>NC_090743.1:6076843-6089178 GCF_036898095.1 Palaemon carinicauda
AGGCTAATAAAATGCTCAATCACCACCCAGACAGATATCATTCATTCGCCTTGATAAAAATGGCTGAGAAAACATTTAAATAAAAAGTCATGGTCACTTTGAAGCTAAGGGAAAAAGAGCACAACGTAATCAATTTTCTATTAGTGGCGACTGCAGCAAGATACGTGGGAAAAATTTATTGAATAATTTCAAGAGGGAATGTAGATTCGAAAAAAAAAAAATTCTCTAAGCCCTTACCTAGCTAGGTCGTCTCGAGTATTATTATTATTATTATTATTATTATTATTATTATTATTATTATTATTATTATTACACGCTAAACTATAACCCTAGTTGGAAAAGCAAGATGGTATAAGCTCAAGGGCTCCAACAAGGAAAAATATCTCAAAGAGGAAAGGAAACAAGGAAATAAATAAACTACACGAGAAGAGATGAAGATCAAAATCAAATAAAAAAAACAGCAACAACATTAAATTGGATCTTTCGTATATAAACTATAAAAAAATAAAAAATAAAACGAGAGGAAGAGAAACAAGACAGAAAAGTGTGCCCGAGAGTGTACCTTTAAGCAAGGAAACTCTAACACAAGATAGTGGAATACCATGGTACAGAAGCTATGGCACTACCCAAGACTAGTTTGATTTTGGAGTATCCTCCTAGAGGATCTGCTTACCATAGCTAGAGTCTCTGCTACCCTTACCAAGAGGAAAGTAGCCACTAAACAATTACATTGCAGTACTTAACACCTTGAACGAAGAAGAATTTCTTGGTAATCTTAGTTTTGTCAGGTGTATGAGGAGAAGTGTAAAGAATAGGTCAGACTATTCGGTGTATGTATAGGCATAGTAAAAATGAGCTTTAACAAGAGAGAGGAATCCAATGCAGAACTGTCTGGACAGTCAAAGGATCCAATAACACACTAATAGTAGTATCTCAACGGGTGGCTGGTTCCCTGATCACCCTACTACCTATTGAAGAAATTGAACACGCAGAACTTAAGAGTAGGATATGCAAACAATCATAAATGGCAGTTAATGTAGCATGACTATTAGCATAATTAGAACAGCAGATACATCAGGAAGAGACAGCGTGACTAGACTTACCATGCACATGCAAGTGGTAAACCTACTATACAAAAATTAAAATAAAATCAAGATTTGTATTCTAACCAAATCCAACGGATGGGTCTCTCTCTCTCTCTCTCTCTCTCTCTCTCTCTCTCTCTCTCTCTCTCTCCGTTTACGTGTAGAAACCAATAACTATTAGGAAATCAGTATCTCGAGGTAAAAAAAGGGGGGAGCAGACGACACACGAGAATGACAGTCAAGCTAGCAGTTCATACCATCCGGTGACAGTAACTATAAGGCAAATGGGCTATTCAAGGAGACAATGAAGGATCTAACGATGAAGAAGGAATGAGAGAGAAGCCTAAAAAAAAAAAAAAAAAAAAAAAAAAAAAAAAAAAAAAAAAAACTTATTTCTCGAGAAAAAGTTTTATTGTGTTAGCCGTCAGAACGAGGCACTTTTTGGGGGGAGAAAGAAGAGTATAGGCCTCAGCGGCCTATGTATTTACGTAATCCCCAGGTCGAGTTTGCTAAGACGATCCCAAAGGCCCGGATGGTCTTCTTAAGCATGCTCGCTCGTTGTGGATCTTGTACTGTTGGTATTCACTGTGGCGGAGAAAATCAGTGGTGGCGTGTAGAAGGCTTGTCTGTTAATCCGTGAAAACATTACACCGGGAGTGTTTCAACTTATATAGGCCTTTTCGGACATTCCTTTTCGGACATTCCTTATGCCGCGGTCGTCATCACGTTCCGCCACATATAAGTACAAAGGCATGTTATTCGCGTTTTCATTACTATTTTAACCATATATATGGCGGTAACGCAAAATGTCGTGACGGTAAAACTCAACCTTATGGACGTTACCTACCGTCCCCAAAAATAAGCCAGGGTGCTTTCATTTTGCATATTAAAGGGGTTGAGGGTGAGAATGACTGGCCCAGGGTAAGTCATTACCAATTAATATAAAATCACTAAACAGCCAAATTAATATAAAATCACTAAACAACTAGGTTAATAGTGATGTCTGAAGTATTCCGCACCGTTCCACAACAACAACAACAACAACAAAAATGATAAATAATAATAATAATTATTTCCCCAATATAATAAAGAGCAAGTGTCTGTCCATATATATATATATATATATATATATATATATATATATATATATATATATATATATATATATATATATATATATTCGTTCACACTCAGCCCTACCCGTCCCTCGTAATAAGCCCCCCCCCCCAATGTGCATGTTTATCTATATATTTAGCCGTCATTATTGGCGAGTAGCGTACACCAATAATAATAATAATAATAATAATAAATCACTATTATTGCCTTCATTTCAACACAAAAGCAGCCACACCTTCTGCCAGTGCCTCTTTTCTCCCCTCGAACATTATTCAGGATTAAGCGAAGTCTTGAAATTCTCCATTGGCAGTAAAACCCTAATTTCACCCAGACGTAACTAACATCAGAGGGTGGAAACGAAATACTGTACGCACATCAACCCTTTCACACGCCATCAACTTTTTTTCTGACTGTTTCTTCTCTCAAGTCTCGTCTCGTCTCTTTTGTAAGTTGTTTCTTCTTCTTCTTCTTCTTCTTCTTCTCCTTCTTCTTCTTCTTATTATTATTATTATTATTATTAAGCTATAACCCTAGTTGGAAAAGCAGGATGCTATAAGCTCAGGGGCTTCAACAAGGAAAATAGCCCAGTGAGGAAAGGAAACAAGGAAATATTAAATTTTTAAGAAGCGTAACATTTTAATAAATATCTCCTATATAAACTATAAGCAACTTTTTTTTCATCTTCTTCGTCTTCTTCTTCTTCTTCTTATTATTATTATTATTATTATTATTAATTGCTAAGCTACAACCCTAGTTGGAAAAGCACGATGCTATAAGCTTAGGGGCTCCCACAGGGAAAATAGCCCAGTGAGGAAAGGAAACTAGGAAATATTAAATTTTTAAGAAGAGTAACATTTTAATAAATATCTCCTATATAAACTATTAACACTTTAACAAAGAAGAGGAAGAGAAATAAGATAGAATAGTGTGCCCGAGTGTACCCTCAACCAAGAGAACTCTAACTCTTATACCAGCTTTCCACGTCGGTCAAAGAAATTTGAATATCGCTTATAATTATTATCATTTTAATTTTAACATCATTATTAGAACACAGCATATATTCACATGGGATACGTTTAAAAGACTTAAGGACTTCAGAATATAAATGCCTATTTGTTAAAAGGGCAAATGACAATGGGGCTAACTCAGGGATAAGATGTCTATATAACAGACTAATGCATATACAACTCTTGTTTTTACTCTTTTTATTAGATGATCCGATAACTTTAAACATTAACCCGTTTTCTCTAATAGAGGACTGCTTTGGAGAAATAAAACAGGTAAGTCACTGCCATATTCATCCTTCAACTTTAACCCTTCCATATACCATATTCTCACGTATCTTACACACACACACACTTGATTACGCTGACAAACTAAATGAGTTAACGTATTAGCAATCCAAAGGCAGATGGGCCAGGGAAACATATTGCTACCAACAATAAAAAAGGTGTAAAAGATTGGAGAATTCGAGTTACGTAAGACAGAACATTATACAACGCAGGGAAAACGAACAAACGAAATATCCAAAGTTTGGTTTCAGGGGCCCATCTTCCCTATATAACAAAGAGCAAGAGTCTGGCTATATATATACTGTATATATATATATATATATATATATATATATTTATATATATCATATATATATAATATACAATATATATATATAAATATATATACATATATGTATATATATATTTATATATATATTATATATTTTACATTGTATTTTATATATATATAAATTATATATATTTTATATGTGCATATATATGTATATATATAATATATATATATATATATATATATATATATATATATATATATATATTTCCTTACGATAACGGACAAGCACTCACAAAACAATCTCCCACAAATTGCCCAGATTAGCGAGTTGTAATCAGGAAAGGGATAGGAGGGAGGGTTGTATCTATGTGCATGAGCGTGTGCGCGTGCTTGCATATCTATTTCAATATTTAGCCGTCAATTTTGACAGGTCACATACACTAGTGTATGATATAAAGTCGCCGTAAGAAAAATAAATTAAAAAAAATTGGTTACAAGAATGCAGTCATTTTTAATATATAAATACTATAATTTTACAGTAAATTTACAATAAAGAGGATTTTTTTTTACGTTATTAACTAAAATTATCATTGGTTTAATTATTCACTATAAAAGAACACATACAAAAAAAAAACTTTGGTATATGATCCCTAGACAGACATAAAATTACTCGGAATTTTCACTCAAAAATTAGAAATGTGCTATAACCCGTCTTTATATCTTAAGAATGTCAGTTAATACTGGCATGTCAACTGTAGACTACTATTTAGGGAAATAGATCCTTAAAGGTGTTATGATTCATTATTTTCGTTCCCGGACCATTATTCTCCATCTTTATTTTATCATTCCTTTCATTATGATGACTCATTTAGCATACTTTTAGTCAGGCAAGGTCTCAATACCTTCCATTTAGCAAGTCGGAGTTTTGCGAACTGAGTGTTAAGGTTTAAACAACGAGATAAGCTTTGGCTTTTCAATCTGTAGCTGTTTAGGGAAGAATAGCTCTTCGTCAGATGTTATTTAGGGAAGAATAGCTCTTCGTCAAATGCTATTTAGGAAATCAAATGCTATTTAGGGAAGAATAGCTCTCCGCCAAATGCTATTAATGGAATCAAATGCTATTTGGTGAAGAATAGCTCTTTGTCAAATGCTATTTAGGGAAAAATAGCGCTTCGTCAAATGCTATTTTGGGAAGAATAGCTCTTCATCAAATGAAACTATTCCTCATGAACCCATACTTTGAAAATAACAGAAGAAACCAACTTAAAAATGTTAAAATAAAACAAAATCTCCCAACAATCAGTAAAAGAGTAGGCAACTAATACCGAAATCATAAAGTGAGATCTCAGGAGACATTTTCTTCAGGAAATAGAAAATCACTAAGACCTCAAAATGAGTGAAAGCTGAACACCAACCCGTCACGTGCGTGAATGACAAGGCACGGCCGTGGAGATAAGAGCTAGGAGAAAACACCCCATTTCTAAAACGGCTCCTTTAACTTTGACGTTTGTGCATCTCTCATGGCGAAGCTGTGTGAAGTGTAGTTATTCTTTAATTCTTGATTTGATGATAATAATAATGATAATAATAACATCTTATAATATTAATAATAAATATTTTAAAATATTATTATTTCTATTATTAATTTCATTATTATTATTATTAATAATAAAAATAATACAAAATATTTGATAATAATGATAACAATAATACAAAATATTTTATAATAATAATAACAGTAATAATAATAACAATAAATAATAATAATAATAACAACAATAATGACGATAATTAAAATTATATTAATAATAATAATAATGGTAATAATGATAATAATAATAATAATGACGATAATGAAAATGTCAAAACACCTTTATCAAAAAAGTAATCACAAAAACCGAGACTAATTGACGGCAATACAAAAACGTAACATATCAACCTCGTTTAATATACAAATCCACCAAAAAAATTTACGTTGAAAAAAAGATTGAATACCGACTAATACCATGTTGACAGGAAGTTGAAATACAACACCAATCTCGACTGAAGATACACCTATTCGCCAGAGAGAGAGAGAGAGAGAGAGAGAGAGAAGGAACACGTTTTTGAATGAAGTTGGCAGATGCGTCTTAAAGTCTCAGCCTGCCGTCAACGCAAGACTATTCCAAGTTAACAAGAAAATTCCTTAACTAAATTACCCGAGATATGTCACACAAGGGATATTCTCTCTCTCTCTCTCTCTCTCTCTCTCTCTCTCTCTCTCTCTTTCGTCTTCCTTGTAAGGTATGGGAAAAGCACGCCTTTGACCAAATACTTAAACCTCAATCTTCACTAGGGATGCAAAATGCCAAATTCAAGTGAAAGTTTTGCCTCATCCAATGACAGCTATGTCATAAGAAGTCTATTTCTGGTAGTTGATATAGCAGTGTTATTTACATTCATAACACTGGTTATACAAACCCACCTATTTGTCAAATCTGTTCATTACTCGGAGGTATAGTAGCCTGGATTTCTGGAACCACATTCAATCAAGCTTTTTCTCCCCAAACTACACCCAAATGTGAATGGGTAACAGCCCCATCTGGGGTCAAGAAAAGGGGCGTACAGCTAGTAATCTCGCCCCTAAGGCCTTGCTTAACAAACAAGATGCACAAGGGGAATAGGGAATGCTGAGAGAGAGAGAGAGAGAGAGAGAGAGAGAGAGAGAATACTGCATATTTATAATTATACACGGTATGTGTATACATATATATATATATATATATATATACTGTATATAATACAAATATACATATACATATATATAAATAAATAAATATATATATATATATATATATATTATATATACATTATATATATATATATATATATACAGGTATATATATACATGTATGTATATATGATATATTAAAATATATTAAAGTGTAATTCCATCACTCAGCCAATGCAGTCCTGATTCGTGATTCGAAACACGTGTTGACACCAAATAATAAATGGAGAAACGTAAAGGCACTTTTTTTTTATTCTGAAAATTATCTGTTGGACAATTTGTCGAGAGAGATGCGATCTCTGATTTTGGACACCATTAAGAGATTGTGTATTCATTTATATATATATATATATATATACATATATATATATATACAGTATATATATATATATATATATATATTTATATATATATATATATATATACACATGCATACATACATATACATATATATATATATATATACATATATATATATATATATATCAATAGCCTATTTTCGTTCGTCAGACACATATTGAATAAAGGTAAGCATCAGCGGACAAAAAGGTGTATACAAATCTATTCTCAAAACACACAATAAACACAGTAAAACCAACATCAATATTGCAACAGCGTCTTTACTAATAAAACGTAAAGGTCTTCTCTTCATTTTATTGCAAAAACACGAAACCAAAACACTGCAAGAAGCTAAGCGCATCCAAGTTATGTTGACACACTGCAAAATCGATCTTGAGCAATGAAAAATTATGTGTTTGTTTTGGCAGCGATTGAAAACTACTTTTTACCATTGGTGTACCTTTTGAGGTTTTAAAACATGCAAGTATAGTATTGCGAGAACACAAAATACCCGTAACATCTCGCAAAGCTGATGAATATTATGTGGGAAAAAAAAAAAAAAAAAAAAAACTTATAATAAATATTTGGTTTTACAATTAAGGGGAGCACAGTAACTCGTTCTCCTTAATTAAAAAATAATTTTTTTTCTAGGCAATTAGACAAATTATTAAAAAGATTTGGTTTTTTTAATTTAGGGAAGCAGAGCAAGTCATTCTCCTTAATTTAGAAAAAAAATATTTTTTTTCCTACGCAATAAGACACACACACACACACACACACACTCTCTCTCTCTCTCTCTCTCTCTCTCTCTCTCTCTCTCGCAATGAACAGCAAAACAGGTCCGACGACAGATAGATATCAATCTACTTGTACTAGTTCAATGTTTAGCAACATGTCAACAAGTTTCAGATAAATTTACAGCATGTGGTGTCTTAAATAAGTCTTTTCATAGTTTACATATGACATATCTGTTTTGACGTTGTTACGATTTTTAGAATGATTTATTGTTAATTTGTTCTCCTCATTTATTTATTTCCTTATTTCTTTTCCTCACTGGGCTATTTTTCCCTGTTGGAGCCCTTGGGCTTAGAGCATCTTGCTTTTCCAATTAGGGACATAGCTTGGCTAGTAATAATAATAATAATAATAATAATAATAATAATAATAATAATAATAATAAAAATAATAATAATAATAACAACATCAACAATAATAATAATAATAATAATAATAATAATAATAATAACAATAATAATAATAGCAACAACAACATCAATAATAATAATAATAATAATAATAATAATAATAATAATACTTACTAAATATAAATCTATCTCATCAGCAGAAAACTGAAACGCATTTTAAGAGCGTCCATTACAAAATTATGTCTTCATTTATCCAAGCGACAAAACACCTGCTTTGGAAATGTATCAATCTACCTATTTCTGCTTATAACAGAAATAAACATAGATCTACTTTAGTACAAGATTTGTTTAACAGCCGTAAGTAAATCGTTGTCAAACTAAATTAAATTTGTCAGTATCAGCCAACATTGTACGTTAACTAAGTCAAGAAAATAACATTCCTTTATATCAGATTAATTTTGTAACATATAGCTCATGTGATTTACCTGGAATTTTATACACAAGCATACAGAGAGAGAGAGAGAGAGAGAGAGAGAGAGAGAGAGAGAGAGAATATTCATTTCACAATTAAAACGAAACCTCTGCCAAGCAATTAAAAGCCAGGAAACATTGTCTTAACATTTTAGAGAACAACAATGCTTGCGCATACCAACTTCTTTTATTTCTAAAATAAATCGGCGAGAGTATTAACATTTGTTGCATCGTATCAAAATCTAAATAAAAAACATATAAATACCAGGGAACATAAAAGTTTAAATTCACCCTGTTATCGCCAATATATACCCACCCACTCGTATCACACATCTAGTTTACTAACTTTTCACTCATCCTTGTGACCCACTGCCTTTCATATCACAATATCAATTATTGATGTTGGTATCCTAATTTTTTTTAATACATACATTACATATGATTAATATATATATACATATATATATGTGTATATATATACGCATTATATATATTATATATACACAATTGTATACACATATATACACGCATACATAAATATGTATATATATATATATATATATATATTCATACACATACTTACAAATATAATATATATACACATTATATAGTATATATATATATATATGTGTGTGTGTCTTTGTGTGTACGCGTGATATATATATGTATGTATATATATATATATATATATATACATTATATACATATATATACTGTATATATATATTATATATAATGTGTATATATATTATTGCGTGTGAGCGTACGTGCACGCGCGTGGATATATATATATATATATATATGTACATATATATATATATATATGCGTGTGCGTGTGTTTTTCTGTTTATAAGGCAAGGGTTATTTTTAGATAATGAATATTTACCAGAGAGAGAGAGAGAGAGAGAGAGAGAGAGAGAGAATCTTGCTCCAGATGTGACCAAATTATGTAATGATCTTTGCAGGTATGCTGTTGAATCGTTGAAATTTCAGAGGTTCAAACTAATCAAAAATGCTCTATCGACTATCATTGAGCACTCACATGAGTTTCACTATTTACTGTAGTTCTTTAATTTAATCATGTTTAAATTTATAGATTTTTTTATAACTTTAATTAAGCATCTTTTTTTATTTATACAATAGATGTTTTCCAAATGTAGATCTAATGCCTGTAGGAGTCAGTTCTTCCAACTGGAATTGAAGATTTTCTCTCTCTCTCTCTCTCTCTCCTCTCTCTCTCTCTCTCTCTCTCTCGTTACTACCCTAAACAGTCGACTACCAACCATATTCTCTGGGAGGGGAAAAGGGATTGAGATGCTGTAAATATAAAATTAAATATTTAAGAAAACTACTTTTAAATTTATTCAACAGAATTTAATACTTATATGATAAAACGAAGGCACTGCAAATTATGCAATGTAAATAGATTGATTCATTGATAAACAAATAGATATCTAACAATAACTGTAAAAAATACCACACCCAGATGATGTACTAAAATACCACACTCAAGATGTCCAGAAAAATACCACATCCAGAAGATGTCTTTCAAAATACCACATCAGAGATGTCCAAAATATACCACACCCTGAAGATGTCTAGCAAAATACCACACCCAGAAGAAGTCCAGCAAAATACCACACTCTTAAGATGTCTAGCAAAATACCACACCCTGAAGATGTCCAAGAAAATACCACACGAAGAAGATGTCCAGCAACATACCACACGAAGAAGATGTCCAACAAAATACCACACTCTGAAGATGTCCAGCAACACAACACACCCTGAAGATATACCAAAGATGTCCAACAAAATACCACACTCTGAAGATGTCCAGCAACACAACACACCCTGAAGATATACCAAAGATGTCCATCAAAATACCACACACAGATGTCCAACAAAATACAACACCCAGAAGTCCAGCAAAATACCACACCCAGATGATGTCCAGTAAAATACGATACCCAGACGGCCAAGAAAATAACACACACTGAAGACATCCAGAAAAATACCACACCCAAACGTCAAGCAAAATACCACACAAAGATGATATCCTGCAAAACATTGCAACAGAAAATAGCAGTCATAGTACCACACCCAGATGATATTCTGAAAACTACCTGACTCAGATGTCCTTGATATTACCACACCCAGAAGAGGGCTTGCAAAAATGCCTCCTCCGACGACACCTGGCAATTTACCCCCGACTAAGACGACGTCTGGCATAATACCACACCCAGACGAGCTACCTTCAAAAATTACACTTTCAGACAAGGTTCTGTCATTACTACTCTCAGACAAGGTTCTGTCATTACTACTCTCAGACAAGGTTCTGTCATTACTACTCTCAGACAAGGTTCTGTCATTACTACTCTCAGACAAGGTTCTGTCATTACTACTCTCAGACAAGGTTCTGTCATTACTACTCTCAGACAAGGTTCTGTCATTACTACTCTCAGACAAGGTTCTTTCATTACTACTCTCAGACAAGGTTCTGTCATTACTACTCTCAGACAAGGTTCTGTCATTACTACTCTCAGACAAGGTTCTGTCATTACTACTCTCAGACAAGGTCTTATAAATAGAGCACTAAGACGCTGTCCCTGTAAAACACCACAACCAGACCTCAAAAACCCATTCAATCTTACTATGTGGTTCCATCACCTGGTTGAAGATAGCAAAACCCTTCTAAGAATAAAAATAAAATAACAATGAGCTGCACACGTGCTTAGAAGGGATGAAAGGGGAAAGGGGACATTTCTCCCTAATCACAAAGTATTTTCACCCTTAGTCTTTTCTGTCTGCCTCCCCTTTCTCTCTTCGCGGAAAAAACCCTTAAAAAGACTTTAAAAAAAGACTAATGTGTCTGGGATGTTTTTTCAAGGACCGGTAAAATCCTAACAAGAACAGTTTCGAGAAGTTAAACGAAAAAGCTTTGAGAGTATAATTTTAAGTTATATAATTCAAAACAAAAGCTATGAAACTTCAACCATAAATCAAAAACTAAATTTCATCATGATTGCAATGCAACAAAATATGAGGGTATAATTCTAAGTCATATAAATAAAAAAAAATAAAAAACTATAAAACTTCAACCATAAATTCACAACTAAATCTCATGATTGCAATGCAACAAAATTTGAAAGTATTATTCTAAGTCATATAATTAAAAAAAGAAAAAGAAAACGATGATATTTCAACCCTAAATTCAGAACTGAATTTCATCATGATTGCAATGCAACAAAATATCTTACGTTACACGATATCTAGAAACAGTTACTTAATATTTACATTAAAACTATATTCATTATCATCACTATCTCCTACGCCTATGAGAGGAATTACATCCTAGTTTTGAAGTTTTCATTTTTTAGTTTAACTTCAAAACTATATTTATGTTGTAAATATATTTAAAACCATTACCATTTTCACCCCTAACAGGCAAACTACAATTTTAAGTCATATAATTCATATAATTCAAAACAAAAGCTATGAAACTTCTACCATAACTTCAGAACTAAATTTCACGATATCTACAGTCATTAAATATTTACATCAAAACTATATTTCGGTTGTAAATAACAATTAAAGCGCAATTGCCATTTTCACACCCATAACAGGCAGAGAGATATACACACCCATTTATTTCCTTATTTCCTTTCCTCACTGGACTATTTTTCCCTATTAGTGCCCTTGGGCTCATAGCATACACATCCCTTTTATTTCTGATAAGATTAATAGCATGCCACTGTGTACAAACACAAACTGTATACAAACACAAACTGTATACAAACACAAACACAAACACAAACTGTATACAAACACAAACACAAACTGTAT
>NC_090743.1:6094678-6129678 GCF_036898095.1 Palaemon carinicauda
AAATGCAGTAAGTACTATTTTTCAAGCTTAAAATTGCCTTTGCAAGTAGTGGACACACACAGAGAGAGAGAGAGAGAGAGAGAGAGAGAGAGTTCAAATAAACACTGACTGTAAAGATTGAGAATATGAAAGGACACTAAATGCAGTAAGTACTATTTTTCAAGCTTAAAATTGCCTTTGCAAGTAGTGGACAGAGAGAGAGAGAGAGAGAGAGAGAGAGAGAGAGTTCAAATAAACATTGACTGTAAAGATTGAGAATATGAGGACACTAAATGCAGTAAGTACTATTTTTCAAGCTTAAAATTGCCTTTGCAAGTAGTGGACACAGAGAGAGAGAGAGAGAGAGAGAGAGAGAGAGAGATAGAGAGAGAGAGATAGAGAGAGAGAGTGAGTTCAAATAAACACTGACTGTAAAGATTGAGAATATGAAAGGACACTAAATGCAGTAAGTACTATTTTTCAAGCTTAAAATTGCCTTTGCAAGTAATGGACACGGTAGAGAGAGAGAGAGAGAGAGAGAGAGAGAGAGAGAGAGAGAGTGTTCAAATAAACATTGAGAATATGAAAGGACACTAAATGCAGTAAGTACTATTTTTCAAACTTGAAATTACCTTTGCAAACAGTGGACACGGTGAGAGAGAGAGAGAGAGAGAGAGAGAGATTGACTGTAACGATTGAGAATATGAAAGGACACTAAATGCAGTAAGTACTATTTTTCAAGCTTGTAATTGCCTTTGCAAGTAGTGGACACGATAGAGAGAGAGAGAGAGAGAGAGAGAGAGAGAGAGAGATTAAAATTACCTGTGGTTTAGTTCAAATGAACATTGACAGTAAAGTCTAAGAATATGAAACGTCACTTAATGCAGCAAGTATTATTCGGCCCCCACCCCCTCAGTCGAAACGATCTTTGAAATTTTATATTAAAAAAAAAATTACTAATAATAATCTTAGGCACATTTATTCAAAATTAATATGGATTTGAAAAAAGAACCAAGCTAAATGTGATTCACACCCCGAATGCTTAAGATAAAAATGGTATATAGGTATATAGACCAAAATTTCCCGAATGTACTTCACACCAACACAAAAAATCTATTTATGGAAGTTTTACACGTTATAAACATCACGAACAGTCGAATAGTGTTTTTCCCCACTAATAATCCATTTATTCATTTCTACACAAGGCTAGTGTTCACATAATGTGTTTTGCATAAGCGCAAACGAGCTTTCCCCTCACGTTGTAGTAGTAGTAGTAGTAGTAGTAGTAGTAGTAGTAGTATAGGGAGGAGAGTTACCAGACCAATGAGTCGAACTCGACGCCTCAGAGCTGACCCCCATTAAATTCGGGGGGGGGGGGGGGGATTACTTATATCAAATATAAAAAAAAGGGCGAAATATAAATATAAAAGATATAAAATAAATTATGAGAAAAATCTTATTATAAATAAAAATCGTAGAAACAGACACACTCGCAGAAAAACTTTTCTTGCCAAACCATAAATATCTTTTTCTCAAAAACTTTACAGTCGCAAAAAAAAAAGAAAAAAAAAAATGTACAGTACTATAGTAAATTAGCGGCAACACTTACTGCACCTGGGAACTGCTTCATGGATGTGCACATTAAAAACTCCTGTGCCAATTTTACATGACCAATACGAAATGATGCTAAAATTACTTCCGTCCTTTTATATGTTTGTTTCTAACAATTCCCCCCACGTGTGTAATTCTAAATGGGATGACATATCATAATAAATTACTAACAGTAATAATAATACTGATAAGTTATGATAAAATAAACAGGTCATATTCAAGTTTTACTTATTTCATTAAAACAAAAATATTTCAGTTTTTCGATTTAAACTTCTCTTTTGAACGTTATGTGATCACCATTGTAAACATTAAATTACAGTGGAAACTATGCGAATAAACATCCTCTTCAAGGTATGATTCCAATATACACATGTTACCGAGTATGTTCCAGTATTATGTTTTTTTTATATAACCCAGTATCCTTCAGCTTGGCCTTGTTATCCATAGCTTCTTTTTTATCCTACAGTACGTGAAATAGAATCTCACTTGAATTTACCCCTTTAACTTAATATATTTCCTGTTTGGATTCGACACTACACGTGTCGAGGCTTTTGTGGCTTAATAATTATCACACAAAAACTTAGTTCAAAAGCAAAATTGCTTAAACCGCATAGACAGGTTACTATGCTTGGCATGGCTAAAAAAAGTGAAGGAATAAGATGAAGAGAACAAATATCATAACGAATTATGTTTTATCGTTCTAACAACTCTGTTAATCACGATGTACAATAACAAATGTTACTCTTTGATTATTAAAAAGAAAAAAAAGGCACGTTTATTTATTCTTTCTTTCATACCAGAAAATTCTACACATCGTTCATGATGAAAATGGTCCTAATTTAGTTTCCCTCGAAAACAAAGACAAAGTCAGAAATATGCTTCATTGCAGTAAAGAAGCAAAACACATCGGTTATAACAACATAAGAAATACATATGTACAGCCACCGCCTTTAAATAAGGACGGAAGCTTACGCATTCAAATTCCAACGTCGATAGTACAATCAGAAATATTACTCTTTGATTATTAAGAAAAAATAAATAAAATGCACATTTATTTATTCTTTCTTTCACACAAGAAAATTCTACCCATCGCCTAAGATGAAAAATGACATGTTTTAGTTTCCACGAACAAAAGACCAAGTTAAAAGTATGCTTTATTGCAGTAAAGAAACTAACACTTCAGTTCTTTTTCCCTACAAAAAAAAAATAAACTCCCCATAACTACATAAGAAATACATATGTGCAGCCACCGCCATTAAAAAAGGACGGAAGCTTACGCATTCAAATTCCAACGTCGATATGCCTAATCAGGACGGTATGGCAAGGATCCAGGTGCTCTTAAAAGTAGTTAAAAGCTATTTCGAGTTAATACAACAGCTTCAGCCAGCATTTCACAGCGGCCGCTTGGCTAGAATACGACCCATCTGGTCAACTTAAAAAAAAAAAAGCTCATAGTTGGGGAAACATGTGTAAACAATCAGGGAAAAATAGAAGTTTTAGCCTAATAATAATTGTTAGTTGCAGTACTGCACTACCAATTGCTGGGGTATTGGTGGGATAACATGATCTTGACTGTAGTGAATTATATAAGTGATGTATAACTAACAAATTACTTAAACATCCTTGGCAAAGTTATAAATTATCTATCAGAAAATACGCAGAGGTCGTACCTCTATTTACAGAATTTGGGAGAATTAGTTTGGTTATTCCACTGACTGTAGTCACTTATATAAGTGATGTATTACTAACAAATTACTTAAACCTCCTTCTTAGAAAAAAATATAAATTATCTATCAGAAAATACGCATATGTCGTAACTCTATTGACAGAATTTGTGAGAATTAGTTTAGTTATTCCACTGACTGTAGTCACTTATATAAGTGATGTATTACTAACAAATTACTTAAACCTCCTACTTAGCAAAATTGAAAATTATCTTTCAGAAAATACACAGATGTCATAACTCTATCAACAGAATTTTGGAGAATTAGTTTAGTTGTTTTCCAATGAAAGCCCTAATCCATTATCTCACCAGGACAATGAGCACCAGAAAGATGTTCAAACTTCACCTTATGACATAATGATGAATGAATGAATGATTTGAAGTTCTCAGGCATCCTGACATCGAAGGTCATTGACGCCGAGCAGAATGATGAATGAAATTACAAATCCCCGTCATTTTGCACCTGATCCATCACACACAAATCAAAGAAATGTTTCAGTCGTGCATTACAAAAGGTCTTATCGAACTTAATTAATTCATGGAATTAAGGCCATATGGCCTGGTGCTTATGCCCGGGGTGCCCTTCAGCAATTGCACGATGAAATAGGAATTAAAAGAGACATAAAAGATGAAATAAATGAAGCAAAAGCAGAGGTAAATTAGTCAAAATCGTCTCTTATTCCCCCCATCAGAGAGCGTTAAAACCCTTCAGTAGTTATTAAGGAGTAGAGACTCTTTATCCATGCTAAGCAGCTCTTCTAAGAGGACACTCCAAAATCAAACTATTGTTCTCTAGTCTTAGGCAGGGCCATAGCCTTTGTACCATGGTCTTTCACTGTCTTGGGTTAGAGTTCTCTTACTTGAGGGTACACTAAGGCACTCTATTTTATCTAATTACTCTTCCTCTTGTTTTGTTAAATTTTTTTCATAGTTTATATAGGAAATATTAGTTTTAGCGTTGTTACTGTTCTTAGGCTATTTTATTTTTCCTAGTTTCCTTTATTCACTAGGCTATTTTCCCTGTTGGGACCTTTGGGCTTATGGCATCCTGCTTTTCCAACTAGGGTTGTAGCTTAGCAAGTAGTAATAATAATAATAATAATAATAATAATAATAGCACTATCCCCCTTCAAACAGTTGGGTCGAACGGGTCAAATTCCAGTGTTCGGACCCTGCCTGTCGTGTACGCTAATTAGGCAATTACTGAAGTTTCTTTGCAAGACCCGATACAACCACTGATGTGTCATGGCAGTCGTGTAAGACAGCGTTTCTCAAGTGAGTCGCGTTATTGTAATACGGTCTAGATTATTTTTGTCCGCGAAATGGTTGTCCATTACAAGCGGTAATTAATATAAACCTATTATATAAACTTACTTTTATCAAATATTTTTCCGTTTATCCCTTTCAATAATTTACTCCAAATTTTGTTTGTGGTGGTAAAAATTGGGTAATAAGAAATACAAGCAACTAAACTCAATTTTTTAATGAGGCGCATTTGCACTGACTGACAGTGGTGCCCTTTTAGCTCGGAAAAGTTTCCTGCTATCTGATTGGTTAGAATTATCTTGTCCAACCAATCAGCAATCAGGAATCGTCTCCGAGCTAAAAGGGTACCCCTGCGAGTCAGTGCAAATCTGCCTCACTAAAAAGAATTGACTATAGAACCCCAATTCCAAAAATCCTTAAATTGGACAAAAATAAGATACATATACTCATACAATTCCAATAAAATAAAAAAAAAATAAAAACTGCACATTCAAGAGTTCTGGAAGCAAAGTTTTCATATGAAAAGGCAAACACAAGACTTCAGACTCTGAAAAATATGTTAAAGTAATTATCAAGTTTGCGCATTTAATAAACAGCCAGTAGTTTTGGGGCTGGTGCAGACGTTGCTAAATTTCGGGTCCATCCAATATCAGTTTTCAGAAATAAATTCCAAGATTGGCAACAGTGAGCATCATTGAGCCGTTAAAATCAAGAACAAAATGTGTGTTCATAAAGCCAAGCATGCCAGAAATTTTAGATTAAATTCTAAATCTTTTCAATAAATACTGGCAGGATTAATCACATAATTCCTCATCTCTCACAGACTACGATAGCTTAAGTAAATGAGAATTTAAATGTCAAAATAACGAAGGGAGAAAATATACACACACTTTTGTGGCAATAGAAATCAGCTTGATGCGCACCGCTAATTGGCTTAAATTAGAATTTCCCAAATAGAATTGACGGTAAATCTCTCAGCAAAAGGGTGGCGAATGAAATAAAAGACAGCGAGGAGAAATTAAGACTTGCTGTGAGTCAGCCAGCTAGGCCATATAGACCTGAAAGAAGAAGGTATGTAAAGAAACCAGGTTAGCGGAAGGTCAGGTTGATGTAGAGAGGCATTTCTTTGGCAAAAGAAACTAGAACATAAAGTAGTTCTGTTGACTTCACAAATAAAGGTGCAGCAAACACTAACTTCGAGAGGAACAACGAAGAAAATGAGAATTTATATGCGAAGGCTAAAGTGATAAAGAACACTGATAATTATCATGTTCTAAATAAAAATGACAGAATACAAAAGTAAAATATGATATATATCAGAAGATATGCTTCCATGGTAATTTTCCACTTTTCCTAATTACCTCATTGTCTAAATGCAAAATAAGGTACCATTTAGAACCTGATAAAGTCTACTCTCTTTATAACATTCTAGGCGTGTTTGCAAATTAGAGCATTTTTTTCCCTCTGTTCTCTATTGCATGAAAATTGTACGTTCAGGTGTCATTCTTCGTTACCTTTTTCCAAATAAAAATAAGGACAAATTTCAAGTTGTCGCACATTGAACTGTGGCTAGCAATTGTAATTTGCCTGGTTTAATTTTGCTGACTTACTAAGCAATAATTAACAAGGTAGTAATAACCAATATTTAGATTGAAGCGACTAAGATGTACCCAAGTAACCAAGAATATCAACAAAATCTTTCTAACGAATTAAATGGATAAGAAAATTCTGAATTCCTTTTAAAGATGTTTTGTATCATTGAGTAGTTACTTCATAGTCTAAGAACTCGACTGGGCAAAGTTTCCCAAGAGGATTTTTAAAGTACATGGACAGTTTTGTAATAACATCCCCGAAACAGAATGGCAATTAGGAGTATTCATTATACACCTAAGAATGTTATAATAAACATTAAGGCGTTTCATAACCTATTAGATGAAAGCCCTGCAGTTGCAATGAGGTCATTTTCAAAATAGACTGGACAGGTATATGGAATCGGAATGGATTTATACAGTTAGGCCACAGACCGGCACTAGGACATGGGCACCCACGTCCAAGAATGGGAAATCCCTGCAGTTGGAAGTGGGAAGGCGATGAATAGGTAAATAACAAGGCTCAAAAGTGGGTCAAATTAGGGCTCGAAGGGAAATGCAAAGTAATAACTAGAGTAACCCACGTGAGGTACACTGACGCAATGACGGCATTACCAACTATTCGCACCTAAATTGTGTATCTTTAGCTTCCAGTGTATCTACATACCATATTTGTACAATGACTTAATGCTAAAACAAAAATATAATTATCATTATAATCATCATTCCAGGTTAGTGGAATAATCAGCAGCAGTAGTAGTAGTAGTAGTAGTAGTAGTAGTAGTAGTAGTAGTAGTAGTAGTAGTAGTAGTAGTAGTAACAAAAAAAGTAAAAATCTAACAAAAAGTAAGTCACGAATACATAAATAAATTGACGATTTCTTAAATGACAATCGTAGGGACTCATCCACTACTTGAAGTCTTTTACGTTATCATTTTCCAATGATCAAAATTTAAAATATAAGAAGAGTGATTCCAACAGCCTTTAAAGGCATCAAAATAAAATAGAGAACACAAGTTTTGCTTATTTAATGAAATGCTTTATTTAGAAAATAAACAAACTATTATTTCAGTGCACAGCTTACCCATCAAGCAAAACTAATATGCCTTTATAGAAGATCAATACGAACTAATTAAGACTCCATTTACGGAAAACGACGACGAACATTATTATTGGTATTAGTATTATTACTTGCTAATCTACGACCCTAGTTGGAAAAGCAGGATGCTATAAGCCCAAGGGCTCCAACAGGGAAAAATTACAAGAAGTTTAAGAACAATAACAACATTAAAATAAATATTTCATATATAAACTATAAAAACTTGAAAATAACAAGAGAAAAAGAAACAAGATAGAATAGTGTGCCCGAGTGGACCCTCAATCAAGAGAACTCTAACCCAAGACAGTGGAAGACCATGGTACATACAACAGAGACAATAACAAAACTAAAGCTCATAAACTTGGATGGAAAACAAAGGCAAAACAGTTCAGAAGCCCACCACGAAAAGCCTTGAAATCATTTAATTTTTCCCTCTTTAAAATCCGAGTTATGAAAATGCCTCCACCTTCTCTTTGGACCATTACTTTTCTCCACCTTCTCTTTGGACCATAACTTTTCGTCAAAGAGAAGAGTAACCAGACAGGTCTCAAAGAAGCACATTAATAGTACAAATATTTTCGTTCAAACTCGTATATCTCTCAGCCACAGTCCCTCCCCCACGCAGATCTTCAAAGGATGGGCCAGAGGGGAAAGGAGGCTAACAGCCCTACGCAACAACATTAAGCAGCTGTTGAAAACCCTTAAAGGGAAAGGGGAAGTAGAAACAAAATTAAAAGCTATGTAGCGGAAGTTATGTTAATAATGCTACTTGGAGCCGCAGGATTGACAGGTTGGCCTTTTTTCGGGCCAGAAAAAACTAAAAATTTGTCCTTTTTTTCGTGCCAGATACCTAAATTTGGACTTTTTGAAATTGCTCAGCCTTAAATGCTATATTTTCGACCTTTTTTCTCTTACTAGGTTGGCATTTTAAATCTGCAGTTGATCAGAGGTTGGCATTTTCTCATTTGGAAAACCTGGCAACCCTGCTTGGAGGAGTCCCTTAGGACAAAACCAAACCCCCTTTCTCTCTCTCTTTCTCTAACAGGAGCCATTTTCGTCATAGCCCGTTTGATCTTGTATTCGCTACTTACACTTCGGTACTTGACTTTCACCAAACAAAACTAAACAAATCCTTTATTAGTTTTCCACCTAAGCCTACTTACCTGCCAATTAGCTCCCTGACTCAACCCCTCTTCCCCCCAGAATCTTTCGTGTAAATAACTAGAGATAAATGTGAACACATTTTTAAGCCTAAATGAATGATGGAATTCCCATATCCCTTATAAATAATAAAAAAAATTCTACCCTTCCAAGTAGTGATGTATTGTATATTTTTATAAGGAAACTGGACAGATGATAAAATGAATTAACAGGGAGAGAGTTGAAGGTATTCAAACTTTGATTATAAATGAGAAAATAAGAAAATGGAGAAAATTGAAGGCATTCCACCTTTGATTATAAATGAAAAAAATAGGAAAAGGAAGTGAAATGTGAAGCGGTTATCCAGCAAACTTGTCTTAAAACACTTCAGCATTGTGTTGCATTGTTTGGAATCGGAGCCAAGTGATGATGACGAAGACGACGACGACGACGACAAAAAAAAAAAAAAAAAAAAAAAAAAAAAAAAAAAAAAAAAAAAAAAAAAAAAAAGTAATAAAATATTAAATTCATGAGCATAAACAATCGAAGTCCGATACGTTATCTGTTGCAATAATAAAGTCACCAAATAAAATACAAGTCAATAATGAAAAGCGAAAATACACAACCTAAACAAACTTATTTGGTTCTGTTATTGCTTAGTTCCCTTTATAGCTAAGCAATGAGATTTTAGCTGCAGCTAAGCTTTTTTTTTTTTTATTTCTCCACTAGCAAGTGGGAGCCCATTGGGCAGCCCTTTCGTTTTAATATATGGCACTTTTCAGGATCCCAACGAAGTGAAGAAACAGCAATCCAGCTGTTGAAGCATAATTTGAAAAATATTTTTTTTTATTTACAGTTACTATACTGTATAAACTATACTGTATAAAAACATATATATTTTTTTCTATTTACGGTTACTATACTGTATAACAACAATTATATTTTTTTTATTTACAGTTACTATACTGCATAACAAATATTTTTTTTCTATTTACAGTTACTATATAACAACAAATATATTTTTTTTCTATTTACAGTTACTATGTAACTTATACTTATTCACTTTTTCATTTCAATGTCGATAACATTTATCATAACAGTTCTACAAATGACGTGAGAGAGATTACGTCCATTGTTTAGGCAGCGTGAAGATTGAGCAACAACTCAAGCTATGTGGTATCTGGTTGGATTTGCTTTTGTTTTTAGTCAACTATGCTACGGATTCCTGAGTAAAATTTGTGAACCATATGAATTGAAAGCATGTAGAGAGAGAGAGAGAGAGAGAGAGAGAGAGAGAGAGAGAGAGAGAGAGAGAGAGAGAGAGATGAAAGCTAGGTAAACTTTCCTACAAAATTTCAATTGACATTACATGGCGTCATTACATGGTTTATAGTACGAAAAATACAGAAGAAAATCGAACCACCACAGGCATATGTGCCATAAGTCATATTCTTAAAAAATACATGAAATACATGGTGATATCTCTAACATAAAATTAATAAAGGTTTCATCACTTGGCCATTTTCATTTACAACACTTGAACGTCATGTCCTGGTTGCCAGAATTTTAATCAAGATGCAAATGTTGAA
Organism: Palaemon carinicauda; assembly: GCF_036898095.1. NCBI lineage: Eukaryota > Metazoa > Arthropoda > Malacostraca > Decapoda > Palaemonidae > Palaemon > Palaemon carinicauda. The sequence continues at coordinate 6,104,675 of NC_090743.1, forward strand.
GTTTTGTAGCCCATATAATAACTTGGGTCCTCGATGACCTGTTTCACATATTTTCGAGTGAATTTATTTATCTTTGTTTTTTTTTCCTCACTAGGCTATTTTTCCCAGTTGGATCCCTTGGGCTTATATCATCTTGCTTTTCCAACTAGGGTTGTAGCTTGGATAATAATAATAATAATAATAATAATAATAATAATAATAATAATAATAATAATGTCAACGGTCTGAGGTGCTAGTCGTTCCAAACAGAGAAACTTTCTGTCTTATTTAAACAGATACTTCCCACAACAGCACAACACTGTAGTTGCGATGTCAGAAAGAACGGCACCCAACTAATCAATCATTCCACCTACTTTCCTTACGGAATTAATTCTATTAAATAACTTATTAGTCTAAAGTTAGTAGAAAAAATGATGAAAACGAATTGCAAAATTTTTAAGTAAAAGTAAATATCTTTTTATAAAGTGAATGTAGCCTACAGGTACATGTTAACAGAGGCGATGTTCCCTTAAAACAGCCAGGCAAATAATAATCGTAAGATAGAGAAATCCTTTCTACACATGAAGCGCAGAAATCACGACACCAAAATATGTTTTCATTTGGATTATTTGGCTGTGGGTAAAAGCATATGGGTTCTTGTAATGACCGAGAAACGGAAATGTGTTTTCGACAACTCCGGGCACCCCTCTGCATGATGCCATAGTGGAGCTACAAGGGTCATCAATAGGTTTTTGGATGCTCTAGTCTTGTTGAGCCGTCTTCTCATCAGACAGAACGGGGGAAAGGCGAACACATCAATGTTGTCCAACCGTTGTCGAAATGCATCCTGCCATGATGCCTGAGGGTCCGGGAGTGGAGAAGCATACAGCAGAAGTTTGATGTTCAGAGATGTTGCGAACAGGTCTACAGTCAGGGAACCCCACAAAGTCAAGACTTTGTTGGCTATCAGAGGATTGAAAAACCATTCGAAGCCTACAGAGTCGCTCTGCTCAGATTGTCCACGAGCACATTTCTCTTGCCTAGAATGAAGCAAACCGATAGGGACACCGAATGTTCTTCTGACCATCTGAGGATCTTTACTGCAAGATGGCATAGAGGTTGCAAAAAAGTACTGCCTTGTTGGAAATGATGAAGAGCTAGGTATGCTGCTCTCATCTCTAGGAGATTTATGTGCTCGTACCTTTCTGACTCTGACCAAAGGCCGGAGATCGTGTGATAAAGCAAGTGGGCCCCCCACCATTCTTTTGATGGGTTTATAAAAAGCATAAAATCCGGAGGAGGGACAAGAAGATCCTGACCTTTGCAAAGATTTTCGTCTGCCACCCACTGAAACAAGTCCGTCACTTGTTCTTAGGTAATTGAAACTCAAGTGTCCGGTGGATCTGAGTGTTGGTTCCACACAGACTTTCGCTGCTATTGCAGGGATCTTATCCTGAGGCAGCCGTTTGGAACTAGACAGAGGAGAGAGGTTAGGTGACCTAACAAACTCAACCAACGAGAGGCCGGTAGAGCTTTCCGTCTGAGGAAGGGTGAAGCCACTTCTCTCAGTCTGTGTACTCTTTCGTCTAATGGGGAGACTTTCTGTTTGACGGTGTCTATCATCTTACCGGAGTATACCAGTTTTTGTGAAGGTAGCAGTGATGACTTCATGTGATTTATCAAGACCCCTAGATCCTCACAAAACTCGAGAAGCATGTGTCGGTGACGAAGAATGGTCGTCTCTGAGTTTGCCAGGGTTAGCCAATCGTCCAGGTACCTGAGAAGATGAATGCCATTCCTGTGAGCCCAAGATGACAATAGGACGAACACTCTGGTAAAGACCTGAGGTGCTTTCGCGAGACCGAAGCATAGAACCTTGAACTGGTATATTTTGTCCTCGTGTATGAACCTGAGATACTTCCTTGAAGACGGATGGATTGGGATCTAGAAGTATGCATCCTTGAGATCCAGAGTGCACATGAAGTCCCTTGGTCGAACCGCCTGAATGACCGTGTCTGCCATCTACATTCTGAATTGAGTTTGTTGAACAAACTTGTCCAGGGGGAAGAGATCGATGACTGGTCTCCACCCTCCAGTCGCCCTTTTCACTAGAAAAATTAGACTGTAAAAGCCTGGAAACCCATCCCAAACCTCTTAGAGAGTGCCCTTCTGCAGCCAGGTCTGGACTTTGGCCCTGAGGACCAGCTCCTTTGCGGATCCCTTCGCATAAAAGCTCAGATGCACTGGATCCCGATTCAAAGGAGGGAGAGATTGAATGAATGGGAAGCGATCCCCTAAGGTGACTATTTTGAACATCCAGGGATTAACCGTAGTAAAGAGAAAGTTAGCCATATTAGAGTCAGAAGGAGGAGGCACCTCGGCACGAGATCGAGATGAAGGAGATCTTCATGCCTTGTCCGACAATAGCCTCCTTTTAGGGTCGAGACTCTCAAGGGACAAACTCGAAGAAGACTCCAAGGGAATTTTTGGAGTACTGTAGTTCTGACTGGAGCAGACAGAGGCTGTGGCAGTGGAAGAGCCATGCCTAAAGACTTCTGCAGGGGAGAGAGGAAGGTACTCACCCATGCAGAGAGCTCAGAAGCTTTAGGTAAGCCCTGGGCTTCCCTTGAGAGTCCAGGAGGAGAACATCCCCTAGTGAGAGCTTAAGAGGGAGCCTACACAGATGTAGGGGAGTGTCTTTGCAGCAGCAGGATATGTTCCTTCAACGAACGAGGAGGACAATCCGGGCAAATAGGTACGTCAGCGAACATATTAGGAGGCTCCTTAAAGCTTATGATAAGGTTATAGGCCTGCCGCTAACGGTGATAGAAGCCGGAGGCGGAAGTATTGGTACAGCACTTGCTCATGGTTCCGAAACCTCAGCTCGCGAATTGCTCGTGGAAATCGCCGATTTGCGAGATTCGTGTGAAAAATCGCGAGTTTCGTGCATCAATGGGCGCAATCTACAAGCAGAAGTGCTAGCAACACGAGCACTAGGAGCCAATCTGGAAGAAGGAAGCTTAGGGCAATCATGTTGCTGCAAAGGAACTCCACCCGACAATGTCGACAGAGGGGGCCTCTGAATAGCCGCAACCTCAAGTGTTGGTGAATGCGTCACACCAAGACGCTGTAGTGCGTTGCATGGTAGATAGCTTCGCTAAAGCACCCAAGGCAGCAAAAGGCAATGGAGGTTCAGCTGGACGCCTGCCTGAAGAACAGTCTGTCTCATGATCAGGGTCGGTCGTTTAGGAAAAGGATGGGTTAAGAGGCTGTGTGAACGCCTACCTCTACCTCTAGACGAGGAATGTCTAGACCTTGATCATGAATGCACGGTTCGCAATCGTGAACGTACTGTTCGCGATAAGGAGCATCTAGCTCTCAATCGGGAATGGCATGAACATCGCGAGTGCCTGGCTCGGGAACGTGAACATCAGCCTCGTGAACGTTACCCTCGTGAACGGGAGCTTCGTCCTCGTGATCTAGATCTTCGAGATCTAGAAAGAGAGCGTCTGGGCCTAGGTCTAGACTTCTCCTCGTGAAGAGGAATGCCTCCGAGGAGAGCACTGAGAGCGATGGTCTCATGAGCATGAAGGTCTAGAGCAAAAACGCCTTATAGACAAAGGGCATTCGGATCGCGGTGACCTACGATCCTCATGATCTTCAGATCGTCGCGAATGATAACCAGAAGTGTCTTAAAGGACGAGAAGGTGGAGAGGCTCATCCCCGCGTATCGCTGGTGGAAGGTGTTTTGGTCTCTGGAGGATCATTCCCTACAGCCGAAGTATTCCTGTGGGAAGAAATAGAAGGCTGAAGGTTAACAGAAGACAATGTCCCAGGATGGCAAGTAGGATCGTCGTCAGTAGGAGGCCATTGGAGGGGCGAACGTGAGTGATCGCCTAGTCCACATGAGGAAGGTCCAGGAGAAGGCGACAGATGGACTTCGCAGACCTCCAAAGCGAGAGATGATGTAGGAACTGGAGAAGGGGCCTTCTTGACACCACGCTGAAGGAGTCAAACAAGCTCTTCCTTTGTACGAGGTGCAGAAACCCTTAAAGTAGACCATACCTGCAAAACATCTGCTAGGGATAATGGCTCCCCGGTGGCTGGAGGTGAAGATGCTCCTCTAGGGGAAGCAACTAACCCCCCCCTGCCATGACCCCGGGGTTGCCAAGGAGTTAAATGGCTTGCGCTCCTGCTCGATCATCACTTGGTAGAGCATGAATGAGAAAGAGCTCTAGAAAAAGGTTTGGGGGTGCGAGAAAAAGAAAAACGCATTTTTCTCGCTCCTAAGGGTGAAAGGTCACACTTAACTTTCTTCTTTCTGCGCCGACCAAATTTCCCCCATTGGAAGGCAGGCCACACCCTACACTCTACACAGGGCGAACCCTGCTCGCAGCGATGCCCTCTAAACGAAGGACAAAAAGAGTGTGGGACGGTATCCAGCGATGACTTGAAGGTACCGTACGCAGCAACCTAGCGCCCAGGACAAGTCCGCATGAAGGAGATCAGAAGCAAACACACCTGAAAAGAGAAAAAGATTATAATATCCAAAGACGGCATTGGGAGGATAGAGAGGACACGTCCTCTCTCTACCGAGCCAAAAGAAACAGTGGCGTAGCTCACGACTGTGAGTGTATACAGAGGTGGCTGTGGCTGGGTACCCTCCAGGCAACCCCGGCCTACCAGCTTAAGCAGTTAGGTAGGGTTCCCAATTCGCACTTTTAGTTTAATGGCTACCTTCCAGCTTCGCAGAAAGAATATCGACATAAATAATGGAAGGGTTGTTAATATGGGAACAAATGTGATTTTTTAGTCATAACTTTTAAAATTATGGTACTTTAAAGCCAATTAAACAACCAATATATTTTTCCAACTGGTTATCTTGTGTTTACTATGCATTTTTTACCGTTATTAGCCCATTGCTGCAAATCACTAGTTTTGAGAATTTCCCACCAAAAATCGCTGACTGAGGTTCCCAATAATAGCTTTAATATAATGGGGTCAAAACTCCTATACAAGTGGTTTGCCCCAATAATCATGACTAGAAATGCATTAAACACAAGATCGCAAATACGAAACATATATGATTCAGGTATTTGGCTAGAAATATATTTACCCTTAAAAATTGGTTATTCTACTGGTAAAATTATAGTTATGGAAAGAACAACATTCTGAACAGAAAAATAGTTTTTCCTGTAGTAAATAATATGCTTTCACTGAATTTGACCTTCATTTCCACAGCTAATAAACCCAAACCCCGTTACACAATGTAAGAACGGGTTATTTTTTAGAAATCTAATGGTTTTCGGGTAAATATATGATACCGGTACAGTACTTAAATTTCGAGCTAAATACACAAGCCCTATAATTTTTTTACTCACTATCTTGTGTTTTATGCATTTATGACCATGATTATTGGGTCAAACATCCCATTCATAAGTTTTTGGACCCCCTTATATATAGACAATTTTGGAGGACTCAGGTGAGGGTTTTTTGGGTGGGGAAACGTCATAAACGAGTGATATGCAGCATTAATAATGGCCAGAAATGCAGCAATAATAATGGTTAGAAATGCGGCAGTGATAATGGTCAGAAATACAAAATAAGCACAAGTTAACCATTTGGAAAAATATATGGTTCATGCAAGTGGCTGAAAACAGGCCAAAAATGATATTTTCATAATAAAATAAATTTTTTAATATACTTACCCGCTGGTTATATAATGGCTAAAGTCCCTGACGCCTCGGCAGGAAATTCAAAATCTCGCGCGCGGCTTAGCGCAGATATGCCAGGTGTACCCCAGCGCCCTCGTGGTACAACAGGTAGAACTATACTCAACCAATTCAGATTTTCCATGCCCCATGGTCTCTAGAGGGGAGAAGGGTGGGTCTAAAACTTATATAACCAGCGGGTAAGTATATTCAAAAATTTATTTTAATATGAAAATATCATTTCTAAATATAAAACTTACCTGCTGGTTATATAATGGCTGATTGACACCCACTGGTGGCGGGTCAGAGACAGCCGTATAATTGGAAATTCACTAAAGAGTTACATAAACAACTTAAGCGGTTCTCACCTGATAAGGAAGCTGACAGCAATGCTCTGCCTCATTTTGTCTGGTATCCTTAGGAGATCCAGTGATCCACTCGGGGCTGATGATCTCTAGGAGCTGTCAAACGGTACAACGACCTATAACATGACAGGACCTCAACTAATACCCTTGTTCCGGGCGCTCTCTAGGAACAAAATGACCACCTGACCAGGTCAAAGATTGCGGAAGATTGCCGACCAATCTTCACGTACAATCATAAAAATATATATAACAGTTCCAAGAGAAGAACAGGGGTACTAGGAATTTAGGGAAATGTAGTGGAGTATGTTTCACCTACTACTGCACTCGTTGTTACAAGTGATCCCAAAACGTAGACGTCTTCATAAAGAGACTGGATACGGTAAAAGTAATGCAAGGCAAATACAGGATTACCCCTTCACAAGGCTGTATACGCGATGCTTTGCAGAGAACAGTTTAGTTTAAAAGTTACATAAGTTTCTACAGCTCTAACTTTGCGAGTCTTTACTCTTTCAACATCTTATGATCTGTCACCCAACCGTGTGAAAGAACCTTTGTAATCAAAGTCTATACGAGATGATAGAGTGTTTTAGACATGGATAGCGCAGGCTTCTTGACCGTGCACCCAAGAGTCATGAATAGACTCTTAACTTCTTTGTTCTTGTCCCGATAAAACTTAATCGTTTTAATCGGGCAAAAAACTCTTCTCAGCCCATCACAAACCAAATTCGAGAAGATAGTGATCCCGAAAGATTTAAGCTATGGATGAGAAGGATGTTTGTTAATGACCAAGAATCCAGGTTGCAAGGTACCTATGGCTTAACCAATGTGAAGTCCATGTTCTTGCTAAAAGAGTGAACTTCACTGACTCTCAACTATGGTAGACTTACTCAGAAAGTCTCCAAAGTTAGGCCTTAAAAAGAAACCAAGTGTAAAGGGTCAGATCTGTCACTACCGCAAAACTCCAGAAACAAACCCTAAATTTCAGGCTGGCGCATCTTGCTGATGCCTCCAAGTGATCTCAAATGATCCGAGAAGATCTATAAGGTGTCTATTTGATAGATCCAATCTTCTGCGTCTGAAGACAGATGCCTGCATACTCCTGTACTCTTTGATGGTCGAGGAGGAAAAAATGTGTTTTCTTCTAAGGTCTAAGAAAAAATAGGCCACTTGTGTTAGAGTTACCAAATGAAGAGCCGGCTTTAGCTCTACACCACCCCATAAAACACCCTAATTGGGTTGGAAAACCTTGAGGCAAATGTCCTTTGTACAAGCGATAGCCTCAGCTGTCTCCTTCGAACAACCCTCTAGATCTTAGGGGTTTTCCGAAATACTGGAGGCAGCTAGACCTAAAGCTTGATGGTTTAAAATAAAGCGTTTGTGATCCTGACACGGGTAAAAGGACTAAAGACATGCTTCCAGCATGCACCCAACATGGTCCCAGTATGAGTCCAGTATGGTTCCCGCATGCTGTCTACACTCAACATGTCGTGAGAGAGAATCAAGACCTAGAACCGCCTCCCAAAACGCGTCCATATCGGTCGCAAGAAACCAATATTAAAGCTAGGCTTGTTGAAAAGAAGCATCAACAACGTGAACCTCATGCTGTGAGGTTAAGACCCGATCATGTGTAATCAGCGAGTGTTCAACAAATTTAAAGCCAAAGCTTGACATGAGGGAGCGCTAGCTGCGAGGCCAAAGAGACGCGAAGGAGAGACAATAGTCTGTTTATACTGCTGTGAGACAAAGACTTGACTGTATGCGTCTAGCATGCGATCATAATGTCGCATGTGATTGCATTGCCGTAAGGTGTCAGCGTGCTGTATGCGTTCCCCTTGTCGTGTGGATACAGTGCTCTGTGTGTGTCCCGCTTGTTGTAAATCTACATCGTGCTGCGTGGAGGCAACAGCATAGCGTCCGGTCATTGACGGAAAGACATAACTGTTTGCCGAGAGTTGTCCGCGTGTAGCATGTGTCGGCATGAGATAGTCCTGCAGACCGCGAAAATGAGACAACTTGTTGAAAGGATCAACTTTGACTGTAAGCGTCCAACATACGACCAGACTGGCGTCTGCGTCTGTGACTGTATGAGGGAGAGACCAGAACTTGCGTCTGAGTCTGCATGACGTCTGCCGTAAGAGAGAGACCAGACTGCTACAAGCACCCGCTCTAACGCTTCTAGTAACACGAGCATATCTCTGCGAGGAAGCGTTACTAAGCATAGGAGAACTATGCCCTCAGACACCAATCAGAAAACCATTTCTTTGATCTATGGTAGTACTTAGACTCTTTTAGGAGAAAATTCTCTCCATCCCAAGAATTGTAAACGCCAAACACAGATGAAATAGACCTCTTTTAGCTCAGACGAAATCTACACTCACGGGGTAGCGAGTGCGCCAACCCAAGCATGGGCGAAGGCCGGGAGAGAACATCAACCGCAGTCCTGGGAGAGTCCCTATGACATTTCAAGCGCGCCTTGTGCGGGAACTGAATGTATCCAATGCTGTGAGATACCATCAACAGTAGTCGCTAGACCTCAGAAGAAAGTAATACAGTGAACCCTCGTTTATCGCGGTAGATAGGTTCCAGACCCGGCCGCGATAGGTGAAAATCCGCGAAGTAGTGACACCATATTTACCTATTTATTTAACATGTATATTCAGACTTTTAAAACCTTCCCTTGAACGTAGTACTGTGAACAAACTACCCTTTAATGTACAGAACACTTAATGCATGTACTACAGTACACTAAACTAAAACAGGCACAAATATTAAAGGCGATTTCATATCATGCGTTTCCTAAACACGCCAAAAAGCACGATAAAAAATGGCAACCAATGTTCTGTTTACGTTTCTCTGATCATAATGAAGAAACAAACGCATTTACTGTACACATCTGTGTATAGGTTAGTTTTTGCATCGATTATATTGATTATTCAGTACAGTATGTTGATTTTGTTATTACCAATATGTATATATATATATGGGTTATGAAAAAAACCCGCGAAGTGGTGAATCCGCGATGGTCGAACCGCGAAGTAGCGAGGGTTCACTGTAGACATTTCCCCAAACTGGGGGAGGAGAAGAAGTGTGAACCGAAGCAAACTGAGCACCTTTTCCCCGAAAACGTTAGTTACTGCAGGATAAGTTATTAGAAAACATACGACTCCTGAAAGGCCTTGGACATATTGATTGGTGACTACCAAGTCTAGGTTTTGCGTCCTTCGATGAGAACAAAGTCTTTCCTCCCTGAAAGTGCGTCAGATTCCAGAGGAAGAGCTAGGATTGTATGTGACTTGTCTGACTTCCGCTTCTCTCGCGGAATAAAAAACACACTCGATTGCTTCCTGTTTAAGCATCAACACACGCCTGCTGCGAGGGTAAGTTCTGTTCGAGTGCATACATGACGAGTAACTTCCTAGTCTGGTAGACAGGGAAAACGTAGAACGTCATTCTCGTCAGGGAACAGAATTCTAATATGCAGAAAACAGTTACATGATCCATGATACCATAGCGATGACAAACTGATCGCTTCAAGACATTCCAACTTCGCTCTTTTCAAGATACTATGTCACATGGTTGTGATGTCATAGCTCGATAATCGTAGGCGAAGAAAAGAGCCTTACTTCATCATTCCAAAGAGGAGAAGGGACGTCTTGGACTGCATCAACAGTATCGCTCGGCGGAACAAAAGTTTAATGCACAAGGTCTGCGAAGCACCTCAGCCTACCGACCTTCTCTCCCAAGGGTTAGAACGTAAGGAAGAGGTATAGGAATAGGGGCAAGGTGAACACGAACAAACACCTCCTCCAGAGCACTGCGCTTTATTTACGAGTCACTAACAAGAGAGGTTTAAAAACAATGCATTAAATCATAAAAGAACTGCCCGTGGTGGGAGATATACTTTTACGTTCTATTCTCATAAAGGCCTTAATGCCCTTTCTGCTGTTGCAGCTGCAAGCGCTGCATCAATCTCTACAGTAAGGTTTGTTATTTTTCTGAGAATGATTTAATGTTAATTTATTTATTTTACCATTAATTTACTGGGCCATCGTTCCCTAAAGGAGCCCTTTGGGTTAAAGCATCTTGCTTTCCCAACTAGGGTTGTAGCTGGCTAGTAATAAATATAAAATAAAATAAATAACGATACCATCAACTCAACTAGCGAAAACTCTGAAGTCGGAACGAGGAGCAGCAGGTAAAAAATATGAGAGAAACTCTTTAGAAAAATTTTCATGAGTTTCTGAAAGTTATTCCCTTCCTTTTACAATCTCTATCCTAGGAAGAGAAGTCTTGATTCTTAGGAATCCACTCCTTATGATTCTGAATTCAGACCTCAATACTTAAGAGGTTTTAATTCTAGTTCTCCCAACCAAGAGTTAGCCCAGCAGGCCTTGGTCCGAGAATATATCTTTCTAGTTAAGATTTATTTCTTAATATAGTGCCTGGAGCAACAATAACTCAACACTAGACGGTCATGATCAGGTAGACATCAAAGTCTATTGTCATAGGTAGTGAAGCGTCCACCCCGACGCTGAAGCGTCCACACTGAAGCGTCCACACTGAAGCTGAAGCGTCCACACTGGCGCTGAAGTGTCCACACTGATGCTGAAGCGTCCACACTGGCGCTGAAGCGTCCATACTGACGCTGAAGTGTCCATGCTGACACTGAAAGCGTCCACACTGACGCTGAAGCGTCCACGCTGATGTGGCGCTTCGCTCCATTCCCATTAACGTTCCGTTTCCGTTTCCGCACCGTTCCGACGACGCTTCACCGGCTCTGCTGCCAGGCAAACGTCGGCACGTCTGGATAGACTGATACTAGGCGCTATGAGCAGTCGGTTTGCGTTGCGTAGGTAATCGAAGTAATGCATCCACTTTGTCCCACCATTGAACATTGCGGTTGGCAGGCCGCCTGTGCGACAACGAGTCCTCACCGTTAAAGACACGTCGCCTGTGCGACCGTGTCAAAGACCGGAATCGAGACACCGAACCGCACTGTTAACGGCAGGCTGAAAAGACTGCATAAACGAAGATGGATGCTGTTTCATGCCTAACTGCAAAGATCAAGGATCAACCTTAGGCGAAACGTATTCAGCATTATCTTCGTTGATCCATAGCGCTTGCCACTGTCAAGAGACGACACGCATCAGGTGGAGGTGGCGGCACTGCGTCCGCGCCGCATGAAACATAACACACGCAGAACGAATCTAATTTCATTTTCAGCTTAGCGCCTTTAAAATGATATTTTGATTATAAAATAAATTTTTGAATATACTTACCCGGTGAATATATAGCTGCAACTCTGTTGCTCGACAGACAAACTCTACGGAAAAACTCGCCAGCGATCGCTACACAGGTTGCGGGTGTGCCCAACAGCGCCATCTGTCGACCAGATACCCAGCTCTTATGTAAACAAAGACTCAATTTTCTCCTCGTCCCACTGCGTCTCTATTGGGGAGGAAGGGAGGGTCATTTAATTTATATTCACCGGGTAAGTATATTCAAAAATTTATTTTATAATCAAAATATCATTTTTAAATATTTAACTTAGCCGGTGAATATATAGCTGATTCACACCCAGGATGGTGGGTAGAGACCAGTAATATATGTTTACATTTTATGAGCTAAGAGTTTTTTATTTCATTTTAGAAGTTATCAAAATAACAAAAACAAAATAAATAGGTACCTGGTAAGAAAGTCGACTTGAACAATTACTCTGCCTTTTAAGTACGTCTTCCTTACGGAGCCTCGCGATCCTCTTAGGATGCTGATCGACCCCTAGGAGCTGAAGTATCAAGGGTTGCAACCCATACAACAGGACCTCATCAAACCCCTAATCTAGGCGCTCTCAAGAAATGACTTTGACCACCCGCCAAATCAACCAGGATGCGAAAGGCTTCTTAGCCTTCCGGACAACCCATAAAAAAACAACACTTCAAGAGACAGATTAAAAGGATAAGGAATTAGGGAATTGTAGTGGTTGAGCCCTCACCCACTACTGCACTCGCTGCTACGAATGGTCCCAGTGTGTAGCAGTTCTTGTAAAGAGACTGGACATCTTTCAAGTAAAATGACGCGAACACTGACTTGCTTCTCCAATAGGTTGCGTCCATTATACTTTGCAGAGATATATTTTGCTTAGAGGCCACGGAAGTTGTTACAGCTCTAACTTCGTGCGTCTTCACCTTAAGCAAAGTTCGGTCTTCCTCACTCAGATGTGAATGAGCTTCTCGTATTAACAATCTGATAAAGTCTGACCAAGCATTCTTTGACATAGGCAAGGATGGTTTCTTAACTGAACACCATAAAGCTTCAGATTGGCCTCGTAAAGGTTTAGTACGCTTTAAATAGAACTTAAGAGCTCTAACAGGGCATAAGACTCTTTCTAGTTCATTGCCTACGATCTCCGATAAGCTGGGGATATCGAAAGATTTAGGCCAAGGCCGAGAAGGCAGCTCATTTTTGGCTAGAAAACCAAGTTGCAGTGAACAAGTGGCTTTTTCTGACGAAAATCCGATGTTCTTGCTGAAGGCATGAATCTCACTGACTCTTTTAGCCGAGGCTAAGCATACCAGGAAAAGAGTCTTAAGAGTGAGATCTTTCAGGGAGGCTGATTGTAACAGCTCCAACCTGTCTGACATGAAGAATCTTAGTACCACGTCTAAATTCCATCCAGGGGTAGCCAAACGACGCTCCTTGGTGGTCTCAAAAGACTTAAGGAGGTCTTGCAGATCTTTATGTTTGGAAAGATCTAAGCCTCTATGCCGGAAGACCGATGCCAACATGCTTCTGTAGCCCTTGATAGTGGGAGCTGAAAGGGATCGTCCTTTTCTTAGGTATAAGAGAAAAACAGCTATTTGAGCTACAGAGGTACTGGTCGAGGATACAGAAACTGACTTGCACCAGTCTCGGAAGACTTCCCACTTCGATTGGTAGACTCTAATGGAAGACGCTCTCCTTGCTCTAGCAATCGCACTGGCTGCTTCCTTCGAAAAGCCTCTAGCTCTCGAGAGTCTTTCGATAGTCTGAAGGCAGTCAGACGAAGAGCGTGGAGGCTTTGGAGTACCTTCTTTACGTGTGGCTGACGTAGAAGGTCTACCCTTAGAGGAAGACTACTGGGAACGTCTACTAACCATCGAAGTATCTCGGTGAACCATTCTCTCGCGGGCCAGAGGGAAGCAACTAACGTCAACCTTGTCCCTTCGTGAGAGGCGAACTTCTGCAGTACCTTGTTGACAATCTTGAACGGTGGGAATGCGTAGAGATCCAGATGTGACCAATCTAGGAGGAAAGCATCTATATGTATTGCTGCTGGGTCCGGGACTGGAGAGCAATAGATTGGAAGCCTCTTGGTCAGCGAGGTTGCAAAGAGATCTATGGATGGTTTACCCCAAGTGGCCCAAAGTCTCTTGCACACATCCTTGTGGAGGGTCCATTCGGTTGGAATTACTTGCCCTTTCCGACTGAGACAATCTGCTATGACGTTCAAGTCGCCTTGGATGAACCTCGTTACTAGGGAGATGTCTTGACCTTTTGACCAGATGAGCAGGTCCCTTGCGATCTCGTACAACGTCAGTGAGTGGGTACCTCCTTGTTTGGAGATGTACGCCAAGGCCGTGGTGTTGTCCGAGTTAACTTCCACCACTTTGCCTCGAAGGAGAGACTTGAAGCTTTTCAAGGCCAGATGTACTGCCAACAGCTCCTTGCAGTTGATATGCATGCTCCTCTGACTCGAGTTCCACAGTCCTGAGCATTCCCGACCGTCTAGTGTCGCGCCCCAGCCTACGTCCGATGCGTCCGAGAAGAGAACGTGGTTGGGAGTCTGAACAGCCAGGGGAAGACCCTCTCTTAGGTTGATATTGTCCTTCCACCAAGTCAGACAAGACTTTATCTTTTCGGAAACCGGGATCGAGACCGCTTCTAGCGTCTTGTCCTTTTTCCAGTGAAAAGCTAGATGGTATGAAGAGGACGGAGGTGTAGTCTTCCTAGTGACACAAATTGTTCCACGGATGACAGCGTCCCTACCAGACTCATCCACAGCCTGACTGAGCAGCGTTCCTTCTTCAGCATCTTCTGGATGGATAGCAGGGCTTGATCTATTCTGGGAGCTGATCGTCTTGTTGTTCAGCAACGTCCTCATCAGAGGGTTCCTCATCCGAAAACTGATGAGGAAATGGCAACGGAGTGGGCAACGTCTGGCTCGCTGAGTCCGGTCGCACTGGTGCATGCGTGACGGAGCCGGACGCAACATCATGGAACTGCTGCACAGTCTGTGAACTGTCAACAACCATGGGTGCGCGAGGAAGCACAGCGTCAACCCGAGACTGTCTAGACCGTCTGGGTTGTGCAGTCAACACCCTACCGGGTTGCTGAGGTTGACGCACTGCGTCAAAACAAGTCACCTCTGCTGGTTGTTGAACGTCCTGAACGTCAACAACCACCTCCGAGCGTCGCTTAACGACAACGTGCGGCTGGCAACCCACACTGGGTCGCATCGGTGGAGGAACCACCTCAACTGGCAGACGCGAGTAGGTTACCTCAGCGTCAACAGGGCGCACAACCGACCGGTTGGAAGGTTGTTGGCCAGAAGGTTCGGTAGCAACCTTCTCCGCATTAAAGTCCTCTATCAAGGACGCAAGCTTGGACTGCATGTCTTGCAGCAAAGCCCATTTAGGGTCTACGGGAGCAGGTGCGGCCAACAGACGGGGTTAGCGACTGAGGCGGTACCGCTTTCCATCCCTGAAAGCCTTGTTTATGCATGACATAATTGTACAGCAAAACTTCAAAGGCTCGAAAACAGCTGTGAAGTTGACCTGTAAAAAAACTTGGAGCGTCTCCTGGCCAGGCGCCAGGGAGAGTCTACGAGATTTGAAAAGTCTATCTGGGCAGAGGCATGAACTCCCAAGCCGAGAACTTCTCTCGTGTCATATCAGACTCTCGCTCTATAAGCCAGTTTAAAAGAAGGGAAAGCAAAGGCTGTATCCCCCAAACTCCTCCTGATGAAAAACCAGTCGCCTAGCCAACGTAAAGCTCTCTAGGAGAGCGAGAGAGCACTAGCTTAAAAACAACGGCTTCGAAGTAGCTAGGCCTAGTGTAAGCTCTGACGTTTAGGCTAACGAGGAGCAGCAGTTACAAAAAGATCCGGACAAAGATCCTTAAAAAAAAAAAAAAATCATCATGATTTAATTAAAGTCCATAGGGGGCTAAGCAGCTTTAGGCTCCTCTCCATCTGACAGAGTCCTCAAGGGAATATCAGTAGGAGGGGGAACAGCAACTTCCTCATCTACAGGAACCTTGTCCGATAAAAGCTGAGTCTCAAGCAAGGGAGAGACCTACCGTGGTGGCAATGCTTTACAAGCAGAGTCCACACTCACTGGTGCATTAGTAGCGGACCAGAACGCAACGTCATGTAACTACTTGACAGTCTGTGAACTGTCAACAACTGAACTGTCAACCACAACAGGTGCGTGAGGACGCACAGCGTCCACTCGAGACTGCTTTGACTGCATAGACTGAGCAGTCAAAACAACTCTAGAATGCGGAGGTTGACGCACAGCGTCAAAACAAGTCAACTCCGATTGTTAGTGAACGTCTTGAACGTCAACAGGAGCATCAGCAAGTGGCCTAACGTCCAAATGCGGCTGAAAAACCACACGAGACCGCATCGAGTGTGGTTCTAAACAACCTGACTGACGTGACTTAGCTACGCCAACGTCAACAGTAAGCACAAAGGAACGTTAGGTTGGCTGAAAGCCAGGATATCGATGAGATAAACGGCTAGACTCAACGGACTAATCGGCAGAATAGTCTTCCATAAGAGAGGCAAGCATATTCTGCATGTCTTGCCATACAACCCATTAAGGATCAACGGAAATGGTTGTGGTAAGAGACGAGGGTAACGTCTGTGACCGCAACACTTTGCCAACAAAAAAGACTCTCGGAGTCTGTGTTACACTTTTGTTAGGCGGCGAGCAGTTATCCGATGACTGCATAGGGTCAGAGCTGTCCTAATGGCTGTAACCAGGACGCTGGACCTGTCCTGAAAGGACTGACTTTCGCTTAAGGGCTTCGAAACCTTGTGACAGGTTTCTTATGCGAAAAGCCTTCGGATGACGAGGAGAAACAACGTCTCTCTCGTCTTATGGTAGGGGAGATCTTGGTAAGATACACCCGATACCATAGAGGGAAACGTCTGTTCGTTGATCAAGGCCTCTCGAACCCATAAGTCGTTTGACATTACTTCTCACCTGGGATGGGGAGCATGCAAGAGGTCCCGGACTAGGTGAACAACAGGCACGAACAGACAAACCCTCGGACGCAACACTGTAACACTTTGCGCATATCACTTTATCACTTCGATTTTCTGTTTTGCACTTATTTCCCTGAAATCGAAACTTTTACTGATTTCTACCTGAAACACGCAATTCTACCCTTCATTAAAAGGTAGTAATTGCGAAATCAGTCGTATAATGCAAGCTCATAAATACCAGCAAAAAACAGAAAACATAGGTTAAGATAAAAAAAAAATCAGTGGCTGGGAAAGAGACTAAACACTAGTTCATATAAACTATGTTTTCAATCTCTCACCGCACATAGCCTGGGGACGAGAATAAAAAACTAAAAACGTTTTATTCTTCCTCCCCGTACAGAGACTAGGGACGAGAGTAACTCGAGAACAACGTTACCCGCTTGAACGGAACGTTTTCTCTCCTCTCTCTCCCTCCGTCTCTATCTCTCTCTCTCTCTTTCTCTCTTGATTTCGCACCTAAGAGAAGAGCCCAATTATATTTCGTCAAAAAAATATGTTATTTGACTAAAGGAAAAAACTGAAAGGTTTTTCAAATAAAAAGTTCCTTTAAAATAGAATTTAAAACATTTAAGCTAAGAAAGAATGAACAAAACGTCAGAATCGATTTACTCTTACTGCAAAGTGAAACCGTGATACACTTTCTCTCTATCGTAACGAGAGCGCATGTTGAACGTCCTGAACGTCAACAACTGCGTAGCATAAATAAACTAAACGTTAGTTCATCTTTGAAAACAGTACGAAGACTATCAAAGAAATTCTTTCATAAAATATTACATTTAAAAAGTTTTAAATCCTTAGCTCTTTAAAAGCTAATTACGATATAAAGGGCTCAACGTTGATTAACTTCGGTTTCCAAGTTAGGACCGCCTACTCTCAGGAAAGGTCGCATATAAACAAAACATTAAAATTTATTTTTATATGTTTATAATAAATGGAAAGTTAATCGAAGAGGCCTAATAAAGGCGGAGAGATATAAAATATATAGAGGAAAATCTATAAATAATTTATAACGTGATAAGATAATTACTAAAAGCCTAAACACACTTCCGTCTAAGGGAAGGGTCGGCCATTTAAAAGTGAAAGAAAGTCCATACTCTCTTTGTCACCATAATTAAATCTATCCAAAACGAGTTCAAGATTTAAGATGAAGATAAAACACCTGCATTGCGAAAGCTCAAAACTAGAATATAGTACTTCACCAAATAGATGTGAAAAACTCCAGTTTAGCAACAGCGAGTAAAGTACGTCTTGTCGACACGTCGACAGAGAGAAAATTGAGTCTTTGTTTACATAAGAGCTGGGTATCTGGTCGACAGATGGCGCTGTTGGGCACACCCGCAACCTGTGTAGCGATCGCTGGCGAGTTTTTCCGTAGAGTTTGTCTGTCGAGCAACAGAGTTGCAGCTATATATTCACCGGCTAAGTTAAATATTTAAAAAACACTAATACCTCGCTTTATCTATAGCAAGGGTGAGCGTTCTGGTGATCGACAGAAAACGCTCGAGAGGACTTCAGTTCGGGTCTTAAAAGACTGTAACGCCTGGTTACCCTCTAGATTCCTTTCGCCGTTCGACTTAACTTCTCCCCTGGATCAGGGAGCTCGACAGAGGTCTAAGGCTAGGATAACGACAGGTCCGAATAGAAGCACTCTCCACTGAATAAAATTCACTGCACAATTTATCACCAAAAAATTTGCACTTTACTCTTTGGCACAAAGATAGTTTCATAATTACCTGAAAACCAAAGTATACGCTCTCTCAAACGAAATGAATTCCGTAGGGAGAGACTAATAATTCTGTCACTGGACAATAGTGTTTGAATGGGAATGCAAAAGTACCGAATCCCATATAAATGTAACAAAATATTACCTTAATAGATATACTGTAATATCTATAAATTAAAATAAACCTTTAAATTAAGGGGTTCCAATAAAAGACGAATCATCACTCGCACCATTGGAACATCTACAAATAATATACGAACAATTTTAGTATTCCAAAAACCACCAAGGCAACGATACATAGAATCGTGCACTACATCGATTGTAAAGAATACTGCATCGTATAAAATAAACTAAACTGTAACTTCCTTTAATCTCTAAGAAAAAAATACTTTAAGGACCAATTAATTGCAAAATAAAATGTTCCTTTTATATAGTACAACTTAAAACTTGAGAAGTAAGAAGAATGTACTTTTTCATAAAATCGCTACAATATATTGTAAAATCGTAACGATACTGACTACTGTGTAACAAAAATAAACTGAACGCTAGTTAATCTTTGCAAACAGATCGAAGATTATCTAAAGAAAACTATTAAAAGGATAAAATTTTCTCAAAATAATTCTTTTAATTTAATTTATAACTTAATACTTAAAAGCATATTCACTTATATTCTTTGTAAAAAGTAAGACAGACTTTTAGCCTACGGAAGAGGCTATGACGTCATCAATGGTCGAAATGTTTACATTTCGCCCCTATGCTTTCGTGAGGTTTAAAATAGGTTGAAAAACCTTCCAACCCTATCTTTAAAGTTATAAAAACGTGATCACAGATCAAACAAAACAAATATGCGAAAGCCAAAACTCCAAAACGTTAATACATCACCAAATAACGTCCAAACAGAGTACGAAAACAAGAGAGAACTTCCAATAGAACAGCCAGCTATGGCCGGCAGAAAAAATCTGAATTGGTTAAGTATAGTTCTATCTGTTGTACCGCGAGGGCGCTGGGGTACACCTGGCATATCTGCGGTAAGCCGCGCGCGAGATTTTGAATTTTCTGCCGAGGCCGTCGGGGACTTTAGCCATTATATAACCAGCGGGTAAGTTTTATATTTAAAAATTATTATTTATCATTTGATATTTGTAAAAGGGTACAGAACCAAACAAACCCACCTAACCTAACCTAGTAGTTCCCTGGTCACAGCCCCTAGCTGGGGGGCTAACCCCCAGAGCCCCTTCCCAAGTCACAACCCCTAGCCAGGGGCAAGCCCACTTGGACCCCCCTCCCAGGTCACAACCCCTAGCCAGGGGCAAGCCCCCTTGGAACCCCCCCCCCCCCCCTCCCAGCTCACAACCACTAGCCGGACACCCCTTCCCAGGTCACAAAACTAAAAGTAAATCGCAAATAAATCCTTACATTGTGAAAAAGTAATTCACAAATAATTCCTTACCTAATGGTTGACACTAAACGTCTTTTTTTCTTTTTTCTTCTTTTTGACTTTGCAATCTTTACAGAAGCTTTGCAATAGAAATGTGTTGGTCTTCCCGTAAAATTAAGTCAGAATCGGACCTTTGAGGCATTAATTTGGTTATTACTTTAGTTATTTTTTTTAATTTCAAGACTAACAATAGCTTTACACTGAACGGAGAGCATTTTCATTGTAATCATTTGCCAACAATAATGAAATTGCACTAAATTTTAAAATAGATTGATGTTCTGCCCTTGAGTTCCCTCTTGAAGATGTCTTTACGTGATGGTGGTGAAGTTGAAACTGAAGGGGAAGGTGGAAAAATACTGGCTGCTGTAGCACAACATCCGGGAACTTATGAAGAAGTGCTTGTAAGCTGTTAATTGGTTTAAAAAAACCACCTGACAAATACGTCATTGTAAATAAACAGAAAGCTCCCCAAAACGATCGGAACCAAGCATGCGCAATAGGTCCCCTTCAGTCTCTCAGGTGTAAGCAATGGACAGAGTGAAAAACATACTTCACTTTTTAATAGACCGATACGTAAGTTGTAATGCCCCAGCCCCTATTAAACATATAGAGAAAAATACCAAACTAGCCAGCATTCTTCCATTTCTTATGGCGAATTCCAGTTTCGCTAGTAGTTAAAGTATCATATATTTAGCAGAATATATTCACCCTTAAAAATTGGTGATCCTAGCGGTAAAATTATAGTTATGGAAGTAACAACATTCTGAACAGAAAAATTGTTTTTTCTGTAGTAAATATGCTTTCACTGAATTTGACCTTCAATCCAACAGCAAATAAACCCAAACCCCATTAGACCGTCTAAGAATGGGTTATTTTTTAGAAATCTAATGGCTTTCGGGTAAATATATGATAAGGGTACTTTAATTTCTAGCCAAATACATGAACCATATATTTTCCCTACTCGCTATCTTGTGTTTTATGTATTTCTGACCATGATTATTAGGGCAAACCACCCGTTCATGAGTTTTTGGACACCCCTTATATAAAAACAAAAATTATGGAGGACCCACTAGGAAACCAGTTTTTTTTGGGGGTGGGGAAATGCCAAAAAATGAGGGGTATTTTTCAGCAAAAATAATGGTCAGAAATGCAAAATAGACACTCGATAACCAGTTGGAAAAATATATGGTTCATGTAAGGGGCTTAAAATTAAAGTATCATAATTATCTAAGATTCGCTTCACATCCTTCTACTGGTATTTGCTTTGCCGTGCGCTTGCTTCGCTCTCAGAAAAATAAAAACTGCAAGCTCTGTATGTACTGGCAAGCAGTAATGTCGAGCTGCGCTCACAATAACTAATAACTGTGGCTCGTTATTTTGGAGTTATTTTTTACTTTCACATGAGTAACAATAGCTGTACACTGAACGGAGAGCGTTTCCATTCTAATTATTGCCGACATAGATGAAATTACACTGAATTTCAAAATAGATTGTACTTCCCTTGAGTTCCCTCTTAGAGATGTCTTTTTGTAATGGTGATTTAACTCAAACTGAAGTGAAGGTTGGAAAAAAATGGCTTGTAAAACAACATCTGGGAACCTGAGCAGAAATATTTGGAAGCTCCTTATTGGATAAAAAAGCCTGGTAATGATTATGTCATACAAAAAACAGAAAAGCTGGCCAAAGCGAATGCAAGCAACACATGCGCAGTAACTCGACATCAGCCTCCCAGATGTAAACAATAGACTTAAGAGTGAGAGATAGGCTTCACATTTTAGTAGACCAATAAGTATGTTATTATGCCCCAGCCTCTATTAAACATTAAGAAAAATACCAAGTTAGCCAGCACTTGTCGATTTCTTAGTTAATTCCATTTTGCTAGTACTTGAAGCATCATATATTTACCGGTTTTTGCTCCGCCGTGCTCTCGCTTCGCTCGCGGAAAAAGAAAAACATCAAGCTCGTACGTACTGACAAGCTATACATGCCAAGCTGCGCATGCTAACGCAATTGATTATTAATTCTTAGATAATTAAATCTTCATTTGCAGGAAAAATAAATAACATTTTCCATGAAAACGGACGTTTTTCTATAGGGAACACCTGTCTTTTAGTAGAAAAGCTTTTTCTGTCCGTAACTATAATAAAACCATTAAAGCTTCAATATGCAGGAATTCCTATTTATACAATACCCCAGTACCACTGAGTAGTGCACGGGTAAAGTACCCCAGAAATAGCCCAGTAATACCCAGAAATAGCCCAGTAATACCCAGAAATAGTACAGTAATACACAGAAATAGCCTAATGTACTCGCTAACCTATCTTACTAAGGCATAGCTCTATTCTATCGTTGTTGGCCTACCTTGGCCTTATTACTTCTACTTCCAGGTTAATAAACTCACTTTTCCATTAACATAGTTAAAATAATATTTAGAATGTTTAAAATATTTTGGACCTTGCATTTCATAATAAAATGCCTAACTGAAAATATATATGTAAAATGGTTTTCCATAGGTCTAGCGAAGCCTAAAATTCTCTAATTCCTTAATTAAACTAATAATGCAGTACTGTACCTTGATTGAATGGTAGAAGGGATTTCAGCAGTCTTAAATAACACTCGTAAACGTTATGTAACCGCAAATTTACGCAAAAAAACACTAATAACATTGAATAAACACGAAACTTAACGACAATGGTCTTGGAATTCAAGATCACGCAGTTTAGGCTACTGTGTAACTGTACTACGAAAACCAGTAATGTTTCTCATATTCTTTATTTTTATTTTGGTACGTTTAGAAATTCGACACAATATATTAATTCTCCAAATAATACAAGAGATATGATACCTAATGAGATAAAAGAAGTATTTTGACTAAAGTTATCAGTAACCATACAGTACATCCATACAAAACAGGAAGATTCACAGGTGATGCTTAACTGAAATATGATACACACACGTAATGTTTCTCATATTCTTTATTTTGATTTTGGTACGTTAAAAAATTCGACACGTAATACATTAATTCCCCCAAATAATACTCGAACTATGATAACTAAGGTGATATAAGAAGTATTTTAACTTTTTTTTTTTTTGTACGTTTAAATATTCGACACGTAATATATTAATTCTCCAAATAATACTGGAACTATGATAACTAAGATGATCAAAGAAGTATTTTAACTTTTTTTTTTTTGTACGTTCAAAAAATCGACACGTAATACATTAATTCTCCAAATAATACCAGAGATATGATAAGTCTGAAAAAAAAATAAATAAAAAATAGCCTAAAGTGTTCTTGTTAGGGTTGAGAATAGTCTAGTTTTAAGGCTTAATTGAACTGGGGCTTAGGTCATCTTACCGTAGGCAATAACACTGATAAACTAGTCTCTTTTATGCCAATTTTTCTGTATAGAAAAATAGATAAATAAAATAAATAAAAATAAACTTTACCTACTCAAAATTTCCTTATTAATAGAACTAGACATCACTGTGTACTATCTACAACACCTAAAGGTGTTTGCAAGGGGACTCAGGATACCTTAATCTAAGTCAGGTTAGGTGGGGGAAACTAAGTTAGATTATGTACATAAACCTCCTTACAATGAAAATGTGGAGCCTTTGTATCAGAGATATGATAACTAAGGTTATATAAGAAGTGACTAAAGTTATCAGTAACCATAAAACCATACAAAATAGGAAGATTCCCAGGTGTTGCTTAACTGAAATATGATACACACATTTCTACCAAGACGGGTGGTTAAGCCAAGAATCTATCAACCCAGGCGATTAAGCAAAGTATTCACCAAGCCAGGCTGTTAAGCCAAGCATCCATCAAAGCAAGTTGGGTGATTAGGTCAAGCATCCATAGAGCCAGTTGGTTGAGGCACACACCCATCAAGCTGGACAGTTAAGCCAAAACTATTAAGCCAGATGGTTAAGACAAGCATCCATCAAGCCTGGAGGTTAAACCAAATATCCATTAAGCCAGGAGGTTAAGCCAAGGATCCATCAAGCTAGACATCCATCACACTAGGATGTTAAGCCAAGTATTCATCAAGGTAGACAGTTAAGCCAATCTTCCATCAAGTCAAGCGGATAAGCCAACCATCCATTAGGTTGGAGGTCAAGCCAACCATCCATGAAGTCAGGAGGTTAAAATAAGCATCCATCAAACCTGGCAGGTAAGCCAAGCATCCATCAAGCTAGGAGGTTAAGCCACCCATCCATCAAGCTGGGCAATTAAGCCAGACATCTATCAAGCTAAGATGTTAAGCCAACTATCCATCAAGCCGGGCAGATAAGCCAACCCTCCATGAAGCACAGAGGTTAAGCCAACCATCCATCAAACCATGAGCTTGATGGGTATCTGGCTTAACCGCACATTAAGCCAGCTATCCATCAAGCTAAGAGATTAAGCCGAGCATCTATCAAGCCAGGCAGATGAGCCAACCATCCATCAAGCCAGAAGGTTAAGCCAGACATCCATTAAGCTAGAAAGTTAAGCCAGCCATCCATCAATCCAGGCAGATAAGCCAACAGTCTATGAAGCACGGAGGTTAAGCCAACCATCGATCAAGCTAAGAGGTTAAGCCGAGCATCTATCAAGCCAGGCAGATGAGCCAATCATCAGTCAAGCAAGGAGTTTAAGCCAGACATCCATCGATCTAGAAGGTTAAGCCACCCATCCATCAAGCCAGGCAGATAAGCCAGCCGTCCATGAAGCATGGAGGTTAAGCCAACCATCCATCATGCTAAGTGGTTAAACCAAGCAGCCATCAATTCAGGAGTTAAGCCAAATATATATCAAGCCAGGCAGTTAAGCCAAGCATTACATCAAGCCAGGCAGGTTAATCAAGCATCCATCAAGCTGGATGGGTAAGCCAAGCATCTATCATGCTGGGTAGTTAAGTCAAGCATCCATCAAGCCAGGTGGTTAAGCCAAGCATTCATGAAACCAGGTGGTTAAACCAAGCATCCATCAAGCCGGGCAGTTTAACCAAGCATCCATCATGCTGGGCAGTCAAGCCAGGCTTAAGATTAAGCCAAGCGTCCATCAAGCCAGGCTTAAGGTTAAGCCAAGTGTCCATCAAATCAGGCTGTTAAGACAAAGATCATGATGAGGGTTAGTTGGAGATGGTTTGGGCATGCTCTTCGCACTCCCCAAGAGAGATTAGTTCACCAAATTTTCAACTGGGCTCCATAAGGCACTAGAAGAGTTGGAAGACCAAGGCCTACATGGTTGTAGACCATGAAGCGTGGAGTACGAGATGATGAATGGATATTGATTTAAAAGCTCAAGATAGAGAAGACTGGTGAAATCTAACCGAGCCCTTTGCGTCAATAGTCATAGGATGAGATGATGATGATAATATATATATATATATATATATATATATATATATATATACATATATATATATATACATATATATATATATATATATATATATATACAGTATATATATATATATATATATGT
>NC_090743.1:6137178-6139678 GCF_036898095.1 Palaemon carinicauda
TTCCATAACTAAATAATATTGCGAACCATAAACTATGAAATTTTCCCTAGTTTTAGTTGAGCGTACATAACTTATTTTCTCAGACAGTAAATAAAAAAAAATGAATAAAAACAAAGTAGCCTTTTAGACACACTGTATGAGGTACAATAATGTTGAGAATTAAAAAAAAAATGGATTGTAACTGTCATACTTGGGAGATTGGGAGTCATCGACCTCTCTCTCTCTCTCTCTCTCTCTCTCTCTCTCTCTCTCTCTCTCTCTCTCTGACGTTTAGGGTGCTTTTTATTAAGGAATCTCCCATTGGCAATGTTCCACAAATAGGTCGTACATGAGCATTTCACGAGGGAGAAACCATTAGCTTCAAGGGATGCTCATGTTGAGTCCTATAAACATTATTACGAGGCAAATCAACACATCAGGACGCCGTTCTTAGTTCTTTAAAGTAACGCTCAAGATAAAAATGAACCCTTTTTGTATTTAAGAAGCATTTCGGTCCGTAAAAACAGGACATTAATGGACGAACTGGCACATTTGTTGTGCCGTCTTTTTCAGCTAATTGTTAACTTCTGGTCTTACCCTTTCCTTTTTTTTTTTTAGGTAAAAATTTACCAACTCAATTTCATGAAAATATTCTCTCTATAATCCCTTCAAACTAGACCCATTTTTTAATTTTTTTTTTTTTAAATTATTAAACCAATCAAAACTTTCACTAAATTCGGAATGAATTAAGACCCTTTAATCAAACTTTTCTATTCGGAATTTTTGCAAGGCAAGATTTTCATTTCAAGCTGATTATTATTATTATTATTATTAGTAGTAGTAGTAGTAGTAGTAGTAGTAGTAGTAGTAGTAGTAGTCGTAGTTTCATTATTATTATTCTTTTTATTATTATTATTATTATTATTATTATTATTATTATTATCATTATTATTATTGTTAGTAGTAGTAGTAGTAACAGTAGTAGTAGTTTCATTATTATTATTATTATTATTATTATTATCATCTAAGCTACAATCATAGTAGCAAAAGCAGGATGCTATAATCCCAAGGGCTTCCACATGACAAATACCCCAGTGAGGAAATCAACTGTGCAGGACCCATGAAAATTGTATTATGACTCATGATAGCTCTCAATGAATTTACCGATATACTTAATTCTTCATACCAACTACTTACGTTTTATTTCCCCCTTAGGGAGAAACACCGTTAGTGAACTGAATAGCGTTACCTGGGTGTTTATAACGTTACTGAAGTTCATAGCCTTTTAATTTTCGTCCGTTTCCCGCTTCCCTTTTTATGTATTGCTGTTAAATTTCTTTGAAGTTTTACTTCATGGGGCATTTGAAGCTGAATATCCTCCCCGGTCCCAGTGCTGAATTATATGGTACCAATTCCATGAAGAATAAAATTACATTTTATTCACCACCTCTGTAGATCCTGGCTGAATGTGTTTCCCTACCCATTACTAGTGATGTTTCTCAGTTTTATTCTCTCTGCTGCTTGTGTCTGCTTTTTAGTATTGCTGTTAAATCTCTTTGAAGTTTTACTTCATAAATCATTTAAATCTGAATATTCTGCGGTCCCAGTGCTGAACTATATGGTCCCAATTCCACGAAGAATGAACCATCTCTGTAGATCCTGGCTGAATGTGTTTCCTTACCCATTACTAGTGATGTTTCTCAGTTTTATTCTCTCTGCTGCTTGTCTCCACTTTTAATTTTGTTCATGCAATAACACATTTCCAGAAAACAATTTTCATATAAGAAAAAATTAGAACCAGAAATAAACATTCTCCTATTCAGGCATTTACTGGTGATTCAACCCTAGCATCTCGTTTCTAAGCCCCACTGGTCATCGGAATTCATTTTAGATTGTCAATCCTTCGATTCTCAGTTCTATCTTGAAAGTATCTATTCAAATCCATAGACTCTAAGACGTATTGAACGTTTTACAGTATCTTATTTAGGTCTAGTCGTGATCTCTTTCACGTTATTCATTACTTAATATGAATTACAATATAAGCAATCAAAACTTTTTATAGTGATCCAATTCCTTCATTCCGATTACTAGTTTTATACTGACTTTATCTGAGCCCCCACTGTTAAATTTTTTTATTAAAAAACGGTAAAAGTCTGGCAACATTTATTCCAGGATTTTTACCGTTTTAAAAACGGTTAGATTGACTTGGGTGGTATTACGGTTACCAACCCGTAAAAAAAAAAAAAAAAAAAAAAATATGGTAAAATTACCGTCGTCTGTATTTTACTGAAATACGGTTGAGAACAGTATGTTTTTACGGAGAATTTCCGATAGAAATTACGGTTTATTTGAACAGTGCTTTTTTAATTATCGCATTCATTCTCATAATGATTCTTGGCTTCTGCTCACTTGGAAGGAATAAATCAAAAGCACTTTACTTATTTCATGCCAAACTGGTGCCCTACTTTCCTTAGCCTCTCTCTCTCTCTCTCTCTCTCTCTCTCTCTCTCTCTCTCTCTCT
>NC_090743.1:6142178-6157178 GCF_036898095.1 Palaemon carinicauda
ATCAATATATCAGTTTTTAAAACGGTATAAATCCTGGAATAAATGTTGCCAGGAATTTACCTTGTTTTTAATGTAGATTTTTTAAGTGTAAAGAGTTTCCTCCCTGAAGATTGAATTTTGGCACGAACAGTTTAAAAGGTTTTTAAATGACATTCTGCAGAAGGTTTGCATTTTAGAATGAATTTATTGATTAATTGTGTCGTTGGCGTTTATGTCTTAATCTTAATGTTTTTGAAATAGATCCAAAGCACGTTAGCCATTAATACCATTAATTACTAGCCTAGATTTCTGACAATTAGAGTAGACTCATAAAGCGAAAATTCCTTAACAATTGGTTTAAACCTAGACCTACTGATAGGTAGATCTTAGTTCAAACCGTCATAACAAATGAAAAATAAAACACATTTACTTAATAGATCCAAAGCACGTTAATACCAGGAATTACTGGCCCAGATTTCTGACAATTAGACTAGACTCATTCAGCGAAAATTCCTTGTCAATTGGTTTAAACCTAGACCTACTGATAGGTCGATCTTGGTTCAAACCATCATAACGAATGAAAAATTAAACATATTTACGTAATAGATCCAAAGCACGCCAGCCATTAATACCAGGAATTACTAGCCCAGACTTCTGACAATTAGACTAGACTCATAAAGCGAAAATTCCTTGTCAATTGGTTTAAACCTAAACCTACTGATAGGTCGATCTTGGTTCAAACCATCAAAACGAATGAAAAATAAAACATATTTACGTAATAGATCCAAAGCACGCCAGCCATTAATACCATTAATTACCAGCTCATATTTCTGACAATTAGACTAAACTCATAAAGCGAAAATTCCTTGACAATTGGTTTAAACCTAGACCTATTGATAGGTAGATCTAATGTTGCCAGATGAAATATTTCCACCAGTGTATTTTTCAATCTTTGATGGGTGTTTTTTTTTTTTTTTTTTAATCAGACTTGATACAAAACCTATGCTACACCATGAATAAAGCAAAAATTAACACTGGAAAAATGTACTAATGATTTTTCTATTTTCATTTAGGCTCATATGTTGTAATTCGTTGCTACTCTGGTGAATTTTGGATTTCAAAATCTGGCAACGTTGGGTAGATCTTGGTTCAAACCGTTATAACGAATGGAAAATAAAACACGCTTACATAAGAAAAATCTTATATGATTTATGAAGTAAGAACCAGAAGGAACAATACAAAAATTATTCTAAACCAAATCCTTTTTGAAAAATGAATTTCAGGTAAAATACTTTTCCCCACATTGTAAAAATGCAAGCATTTGTTTTAATGGTAGAGATTAATTTGCCACTTGAGATTCACGTAGCTCTTATTGTTTAGTGTCTTATTTAAGACTGAGATAGCACAAGACAGGGAAATGAGAATGTGTCCGGTGTGAGTGTAGTGGGTCACAATGAGACCCAATTTCCAACGGCAGGAGATTTTCGGTTCCAGTGATCATAAGCCTAGTTTGTTTTGTTGTGTTACTATTAGACATAGGCACTTTAACTTTCTTAATATATTTTATATTCCCTTATCTCCTTTTAATGTTTGGCCTTCTGTTCAGCCCCGAGAGATATATTTATCTAAGATTTAGTCTTGTCTTTTGTTTAAGGGGAATGTTTTTCTTGGAAATTCTTTCTCTCTCTCACACACACACATACACACAGAGACTGAATATATATATCACGAGTGCTAGAGATATATATTCATATACACACATATATATATATATATATATATATATATATATATATATATATATATATATATATATATATATATATATGTATATATATATATATATATATATATATATATATATATATATATATATAATACATATATATATACATGTATATATATGCATATATATGATATGATATATATATATATATATATATATATATATATATATATATATATATATATATATATATATATATATATATATTTATATATATAATACATATATATACATATATATATGCATATATATATATATATATATATATATATATATATATATTAATAAATATATATATATATATGTATATAATGT
Organism: Palaemon carinicauda; assembly: GCF_036898095.1. Classification (NCBI taxonomy): domain Eukaryota; kingdom Metazoa; phylum Arthropoda; class Malacostraca; order Decapoda; family Palaemonidae; genus Palaemon; species Palaemon carinicauda. The sequence goes on from NC_090743.1 coordinate 6,144,259, forward strand.
ATATAAAATACTAGCATATTAAACTCCCATTATCTCATAAGATAACACATTGGCTCTTTCTTTTTTCTCTAGTAGTCATTCGAGAGGAGAGACGATCTAATCAATGCTCTCTCTCTCTCTCTCTCTCTCTCTCTCTCTCTCTCTCTCTCTCTCTCTCTCTCTCTCTCTCTCTCTCTCTCTCTCAAGAACATTGACAATCTTAACTCTCATTTCTTCTTTCTTACACGTAAACAAATAAACACAAAATTTAAACACACACGATCACATTCACACTCAATATTATTATTATTATTATTATTATTATTATTATTATTATTATTATTATTATTATTATTATTATTATTAACTGCTAATCCGCAACCCTAGTTGGAAAAACAAGATGCTATAAGCCCAGGGGCTCCAACAGGGAAAACAGCCCAGTGAGGGAAGGAATCAATGAAAAATAAAATATCTTAAAAACAGTAACAACATTAGAATGAATATCTCCTATATAAACTATAAAAGCTTTAACAAAATAAGAGGAAGTGAAATAATATAGAATGGTGTGCCCAAGCGTACCCTCAAGCAAGAGAAGACTCCATCCTGGGATAAGTACCGCATATTTGCAAAAGCCTTCATTTATAAGACCTTCAACAAGTAGCCTAACTGATAGTGTTCATATTTCATAGATTTTAAAGTCAGCAAGGAGTTGTGTTGAAGATGACAGCAACCACATGTAATTATCAAGTAAAGAAACTAATATGAGAAAACTTATTGCCTCTTAGATCGATACAATTGGGTTGTGGTGGCCCATTGGAAACGTCCCTGCCTTGCAAAATATGGACGGGAGTTCGAGCTCCACTCAAGCTCTATAGTTTCTAGTAGTGACAACAACTTCTTCGTCCTTGTGGACTAAGGATAGAGGTCTTGGGGGAGCCTATAGGTCTAGCTGATGAGCCGTCCCTGACCCTAGCTTGATGGAGAGGGGACTTGGGTGCTGCTCACGTGTATAGTACACTATACTGTATATACTCAATCTCCAGGGCATTTTCCCGTCCCTTGCTTCTGCCATTCACGAGCATCGTTTAAGGAATCGTGATTTTGCTAGAGACAAATATATACTCAGTCTCCAGGGCATTTTCCCGTCCCTTGCTTCTGCCATTCACGAGTAACGTTTATGGGATCGTGGTTTTGCTAGAGACAAATACGCTACTTACTATTTATAGATACGAGCCGAAGAAGCGTATGTGCGTTTCACATTGTAGTGGTATTTCTCGGTAAATACTTTACGATCGTCGAAGGAGTTTTATCTGCCAAAAGGACCACAGGATAAGTAGAATTTCATTCGGTAATCAGTTCCAGGGGATTAACAAGTAGCAATCTCATGAGTTGTTAAGTTAATGAGCACTAGTATGGTAAGAAGGTGTTTTTTTAGGGGGACATACGGGGAATATTTCTTTTGATAATGAATGAATAAGGTAAAAACTGAAAATAACCAAGAAATTTCAATTTGTAAGATTGGATTAGTCAAATACTTAACTTGAGATCTCCTTTTTCTTATGAAAACACCTGATTTCATAAACTAATAATTTTCTCCAGATTTTCTTTATGAACCAAACCGTAGTTGGAAGTATATATTACTTTGCTCAAAATATTTAATTGACAGTCAATGAAAACAAAATTAAAATATGAGAAATTCTTTATCAGATAAATAAACTCATTCGCCGTTCGATATTTTTCAAATTCTGGAGATAAGGATAAACATTTATAATTATTACTCTCGGTTTGATCGATGGAATGCAGACGAAAATTACTGCCAGATCATTGCCCAGACAGCATTTATAACGATTAAAAAGCTTCCAAACGAATAAGATTACATACAAGCAAACGATCACTTTTATCTACGCCTATGTTCAGCCTAATCCACCAAATGAAGATACTGTTACCATTGCTAAGTAAGCAATAGATCAATTGTCTTACTCTTATAACCTAATTTCACTCAATGTGTGATCTATTGCTCAGAAACCGTTACAAAGATATACTTTACAAGTTTAGACCAATAGGAAGATATTCCATACTTTCAGAAACCGATACAGAGATACACTTTACAAGTTTATATCAATAGGGAGTTATTCCATACTTTCAGAAACCGTTACAGAGATATACTTTACAAGTTTAGATCAATGGGAAGATATTCCATACTTTCAGAAACCGATACAGAGATACACTTTACAAGTTTATATCAATAGGGAGTTATTCCATACTTTCAGAAACCGTTACAGAGATATACTTTACAAGTTTAGACCAATAGGAAGATATTCCCTACTTTTAGAAACCGATACAAAGATATACTTTACAAATTTAGATCAACAGGATATTCCATACTTTCAGAAACCGTTACAAATATATACTTTACAAGTTTGGATCAATAGGGAGTTATTCCATACTTTCAAAAACCGATACAGAGATTATTTTACAAGTTTAAATCAATAAGGAGTTATTCCCTACTTTCAGAAACCGTTACAGAGATATACTTTACAAGTTTAGATCAATAGGAAGATATTCCCTACTTTCAGAAACCGCTACAGAGAGATACTTTACAAGTTTAGATCAATAGGGAGTTAATCCCTACTTTCAGAAACCGTTACAGAGAGATACTTTACAAGTTTAGATCAATAGGGAGTTATTCCCTACTTTCAGAAACCGTTACAGAGATATACTTTACAAGTTTAGATCAATAGGGAGTTATTCCATACTTTCAGAAACCGTTACAGAGATATACTTTACAAGTTTAGATCAATAGGAAGATATTCCATACTTTCAGAAACCTACAAAGATATACTTTACAAGTTTAGATCAATAGGAAGATATTCCATACTTTCAGAAACCTACAAAGATATACTTTACAAGTTTAGGTCAATAGGAAGATATTCCATACTTTCAGAAACTATACTTTCAAAAACCGTAACAAAGATATACTTTACAAGTTTAGATCAATAGGAAGATATTCCACACTTTCCGAAACCATTCTTTCAAAAACCGTTACAAGGATATACTTTACAAGTTTAGACCAATAAGAAGATATTCCAAACTTTCAGAAACCGTTACAAAGATATTCTTTACAACTTTAAATCAATAGGAAGACATTCCATACTTCTAACAGAAATAAAAGTTACCAGGGACAACGAGCAAACAGAAAAAAAAAACATACAGTCATGTCTTTTCTGTTTTCTCCCTTGGCCTAGCTCCAAAGAGGTTGATCTCGGCGGACACGCGTTCTTACTCTACTACCCGGAGACTCTTGGCTTTCCCTTCCAACCTGCTGCTGTTTGCCAGCCAATTAAAACGTTGCATTTGCGTTCATTCAGCCAATCAAATCCGCGTCCTCTGTGTCACCTGTTAACCAATCACAACAAAGGATATCGGAAGTCTCCCAGGGCCAGAGGAGTCTATTAACTCCGGACGAACTGAGATAGCGTTTATTTATTAGTTTTATTATCTCTTTATAATTATTCCGTAAGGCAAGAAAAGTTAAATTATAAAGCCATATTCCTTGTCCTAATTCATAGGATTATATAACAAGTTTCACGAATTATTTAGATGAAAATATTGCAATAATTGATTGACATTTAATTTTGAATAATGATTATTTTAAACAAAATGACCATTTGCGAAAAAAGATACTGGAAGATTAATAAATCTTTATATTTCCCCTTTTTTATCAGAAATAATTCTCAAATTATGACGTTTCAAGATATGTGATTGATCTAATCAATGAATGGCAGAGGCAAGGGACAGTGACATTGCCCTAGCAACGCAGGACAATGCCCTAGAGGCCTAGAGACTGACCATATTACATATGATCAGCGCCCAAGCCTCCTCTCCACCCAAGTTAGGACCAAGGAGAGCCGTTGCATATGAGAGACGGAAGGGACAAATTATTCTTAAATTCATAATAGTAGCTCTTCTAGGAAAAGGACACTCCAAAATCAAACCATTGTTCTCTAGTCTTGAGTAGTGCCAGAACCTCTGTACCATGGTCTTCCAATGTCTTGGGTTAGAGTTCTCTTGCTTGAGGGTACACTCAGGCACACTCGCTTATATCATTTCTCTTCCTCTTGTTTTGTTGAAGTTTTTATAGATTATAAAGGAGATATTTATAGTTGTTACTCCTTAAAAAATTGTATTTTCCTATTTTCCTTTCCTCACTGAGATATTTTTCCTCTTGGAGCCCCTGGGCTTATAGTATCCTGCTTTTCCAACTAGGGTTTTGGCTTGGCAAGTAATAATAATAATAATAATAATAATAATAATAATAATAATAATAATAATAATAATAATAATAATAGTAAAAAGGGGATGAAGGATATCAGATGAAAAAGGGCATTAGATGATAATAATAATAATAATAATAATAATAATAATAATAATAATAATAATAATAATAATAATAATAATAATAATAATAATAATAGTGAAAAATGGATGATAGAAATCAGATAAAGGGCAATAGATGAGACAAGAAAATTGGCTGTGGATGATCTGTAGAGTGTTTGATGCTTGTGGCTGAAATTGCTGATGGTGAAATTGAAAACAAACTGCGGGAGTAATTGAAAGCATCTTTTATATGAATGGAGGTGTGAGTAGGTGTGAGATTATGAGGGTAAACCAAAACTAGTATGACATAGGAATTAATGTTGATATTGATGTTGGAAAGGTACAACAATTGATTCCTATATTATTATTATTATTATTATTATTATTATTATTATTATTATTATTACTACCTAAGCTACAACTCTAGTAGGATGCTATAAGCCCAAGGGCTCCAACAAGGAAAAATAGCCCAGTGAGGAGAGGAAATAGGGAAACAAATAAACTATATAAGTAAAAAAAAAACAATTGAAACAAAAAAGTAAGATTTTTTTACGCCATAGGTGACACGTTGGGAGAACTGTTGAGTCAACACTCCTTTATGGAAGAAAAGTTTACATTTCGAATTATAACGTCCTCTCCTACTTCGCGCTTCATAATCCTCAGCCATGTAGGCCTGGGTCTTCCAACTCTTCTGGTGCCTTGAGGAGCCCAGTTGAATGTCTGGTGAACTAATCTCTCTTGGGGAGTGCGAAGAGCATGACCAAACCATCTCCATCTGCCCCTCACCATGATCTCATGTGTGTGAGTGTATAAATATATATAAATATATAATCCAAACAAACCATAAATACCTCTTCATATCAATTAACTCTGACTCGGGGTCAGAGACCCCGGGTAAAATTAATCTTACGATAAGAATTTCTAACTTGCCAAGGATTCGAACCTATTTTCAAGTCGAAATCGAAGTGACACTTGACACCATAACCATTAAGCTATAAAGAGATATAAGAGCAGATTCCGACTCCGTGTCAGGCTTGTGTCTTATCATGATATTCATTTCCTCTTCGGTCTTTGATCCTGACGCAGAGCTAATTTGATATAAAGAGGTATTTGTGGCCCATACAAATAAAGGAATAGGATGAGTGTTAGTGGTAAATTATTATTATTACTATATATATATATATGCTGTATATATATATATATATATATATATATATATATATATATATATATATATAAATATATATATATATATATATATATATATATATATATATATATATGAAGTATATATATGCAATATATATATATATATATATATATATATATATATATATATATATATATATATGAAGTATATATATATATATGCAATATATATATATATATATATATATATATATATATATATATATATATATATATATATATATACTGCATATATATAGTAATAATAATCATTTATCACTAGTACTCATCCTATGCAATATATATATATATATATATATATATATATATATATATATATATATATATATATATATATATATATATATATATATATACAGTAGATTCACAGCAACGCGTCTATTTTAGTTTAGGTTACAGTGGCCATAGGCCATCACAAGCTTTGCTGTAACGAGTAGTAAGAAAACGTTTGTTTCATGAAAGAGAAAATACAAGAATATGGTTTTTAGATTTTTTACCGAATATTCTAGAATATTTTAAATCATTCATGTCTGGAAAAAAACTATTTCTTGATCAAGGTCACTGGAAAGTAAATAGCTATAACATTGATAAAATTGTTTTCATCGTATATAGTAGTTTTATAATCCCTATGTGAACATGTTAAGTACGAATGATCAAATCTTGATAGGCAAACTTTGTATTAGTATAAAAGTCTATTTAAGGTGAAAAACAGTGAAAAACCAACCAGATAAATCTTACACAATTGATTTTCAACAGTTGGGAAGTAAGAGGAAAAAACAAAAGATCTGGATAAACGAGGTAATGAGAGAGTCTTAAGTACAAGGTCAGACATTGCGAGATTTGGAATGAGTTTTAATGCTTATAAAAAAGGCTTCCATCTTTAATGCAATTTCTTGACGGTTTAAGCCACTTTTGCAATTTGAAATTGGCATTCTATTCTATCAGATAAGATCCAAGAAAGTAGCCTGAGGTGGTATGGTCATGTCATGAGAAGAGCTGAATAGTATATTGGGAGGAGAGTTATGGAAATGGAAGTACAGGGAAGGAGAAGGAGAGGGAGACCAAAGCGAAGGTGGATGGACTGTATCAAGGATGACCTTCGATCAAAGGGATTAACCGGCGATGAAGTGTGGGACAGAGGTAGATGGAGAACGCTGGGCAGAAACATCGACCCCACATAAAAGTGGGAAAAAATGCAAAGAAGAAAATTCTATTTTACGGATGCGAAGAGCTTTCACAAGCTAATTACTTTTCTACTTTAGACTTTAAGGTAATTTAAATCGTATTCATTATAACTATGTAACAAAAGATCGTTTTTTTAATGAAAATTCATATACAAGATAAGCCAGATAACCTATGATACTACCACCTTTATGATTACCATGACGGTGCTGGATTTAAAAAAAAAAATATTTCATTCTTAAAGATTCGGATGTTAAGTTACGTTCATCTAATTTCCAAGAGATTAACCCATAATATTCACTTGCAATGGCGTCAAATACTGGTTAAATAAAGAAAACTGTACCAAAATTAAATGGTGTTGTTTTGCTAGGCTTTTTCCGTAAATTGAAAATCCTTTACCCTTCATTAGTTTCCGGGGTGCCACTGTAATATCAAACTTTACCTAGTGTCTTGTTATAATAATATTCATTTTAAATGGCGTTAAATACTGGTTAAATAAAGAAAACTGTACCAAAATTAATTGGTGTTGTTTTGCGAGGATTTTTTTTTTCGTAAATTGAAAATCCTTTCCCCGTTCTATAGCTTCCGGGGTGCCACTGTAATATCAAACTTTACCTTGTGTCTTGTTATGATAATATTAATTTTAAATGGCGTTAAATACTGAATAGGTATAGAAAACTGTACCCAAATTAAATGGGCGTTGTTTTGCTAGGATTTGTTCCGTAAATTGAAAATCCTTTCCCCTTCCATAGTTTCCGGGGTGCCACTATAATATCAAACTTTACCTTGTGTCGTGTTATGATAATATTCATTTTAAATGGCGTTAAATACTGATTAGGTATATTAAACTGTACATAAATTAATTGGTGTTGTTTTGCTAGGATTTGTTCCGTAAATTGAAAATCCTTTCCCCTTCCACAGTTTCCGGGGTGCCACTGTAATATCAAACTTTACCTTGTGTCGTGTTATGATAATATTAATTTCAAATGGCGTCAAATACTGGTTAAATAGAGCACGCGGGTAGGTAAACACTGCTCGTATTCCCCCGCGAAGGCTGTTGTTTTTGCGTGTCCGTTTAGAAGTATGTGAAGGTTTAGAATAGTAATTGATCTAAGCGCTCTAAGTTCAATGGCTAATTTACTATTTAAATGCAAAGCAATTAATATAGCTGTTTAGCTACAGTGCTTTAAATATATCATTCAATATTCGAAAATATGTTCTAGCTGGAACTACTTTACGCGTAGGCTATGTATGAAGTGTTGAATTATCGTTTACTAGTGTTTTGTCAGACATAAAATATAGCGAATAATTTGAGGAAAGTCATATCATAGTGGGATGTTCTGCATTTATTCACTGTCTAAAGAGTACATGGCAAAACGCAATGAAGTTAATGGCATCTCATTGAAAACTTTTACCAAAAGGTGTAGACTGAGAGGATAAGGGTTAGTCAGAGTGAATCGTCTCGGTGAATCTTACAAAGAGATGGATTATAATATAATATTTGAGTCTAGGAACAAAACTACTTCAATAATTATCAGCCGATCTGATTCAAAAGGAGTTTGTCTCATTGTTATTGTGGATATTTATTTAATTATAATGTATGTATAACATGCAAACGAATACCCAAAACACTATTATTATCATAATTATAACTAGCCAAGCTACAATCCTAGTTGGAAAAGCAAGATGCTATAAGCCCAAGGGCTCTAACAGGGAAAAATAACCCAGTAAGTAAAGGAAATGAGGAAATAAATGATGAGAACAAATTAAGAATAAATCATTCTAAAAACAGTAACAACGGAAAGAATAAGTAATAACAAAGCTTTGATCAAGAAAGATATTCTTACAAACAATACACTCAAATCCAAAGGAAATTGGTTAAATCTAAAACGTAAATGCATCTGGTCCACCTCGCATAATATTTTGTTTATGTATGACACAGGTAAAATAAGCTTAATAATTGCAATAATAAGAATAAGCTTAGAAGCTTTGCACTTATATATAATGCGATAGAGTGCCCGCAAACTTATTTTGCGGGGTGAGCAATTAGGAGCCAGGAACCAGGTGTTGTGGTGTTATACTTTAGGATATTGGAGAAAAGTTAAGTCAACGGTGGAATACATCTTCCCGATATAATAAATAGCAAGTATCTGGTTTTGCATATATATATATATATATATATATATATATATATATATATATATATATATATATATATATATATATATATATGTGTATATATATATATATATATATATATATATATATATATATATATATATATATATATATATATATATATGTATATATATATATATATATATATATATATATATATATATATATTCATATATATATATTTATATATATATATATATATATATATATATATATATATATATATATATATATATATATATATATATATATATATATATATATATATATCTTTCAGGTCACGCTTTGCTCTCCCCGTCCCTCGGGTAGGGGGACATGAAGTAGTCATACCCTAGTGAGAGTGGGACGCGCATGCGTGTGCATGGGTGTCCACATCTATCTAATAGCCGTCATCTTTGACGGGTCGCGTACACTAACTGTATACTAAATTTCAAGTTCGGCTCAGACTCTCTCTCTCTCTCTCAGTTGCTTGTTTGGTGTTTATATCCTTACCTAAAGTGGCCCTTAACCTGACCTTGCGACGGGCCAAGAGTAGGTTGCGACTCAAAGGCAAGATGAAAGCAACTGAGTACTTTATTATAGACACATCGAGTATATATACACACTAGGTCCCGGCAAGAAGGTCACAAAATACAACAAGCTATTTCTTGTCCAACCAGCAACCGGTTCTGTTAACAGTTAACAATGGGAAATAGGCAGACAGGTTGATGCAAGTTGCTGTCAGCGCGAGGGGAGAGCATGAAGATACAAAGGATAATATATACAAAAGAGAGAAATGACGTTACTTTGTACGATCGTGTGACACACGGGTGGCACAACCTCCACCCATTCTTGATTCTCGTGATTAGAATTAAAACGGATTAATCCCTTTCGTATCCCTTAGTTACCCATAATCCCCCAGGTGTAACTACCATGTACCCGACAAGTATGATGCTCCTCTGAGATATTAACAGCGTATTAATGTCAAGCAAGATGTCGGATTAATTTATTCTTATTAATGATGTTGCTGTCTGTCAGTGGTGGCATACGTCAGGTGTAAAAATACCTTGTAGATGACATATCTTGCTGACTTGATTGGTATCTTTAGGAGGTGAAACCACTTAATTGAGCTTGGGGTTGGTTGGGAGAGAATAGACCTAGTGGCCTAGATGAATTGAAGACGACTGATAAGTTTCTAGCTTCTGTTAAGTTTGGTAAAAAAAAAAAAAGGGAATGTTCTTTAAGGTGAGGTTAATTATTCCATCACATAGCAAGACAAAAACCATAAACATTTAGTAAACGATTTACGTATGTTAAATTTCGTTATATATATCCATTGTGCCATTGTTAAAATATTATTTTTAGTTTCTTGTCTATTATATTAGATTGAGTATTGTTTTGAGTTAATTTCAATGTGCTTCATATTTCATAAATATGTCTATTTTCTTATATCAAAACCAATTGTATATATCTAAGTAATTTTGCAAATGATTGAAATGAAAATAAGAATTAAAGAAATTATGCTTGTATTATAATTACCTTAAAAAGGAGATCCCATTATAAAAGGAAACATCACGTTTTAAGATACCATTAATTGAATTTAACAACATGCCACCTTGTTCGTTAAAAAAAAAAAGAAAAAAAAAGGCTACATTGCTGCAATGTTACAATTTCACTTTTTTTCAGTAATGGATCTCCAGGTGAAACAAATGTGATCCTTTATTTTTGAATCTCCAAAAACAGAATCAAGATTCAGATCAGGTACGTAGGCCTACTTTAGTTGTTTCCCCTTGACCGAATCCAGTAACACATTATTTCACTGCTTTTTATAGGCATCATTATAAGCAAAACACTGTTACTTTCAAAAGACGAAGATGTCTGCTTTCTGGTCACGCATTGAGAGCATATGCAACATTTAAAACGCTTCCAGAAGACTAAAATTAATGCCAGATCTTTGCGCAGACAGCATCTATAACGTTTAAAACGCTTCCAAAAGACTAAAATTACTGCCATATTTTAGCTCAGACAGCATATATATCGTTTGAAATGCTTCCAGAAGACTGGTTGATCATTAAATCATTCTGGCAAAGTAACAATGAATTTAACACTCGGGCATACTATTCTATCTAATTTCTCTTCCTCTTTTTTTCTTAAAGTTTATATAGTCTATATAGGAGATATTTATTTTAATGATGTTACTCTTCTTAACAATATTATATTTTTCCCTTTTCCCTTTCCTCACTGGGCTACTTTCCCTGTTTGGGCCCCTGGGCTTATAGCATCCTGCTTTTCCAACTAGGGTTGTAGCTTAGCAAGTAATAATAATAATAATCTTTAGAGAGAGAGAGAGAGAGAGAGAGAGAGAGAGAGAGAGAGAGAGAGAGAGAGAGAGAGAGACCTCCCGGCATGAACAAAACAGGACGATTTTCAGGGCCAAGATCCCTTAGAAGGTATAAGGGTAAAATTGCTCATAGACAGTAAGTATGCCATACGGTAACCACATGCCTTCAGGACCCTCTCTGCTATACCTTGAGACTTAAGTCTCTCCCTCTCTTTTCATTTCCCTTGCCCCTTCTTTCTCCCTCTCCTCTTGCTCTTCCTCCACCTCCTCTCCATTCATCATACTTTGCTGTTGCCCGGTATGACATTGATGGGAAAAGATATGGCCCTCTGTACTTTGAAAGGATTATATAAAGGGAGCCCATATCTATAATTAATTTGCATTCTACACACAGTATGAATGATCAAATATAGATTATATAGAGGAAGTTCACACCTATGATCAATTTGCATTATACACGCCGTTTAAATTTTCAAATATGGATTATACTAAGGAAGCCCATACCTTTAATCAATTTGCATTATACACACCGTTTAAATTTTTAAATATAGATTATATTAAGGAAGCCCATACCTCTAATTAATTTGCATTATACACACCGTTTAAATTTTAAAATATGTAATACATTTAGTAGCAAGACAGAAAGCCAGTTTCTAAAGATGCAGCTCATCAACTTTCTGCGAAAGGACAGCAGCATTAGTCATCGGTTGTTGACATGTCATGTATACAAGGCTAATTTAAAAAAGGAGTAGGTAATCAGGCAATGGATGCAACGCCCTTCTTCCTGCCTCTCCCATCTCCCTAGTCCTACCCGCTCACAGTGACAGGCAATGATGCAATGGTTCCAAATAGCGCCTCCAGTCTAAACAAGTCGTTACTCTGGTGCTGCTCAGAGTCTGGCAACGTTGTGCTTTCATTTTGAAACTTCTCCAAGTTTACCGAGCTGTTCACTCATCTTTTTGGGTAAATTGTACATATTTTTTTTATAATTATATGCTTGGGATTTATGACATCCGTGTGTTGAGTTGCAGAGGAATCACTCTCTGGTTAACTTGGGGTCCTTGGCCTGGTATCAGACTGCTTGTAATGTTTTTTGGTTGATAAAAATTACATAAGGGGTCTCATTATAATAAGGAAATGGAAACTGCTTTAAATTAGTGATTGTCGTAAACTATACTACTGTAATCAGCCTACTCCCCTTTCAACTAAGATGCCGTCTCCATGAGTTTTATTGCAATTATTAATTAGTTATCCTGGTCTTCTGTGTGTTGCTTTCTTGTTTTAAATTCGATAATCTTGTAGTATGTAAGCTTAATTTATATACAGTATAACTTACCACTGGAGTGTTTTTTCAAACGCAACATTTAGGCTTTTTGAATAATATTTAGACCCATCGGTCTAGACATTGTCAAATATATTTAAAGTACCTGAATATAGAGACATTGACCTATTGGGAGCACACTTTCAGCCTCCAATTGTATTTTGCTGAATTATTGGAAATTCATCTTGACTCTTGAGTAGGACAAACAGCTCATTATAGGTTCCTCAAATGTGGTGGCTATGTAACCAACTTTTTCAAATTAGGTTATATGGCAGTTTCTGCACTATAAACTTCCAGGTTAGTTAGAAGTTTCTTGCTTGAGGGTGCAATTAAGCACAAATTTCTCCATCCTTA
>NC_090743.1:6172178-6258619 GCF_036898095.1 Palaemon carinicauda
TTTCAGAAATGGATTTAATAGCCACTGTCTCAAATATCAGTAGAATCAGTAGAACTTCAGAAGTTCAAAGTTGCAGCAAATGCTTTTTTTTTTCTTTTCTTTTTGAACAGGCTGACATAAGTCTTTTTATAGTTTATATATGACATATCTGTTTTGATGTTGTTACTGTTTTTAGAATGATTTATTGTTAATTTGTTCTCGTCATTCATTTATTTTCTTATTTCCTTTCCTCACTGGGATATTTTTCCTTATTGGAGCCTTTGGGCTTATAGCATCTTGCTTTTCCTAGTAAGGTTGTAGTTTCGCTAATAATAATAATAATAATAATAATAATAATAATAATAATAATAATAATAATAATAATAATAATAATAAATGGGAAAGAACTTCCAATGGAACTTGTCTTGTGAAAGCCTGATAGAGATGAAAAATAGGTAAAATTTGTGGGTTTTGAGAGGGTGAAAACTGACTAAAACTTTGAACATCGAAACTACTGTATTATAAAAGTGAACTAAAAGAACAGTAAGTTGAAGGATTGATGTATCTTACTTGCCCATGTGCTATAAAATGACTTGGTTTAGTGCACACTTGTCAGAATTGAGAATAGGTAAAAGGAGGGTTTTTAGAGTCTAGTGAGTATCTATACTCCTTTTTTTTTTTAATGAGGCGCATTTGCACTGACTCGTAGCGATGCCCCTTTAGCTCGGAAAAATTTCCTGCTATCTGATTGGTTAGAATTATCTTGTCCAACCAATCAGCGATCAGGAAACTTTTCCGATCTAAAAGGGCACCCCTACGAGTCGGTGCAAATCTGCCTCGCTAAAAAGAATTGACTATAGTAAGGGAATTAGAGAGCAGGGAACGCAGTTCTGTCCGTTGGTAAGTTTCCAAGAAGGGTGTGTGAATTAACAACCAGACAAAGTAGATTACGAAGTACAGGAGCGACTTCATCCTCAAATAACTCTAGAATCTAATGCAATTCGAATGATATGGAATTCTGACATCAGTAGAAGAGGTTAGCGTGTGTTTGAGATAGAAATGTGTGTACAAATACGTAAATCGACTGATGCACGGCTGATGGTGGTGCTGTGTTCATTTAAGAACCCCTTGAAGCATCTTGCTTCGTTGTGATTTTACCCTAGACCTAGTTGTCAGAAGGTACAGAGATCAATGGCTTGATTTCTTCCTTTTAAATGCAATAGCTCTATGCTATAAGAAACAGTGATAGAAATGTACGGACAAGAGTAGTGAACAGAATCTATTAAAAAATTTAGTGTTTTCAACTAGTAGCATTTGCTAATTCTTCCCGCCATTTTTTTTTTTTTTTGAGGGTGGGTGGGTAATTCTAATTTCGTTCTAAAAAACAGTTATAATCATATAAATTTGTTTGAGTTTCAATTACTGAACAATTATATACTATCTGTCTGATAAATTAACATTCATAAATTAAAATGTCAATCATCAACGAGACAAATGTCGAGTTAAATGTCGAAAAATAAAACAAAGAAAAAAAAAGTTGTTGAAAGTCTCAGCTGGATGAATGTGTTGAAGATAAAGCCGTGACCTTCAGCAGTAAATCATTCATACAAAAAGGTCTTAATGGTAATAGTACAGAGCCACTAACAAATACAGTATCATGAGCACATTATGGTTGTAGTTCCTGGAATTACAGTTGAAAACGCTATTACATATTTTAAGGGTAAATAAGGAGACGTACCCTAGGACTTATGTTGTAATAATAATAATAATAATAATAATAATAATAATAATAATAATAATAATAATAATAATAATAATAATAATAATAATAATAATAATCATTATTTCAGCAAAAGCCATCTACAAAGTTATATTAGGGGTACAGCGATGTTACACTTATGACATCAGTAAAAGAAAAAAAAAGATATATGTAATAGACCAGACTAGTATTATTATTATTATTATTATTATTATTATTATTATTATTATTATTATTATTATTATTGTTGTCTGTCCGTTGAGAACGGACGAAGAATCAACCCTTTTCCCTTGATTTAAAAATTCAAACGATAACGTCATTTCAGCCATCAAGTGCTGTAGTTCTTACGTATTTTTCTTTATACCATTCTGTATTCTAATCCTCTCACTCTGTTATGATAACTGCGGTAGCCTGGTAGCCACATTGATTATTTAATGCTTGTGGTTTATTTGACTTGGCCCAAGACTCCGAGCATTTAACAAACTGTGATCTACAGATGGCGGCTCCGTTTAGCATCCGTAGTAAACAAAAGTGAGTTATGTGACTCCAAAGTTCGGTTCATTTCTTTTTGGGACAAGGAGAGCTGTAGGAAATGGTCTCTACTAGATTCATGTATTCCTTGGTTTTTTAAGGGCTTTCATTACTGCTGAAGCTTTGGCAAAATTAAAAGCTTTTTCGTTGTATTTAAATGCCATATTTAGTGGTTCGTCACCCTCAGTTGATTTTTCTATTATTATTATTATTATTATTATTATTATTATTATTATTATTATTATTATTATTATTATTATTATTATTATTATTATTATTATTATCACTTGCTAAGCTACAACCCTAGTTGGAAAAGCAGGATGCTATAAGCCTAGGGGCTCCAATAAGGAAAATAGCCCAGTGAGCACAGGAAACAAGGAAAAATAAAATATCTTTGGAACAGTAACATTAACATAAATGTTTCCTATATAAACTATAAAAAATATAACAAAACAAGAGGAAAAAGATTAGATAAAAAAGTGTGACCGAGTGTACCCTCAAGCAAGAGAATGGATATGGTCAATTATTGAATACCCGCTTCTAAAACCTGTCTGGCTTCTTTGTTGATTAAAATCTAGCTGTCTTTCTATTCAGCCTAATATGATCTTTGTAAATATTTAATTTATTACTGCGAGTAAACTTATTTGGCAGTAATTTACCAGGTCTTTGAGTCTCCCTTTTTGTGAATTATAAATGTATATATATATATATATATATATATATGTGTATATACATATATATACATACATATATATATATATATATATATATATATATATATATATATATATATATATGTTCATACACACACACACACACACACACACACACACATATATATATATATATATATATATATATATATATATATATATATATATATATATATATATACACACACACACACACACATATATATATATATATATATATATATATATATATATATATATACATATATATATATATATATATATATATATATATATATATATATATATATACTACCGCCAGAGAGTTATGGGTCCTTTGACTGGCCAGACAGTACTACGTTGGATCCTTCTCTTTGGTTACGGTTCTTTCTCTTTGCCTACACATACGCCGAATAGTCTGGCCTATTCTTAACAGATTCTCCTCTGTCCTCACACACCTGACAACACTGAGGTTACTAAACAATTCTTCTTCGCTCAA
Organism: Palaemon carinicauda; assembly: GCF_036898095.1. NCBI lineage: Eukaryota > Metazoa > Arthropoda > Malacostraca > Decapoda > Palaemonidae > Palaemon > Palaemon carinicauda. Next base: position 6,175,639 of record NC_090743.1, read on the forward strand.
GGGGTTAACTACTGCACTGTATTTGTTCTGTGGCTACTTTCCTCTTAGTAAGGGTAGAAGAGACTCTTTAGCTATGGTAAGCAGCTCTTCTAGGAGAAGGACACTCCAAAATCAAACCATTGTTCTCTAGTCTTGGGTAGTGCCATAGCCTCTGTCCCATCGTCTTCCACTGTCTTGGGTTAGAGTTCTCTAGCTTGAGGGTACAATCAGGCACACTATTCTATTTAATTTCTCTTCCTCTTGTTTTGTTAAAGTTTTCATAGTTTATATAGGAAATATTTATTTTAATGTTACTCTTCTTAAAATATTTTATTTTTCCTTCTTTCCTTTCCTTACTGGGCTATTTTCCCTGTTGGGGCCCCTGGGCTTATAGCATTTTGCTTTTCCAGCTAGGGTTGTAGCTTAGCAAATAATAATAATAATAATAATAATAATAATAATATATATATATATATATATATATATATATATATATATATATATATATATATATATATATATATATATATATATTCATTTACTAAACGATATGATACATATCTCGTATCTATGTGCTCTTTTTGTGTTGAAGCTTCAAATCTACTTTAATTTTCTTTGCCATTTTTTTCCATATACGCTTTTCGTATATCATTCATCAGTAACTGGACTAAACCCATATAATTCATCTTTTGATTATTCCATTTGCTTCAGGTCTTACTCATATATGGTAAAATAATTTGATTTTAAAGTAAAATCAGCAGGGTGAGATCATCATCACAGTAAGACCTTGTAGATTATGAATAGTTTAGTTGGAGCAAATGCTTTTTTGTTGACCAGGCGGACATAGTCTTTTTATAGTTTATTTATGACATATTTGTTTTTGATGTTGTTGATAGTTTATTATATGACATGTCTGTTTTGACATTGTTTCTTATTTTAGAATGATTTATTGTTAATTTGTTCTCTTCATTTATTTATTTCCTTATTTCCTTTCCTCACTGGGCTATTTTTCCCTGTTGGAGCCCCTGGGCTTATAGCATCTTGCTTTTCCAACTAGGGTTGTAGCTTGGATAGTAATAATAATAATAATAATAATAATAATAATAATAATAATAATAATATGCAATCTAGAATTGTTTTCAGATCGTCAGCTGATTCAATGTTTACTGGCGGTGGCGGCAGGGTTGCCATTCGTACGATAATTATCATACATGTACGATTATTTTGGGTCCGGTCCGATGTACGATACATACCTTAGGTATATACAATGTATATATGTGTTTAATTAAACAATCATACTAAAATATTTTGAATTAAGTCAATTATGTAACTCCCTAATAATTATATTGAAACTGTGTAAGATAATTTTGCTTGAAAAACGACAATTTTAAGGCTTATGTACGATAATCCAGTCGAAATAATCTGGCAACCCTGGGTGGCGGGTTTCGTTGAATTAATGGACTTCAATCAAGTTCTAATCATACTGGTGGTTGTTTAATCAAGCTATACTTGCAGGTAATGAATTTAATTGAACATTGGGTTGTAAGTAAATATACAAATTTTATAGTGCTATAATTTATCCTTTTTAATTTTGGGATATCTTAGTAAAGCTGAGCTTTGATAGTCCTGTATTGTAACTTTTTTTTTTTGACGTTTTAGTCGTATCATAAATGCAATTTTTAAGTTTGACATATTACTCTATCAATGATTTCCAGGTTTTTAAACCTATTATAGATATTTGGGGGGTGTATGTACGATAGTGGCCACCTGGGAAGACCAATGCAGGACAGAAGTAGGCCTAGGCCTATGCTAGTGAAGTTGTTGGACGTAACAGTAAAACGTTACATTTTTGGTAACTTAAAGCTGTGGTAATTTTGTATTGTATTACAGGGTGAGATTTCGAACAGCAAATATATGTTTTCCTATAGTAAATAACGTGATTTAACCGAATATGATGTTCATTTCAATCGGAAACAAACAGATCAACCAATTCGGCTAACTTTAAGTTGCCGAATTGGTTGCTGTTATTACGGATGAAATGAAGGTGAAAACCGGTTAAATCACGTTATTTCCTACAGAAAAATATATATTCTGTTAAAATAGTTAAATATAATCACTGATTTCATATATGTTGTGTTAAAATATTTAAATATAAGCATTTGTTCAACGGTGTCACTTCTCTTACGAATGTACTGCGAACTATAACATTAGCAACGTTACCAATGATACTCAGTGTTACCAACGTTGACGTAAGGTACACAGAGTTACCAACGGCACGATGACATTACTAACGATAGCAATGATAGATATTTCCATACGTATTTTAAATAATTTCTCCATATAAGTTTTACTCAATATATAAAAAGTACAAAAAGGCCACAGAACCTAACAAACCCACCTAACCTAGCCTAGTAGTATGACAGGTCACAAAATAACATTTGATCTACATCGGACGTTGGCCGCACTGGTTACTGTATTTTTTCATAACACAATCTTTGCAACGGCGCCTCCAAAGTTTATTCAGATATACTATTTTTTATTTTCCTCCGGTTATTATAATTTCAAGAAGGTAATGAATAGAGAAGAAAAGGCTTGTTTTACGTTTATATATCGATTCCCCAGTATGTTTTCCCCACCCAAAACCCGAGTTCCCACTGGGGGTTCCCCATTATCGGAGGATATAGATGTATATATATTTCTGAAACTATTCATTTGCGACGGGAACGAGTGTCATTTTCGAAGAGCGTAATTTTTCCTATAAGAAAAAGTAGTTGTTTTCCTAGGTTACTTCGCCCTGTAATACACTACAATGAAACCGGACCACCCTGGAGGAGGAGAATAGCGAAGGCAAAGGAACAGGACAATCTAAGGGACCCCAGAGAAGGGGTGAGTTCAGTGGACACAAGGCCACAAAAAGAAAGGAGCACCCAGTAATACTAGTCCCTAAGAAGAAATCTGCAGAATATGCAAATAATGTAAATAGAAAAACCTTAGGGTAGTTTGTAGCGCTACGGCCAAGCGTCCTAATTTGCTTATTATCGCTCAGACTGTTATCTTGTATAGAATAAAAACGTTTGGAAATGGTCTACGGATCTTAAATATGTGCTTAAACGTACACTTTTATGTTTTTTGCCGAAAACCCTAAATTACCTGAAAATTTGTGGCTCGAGTTCTTACTCCGGCCACGAATCTTCTCGCTCCCGTAGTAGGCAAGGGGGGGTCCGAGGGGGCGAAGCACCCCTGGGTAAGGATACGGCTTTTAGCATAGGTTAGGTGGGTTTTTTAAGTTAGCTTCTCCCGCCAAAATCGTTTTTAGAACGACGGCCACAGTTCAGAATATTACAGTTTTCTACGAACTCGATTTTAGAATGACGGCCACAGTCCACCCCACTTTATAATATTCCCATTTTCTATGAATGAAAACGGAACTGGCTGTCACCCTACAAAGGCTCCAAACCTTATTTATGTCTAGTAATGTAGATGTATACAGCATGGATAAGAGGCGTGAATTAGAGACAAGAATTAAGGAAATGAAAATGCTACATAGTATTATATGTCTTCAAGAGGTTAAGCCTAAAAATTACAGGTATGAAAGGACTACAGCAGAGTATACATTAGATGGTTATGAGATTGTTGAACAGAATCTGCATAGTGACATGGGTAGAGGACTGATAATATACGTGAGGAGGGATTTACGTTTCACCACTGTGGAGCTAGCCACTAAATATGAAGAATGCTGCTGTGTAGAGATCTCTAATAAAAAAGACAAGATATTAACCCTTTAACCCCCAGGCTATTTGGAAATTTCCAACCCTTAACCCCCAGGGGCTTATTTTTTTCCCAGCACATTTTGCAGTATATTTTTTTTAAATTGCTCTAATAGCCTTAATTTTTGTCTTAGAGAGGTCAGGTTGGTCTCATTCTCTTGGAAAATGCCTGAATTTTCTCAAAAAATTATCAAAAATATGAAAAAAAAAATTTGTTATAGCATTTTTTTGCAAGGACGTACCGGTACGTCCATGGGGGTAAAGGGGTGGCTTTTGTGAAACGTACCAGTACGTCCTTTTGGGGTAAAAGGGTTAATCACCAACATATATCGTAGCCGCAGCAGTGACAAGGAAAATAATAACAAATTGCTTCAACTACTACAGAAAGTGAGTGATGTTAAGGCGCATTATAAAATAGTTGTTGGGGACTTTAATCTTCCTCGCATCAAGTGGAGCAATTACACGACAGAAGCGGGGCAAACAGATTTTAACACGCAGTTCATAGAAAGAATCCGTGATTGTTTTTTTACACAACACATTCAGGATATCACAAGAACAAGAGGAGACAAAATTGGTAGCACTCTTGATTTAGTTTTCAGTAATGATGATTCCATAATTGATGATATTAGAATAGAATGTCCTCTGGGTAGAAGGGACCATGCATGTATTTTATTTAAGCCTTTTACCCCCAAAGGACGTACTGGTACGTTTCACAAAAGCCATCCCTTTACCCCCATGGACGTACTGGTACGCCCTTGCAAAAAAAAGCTATAAAATTTTTTTTTTTTCATGTTTTTGATAATTTTTTGAGAAAATTCAGGCATTTTCCAAGAGAATGAGACCAACCTGACCTCTCTATGACAAAAATTAAGGCTGTTAGAGTAATTTTAAAAAAATATACAGCAAAATGTGCTGGGAAAAAAATAAGCCCCTGGGGGTTAAGGGTTGGAAATTTCCAAATAGCCTGGGGGTTAAAGGGTCAACTGTGATATCCAGGAGGTTGAGGTTCAAGGAAAGAAAGTGATATACTTATATGAAAAGGCCAATTATCAACTCATGAGGCAAAGAATGAATGTGGACTGGACCCAGTACCTGTCAGAAGAACTAAACACAGAAGAAAAATGGAAAAAAATGCTTGCAAAACTTCGTGAAATTGTTGAGGAATGTGTACCTAAGAAACTATATAAGGGCCAAAACAAGATAAGGCAAAGGACAAATGAGAACCTACCGATGAATAGAAAACTGTGGTCAAAAATAAAGAAGAAACAAAGGCTATGGACAAGGTTAAAACAACTAAAGCAAGAGGGCTATCCAGGGGATACAGTAGGTTTTTTTTCTGAAAATAGGGTCCCTCAAATTTCATTTTTAAATATTTAACTTAGCCGGTGAATATATAATAGCTGCAACTCTGCGGCTCGACAGAAAACACACTCAAAAACTCGCGAGCGATCGCTATGAAGGTTGCGGGTGTGCCCACCAGCGCCAACTGTCGGCCAGATACCACTCTTGTATGTAAACAAAACCTTCAATTCTTCTCTGTCGACGTTGACGACAAGACGTATTCATACTCGCTGTAGAACCTGGAGTTTTCTCATCTTATTTGGTGGAGTACTTTATTTTGGTTTGAGCTTTCGCAGTACAGGTGTTTTTCCTCAACATAAACTCTTGAACTCTTTATTGAATCGGATTATTTGTTGATGACTTGGATTGTTTTTGGAATTTTCTTTGACTAATTCAAAATGGCTGACCCTTCTCAAGTACCTAGTTTTAAATATTAAACTTAGCCGGTGAATATATAATAGCTGCAACTCTGCGGCTTGACAGACAACATACTCAAAAAACTCGCGAGTGATCGCTATGCAGGTTGCGGGTGTGCCCACCAGCGCCAACTGTCGGCCAGATACCACTCTTGAATGTAAACAAAACCTTCAATTCTTCTCTGTCGACGTTGACGACAAGACGTACTTATACTCGCTGTAGAACCTGGAGTTTTCCCATCATATTTGGTGAAGTACTTTATTTTGGTTTGAGCTTTCGCAGTACAGGTGTTTTTCCTCAACATAAACTCTTGAACTCTTTATTGAATCGGATTATTTGTTGATGACTTGGATTGTTTTTGGAATTTTCTTTGACTAATTCAAAATGGCTGACCCTTCTCAAGTACCTATATTTCGAAAGTGTAATGCTAGGGACTGTAATAGGCGTCTTCCAAAGGCTTCTCCCGACCCTCATACTGTTTGTTCCAATTGTCGGGGTAAAACCTGTCAATTGGGAGATCGGTGTGAGGAATGCGTGGGCCTTTCGGAATTCGATTTTATCGAATATGATAAGTATACGCGCAGACTAGAGAGAGATAGGGTAAGGAGAAGTTCATCTAGGTCCGTAGATTTTTCCTCTCCACATGCCCCTGAACCTAATCCTTCCCCTGTAGTGGTTGTTCCTAACCCCCCTTCTAGCACTCAGGAACCGTCTATGCAAGACATGTTACGTGCTATTCATGCCTTGGGGGAGAGAGTTGAAGCGTTAGCAAGTGACCGTAATCAACTCATGGCTGACGTGAAGGAACTTATGTGCCACAGTGCCACGGCGGAAAGTGGGAAAGTGATTAGTGCGCAAAGTGTTGTGAACAGTGTTGCGACCGAGGGTTCGTCTGTTCGTGCCTGTCGTTCACCTAGTCCGGGACCTCTTGCAAGCTCCCAAGCCCAGGGGAGAAGCAATGTCGTACGACTTATGGGTTCGAGAGGCCTTGATCAGCGAACAGACGTTCCCTCTATGGTATCAGGCGTATCTCGTCAAGATTGCCCCTACCATAAGACGAGAGAGCCCATTTTTACCTCGTCTTCCGAAGGCGTTTCACGCAAGAAACCATGGAGCAAGGTTTCTAGGCCTTTGAAACGCAAGTCGGTCCCTTCAGGACAGGTCCAACGTCCCGGATGTAGTCATTGGGACAGTTCGGACCCGTTGCTGTCATCGGATGACTGCTCGCCGCCTAAGCAAGGCAAAGTTGTGCCGTCTCAGACGCTAACCCCGTCTGTTACCGCACCCGTTACCGTAGACCCTAAATGGGTTATACTGCAGGACATGCAGTCTAAGCTTGCGTCCCTTATGGAAGATTACAACGCAGAGAAGGTTTCCGTTGAACCTAGCCGTTTATCTCATGGAGATCCTGGCCGTCAGCCACCCAAGCGTTCTGTTGTGCGTCCTGTTGACGTTGGTGTAGCCAGCTCACATCAACCAGTTGGGGTTGTACCACACCCGATGCGGTCTCGTGTGGACTTTCAACCGCATGTGGACGTTAAGCAACTCACTGATGCGCCTGGTGACGTTCAGGACGTTCGCCAACCATCAGAGTTGACTTGTTTTGACGCGGTGCGTCAACCTCCGCAACCTAGAGTTGTTTTGACTGCACAACCCAGGCGGTCTAAGCAGTCTCGGGTGGACGCTGTGCGTCCTCACGCACCTGTTGTTGTTGTTGACAGTTCCCAGACTGTTCAGCAGTTTCAGGACGCTGCGTCCTGCTCCGCCACTTATGCACCAGTGCGGGCGGACACTGCGTGTCAAGCATTGCCTACCCCTTTGCTTGTTTCTCATCAGTTATCAGATGAGGAACTTTCGGATGAGGACGTTGCTGACCCTCAGCCTGAGGATCATCCTTCAGATATTGATGAGCCTAGAGCAGTTCCGCCATCTATGGACTTTAAAAAAGTCATGCTCATTTTTAAAGAGTTGTTCCCTGAACACTTTGTCTCTGTGGCTCCTCGTTCGCCCCCGTCTGAGTTTGTTTTAGGCGTACCTGCTGCCATGCCAGCCTTTACAAAACTCGTTCTCTCTCGCTCATCCAAGAGAGCTTTACGTTTGTTAGGCGATTGGTTGGAAACCAAGAGGAGTTTAGGGAAGACTGCCTTTGCCTTCCCCCCAACTAAACTCTCGTCTAGATCGAGCGTCTGGTATGCCACGGGAGAAGTTCTCGGCTTGGGAGTTCCTGCCTCTGCCCAGGGCGACTTCTCAAGTCTTGTAGACTCTCCCCGCCGCCTAGCCATGAGACGCTCGAAGATTAGTTGGTCATCCTCAGACCTGGACCATCTACTTAAGGGCATCTTTAGGGCTTTTGAAGTTTTTAACTTCCTTGACTGGTGTTTGGGAGCCTTGAGTAGGAAAATCTCATCAGCCGATAGAGATGTTTCCTTACTCATTATGTCCTGCATGGATAAGGCCATCCGCGATGGATCCAACGAGCTCTCCGCCTCGTTTACGTCAGGAGTCCTAAAGAAGCGAGAGTCTCTGTGCTCTTTTCTGTCAGCAGGAGTGACGCCCTGTCAACGATCTGAGCTACTCTTTGCCCCTTTGTCTAAGTTCTTGTTTCCTGAACTTTTAGTTAAGGAAATATCGTTGTCTCTTGTGCAGAAGGACACCCATGACTTGGTTGCGTCCTCGTCTCGCAAAGGGACCCCTTCGTCTGCCTTGTCTGCTAGACCTAGGATAGACACTCCAGCGTCCAGGTTTATTCCGCCCTTTCGTGGGAGAGCCCCCAGCAGGGGAAGTACTCGTGCCGAAGGGAAGAGAGGAAAGAGGAAAGGAGCCAAGTCCTCGTGAGGCAGAGTCTGACTGCCCGCAGCTTCAGACAGCAGTAGGTGCCAGACTCAAGAACTTCTGGCAAGCCTGGGAGAAGAGAGGCGCAGATCAACAGTCTGTGAGGTTGCTCAGAGAGGGGTACAAAATCCCATTTGTACGCAAACCTCCTCTAGCGACGTCCCCCATCGATCTCTCTCCCAGGTACCGAGAGGAAGCAAAGAGACAAGCCCTGAAACTAGAAGTGTCTCTTTTGCTAGAGAAGGGAGTGGTGGTCAAAGTCTCGGACCTTCAATCACCGGGGTTTTACAACCGTCTCTTCCTAGTACCGAAGAAGACAGGAGGTTGGAGACCGGTGCTAGACGTCAGTGCTCTGAATGTCTTTGTCACAAAGACAAAGTTCACCATGGAGACCACGAAGTCAGTTTTAGCAGCGGTCAGAAAGGGAGACTGGATGGTCTCTCTCGACCTAAGAGACGCTTACTTCCACATCCCCATTCACTCAGATTCCCAACCTTTTCTGAGATTTGTGTTCGACAATGTGGTGTACCAGTTTCGGTCCCTGTACTTTGGCCTAAGTCCTGCTCCTCTCGTGTTTACGAGGCTTATGAGGAATGTGGCAAAATTCCTCCATTTATCGGGTATCCGAGCCTCCCTTTATTTGGACGACTGGCTTCTCAGAGCCTCGTCCAGTCATCGCTGTCTGAAGGATCTCAATTGGACTTTAGATCTGACCAAGGAATTGGGACTTTTGGTCAACATGGAAAAGTCGCAGCTGATCCCATCCCAAACTATTCTGTATTTAGGGATGGAGATTCGCAGTCCAGTTTTTCGGGCTTTTCCGTCGGCCCCCAGAATAGATCAAGCCCTGCTCGTAATCCAAAAGATGTTGAAGAGAGAACGTTGCTCAGTCAGGAATTGGATGAGTCTAATAGGAACTCTATCATCCCTGGAGCAGTTTGTCTCGCTAGGAAGGCTACACCTCCGACCTCTACAATTCCATCTAGCTTTTCACTGGAAAAAGGACAAGACGCTAGAGGCGGTCTCGATCCCGATTTCCGAAACAGTAAAGACTTGCCTGAATTGGTGGAAAGATAATATCAGTCTACGAGAGGGACTTCCCCTAGCAGTTCAGAAACCAAACCACGTTCTCTTCTCAGACGCATCGGATTTGGGTTGGGGTGCGCCACTGGACGGTCGGGAATGCTCAGGTCTGTGGACCTCAAGTCAGAGGAGCATGCATATCAACGGCAAGGAGCTTTTGGCAGTTCACCTGGCCTTGATAAGCTTCGAGAGTCTCCTTCGAGACAAAGTGGTGGAGGTCAACTCGGACAACACCACAGCCTTGGGGTACATTTCCAAACAAGGAGGTACCCACTCCCTGACACTGTACGAGATCGCAAGGGACCTGCTCATCTGGTGAAGAGATCGAGGCATCTCCCTAGTGACGAGGTTTATCCAGGGCGACTTGAAAGTTCTAGCAGATTGTCTCAGTCGGAAAGGTCAGGTAATTCCAACCGAATGGACCTTCCACAAGGATGTGTGCAAGAGGCTTTGGGCGACTTGGGGTCAACCCACCATAGACCTCTTTGCAACCTCGATGACCAAGAGGCTTCCAATCTATTGCTCTCCAGTCCCAGACCCAGCAGCAATACATATAGATGCCTTTCTCCTAGATTGGTCTCACCTAGACCTATACGCATTCCCACCATTCAAGATTGTCAACAAGGTACTGCAGAAGTTCGCCTCTCACGAAGGGACAAGGTTGACGTTAGTTGCTCCCCTCTGGCCCGCGAGAGAATGGTTCACCGAGGTACTTCGATGGCTGGTAGACTTTCCAAGAAGTCTTCCTCTAAGAGTAGACCTATTACTTTAGCCACACGTAAAGAAGGTACACCAAAGCCTCCACGCTCTTCGTCTGACTGCCTTCAGACTATCGAAAGACTCTCGAGAGCTAGAGGCTTTTCGAAGGAGGCAGCCAGTGCGATTGCAAGAGCGAGGAGAGCTTCTACCATTAGAGTTTACCAATCGAAGTGGGAAATCTTCCGAGACTGGTGCAAGTCAGTATCTGTATCCTCGTCCAGTACCTCTGTAGCCCAAATCGCGGACTTTCTCTTATACCTGAGAAGAGTTCAGTCCCTTTCAGCTCCCACGATCAAGGGCTACAGGAGCATGTTGGCTTCGGTCTTCCGGCATAGAGGCTTAGATCTTTCCAACAATAAAGATCTACAAGATCTCCTTAAGTCTTTTGAGACCTCTAAGGAACGTCGTTTGGCTACACCTGGATGGAATTTAGACGTGGTCCTAAGATTCCTCATGTCAGACAGGTTCGAGCCTTTACATTCAGCCTCCCTGAAGGATCTCACTCTTAAGACTCTTTTCCTGGTGTGCTTGGCCTCAGCTAAAAGAGTCAGTGAGCTTCATGCCTTCAGCAAGAACATCGGTTTTTCGACAGAAAAAGCCTCTTGTTCTCTTCAACTTGGTTTCCTAGCCAAGAATGAACTGCCTTCTCGTCCTTGGCCTAAATCTTTTGATATTCCTAGCTTATCAAAGATCGTAGGCAACGAGTTAGAGAGAGTATTATGCCCCGTTAGAGCTCTTAAGTTCTATTTAGCTCGTACTAAGCCTTTAAGAGGTAAATCTGAAGCGTTATGGTGTTCGGTTAAGAAACCATCCTTACCTATGTCAAAGAATGCTTTGTCATATTTTATCAGATTGTTAATACGAGAAGCTCATTCACACTTGAGTGAGGAAGACCGATCTTTGCTTAAGGTTAAGACGCACGAGATTAGAGCTATAGCAACTTCCGTGGCCTTTAAGCAAAATAGATCTCTGCAAAGTATCATGGACGCGACCTTTTGGAGAAGCAAGTCAGTGTTCGCGTCATTTTACTTGAAAGATGTCCAGACTCTTTACGAGGACTGCTACACACTGGGTCCATTCGTAGCAGCGAGTGCAGTAGTGGGTGAGGGCTCAACCACTACACTTCCCTAATTCCATATCCTTTTAATCTGTCTCTTGAAATGTTTTTAATATTGTTTTTATGGGTTGTTCGGAAGGCTAAGAAGCCTTTCGCACCCTGGTTGATTTGGCGGGTGGTCAAAGTCATTTCTTGAGAGCGCCCAGATTAGGGGTTTGATGAGGTCCTGTTGTATGGGTTGCAGCCCTTGATACTTCAGCTCCTGGGAGTCTGTCAGCATCCTAAGAGGATCGCTGGGCTCCGTGAGGAAGACAGACTTACAAGGCAGAGTAATCGTCTAAGTCAACTTCCTTACCAGGTACCTATTTATTTTGGTTTTGTTATATTGATAACTGTCAAAATGAAAAAACTCTTAGCTTATACGCTGTAAACATATTAACTCTGGTCTTTACCCACCTCCTTGGGTGTGAATCAGCTATTATATATTCACCGGGTAAGTTTAATATTTAAAAATGATATTTTAATTATAAAATAAATTTTTGAATATACTTACCCGGTGAATATATAAATTAAATGACCCTCCCTTCCTCCCCAATAGAGACGCAGCGGGACGAGAAGAATTGAAGGTTTTGTTTACATTCAAGAATGAATGAATGATTTAAAGTTTTCAGGCATCCTGACATCTAAGGTCTTACATTCAAGAGTGGTATCTGGCCGACAGTTGGCGCTGGTGGGCACATCCGCAACCTGCATAGCGATCGCTCGCGAGTTTTTTGAGTGTGTTTTCTGTCGAGCCGCAGAGTTGCAGCTATTATATATTCACCGGGTAAGTATATTCAAAAATTTATTTTATAATTAAAATATAATTTTTTTAATAATAAGGGTGCTTGCATCCATTCAGATCGTCTCTCTGTCCCTTTGCCTACTTGAAAAAGACGACGAAGACGACGACGAAGAGGCGTGGAGGAGGAGTACAGGAGGCTAAATAATCAAGTCAGGCAGCAGACCAGAAATGCTGTAAAGATAAAGGAGAAAGAAACATCGAGTCATGTGAAAGATAATCCCAAGATATTTTGACAATATGTTACATCTAAAACAAGAACAAAGTCAGGTATAGGTGACCTGTATGACAGTAATGAAAAAAACAAGTACCACAACTAACAACAAGGAGAAGGCAGATATTTTATCAAAACAGTTTGCCGGGGTATTTATCAGAGAACCAGAAGGGGAAATACCAGAGGCTACAGCAAGAGAAGTACCTTTATTGAAGGAGTGGATATCACCCACGCAAAAATAAGGAAAGTAATCCAGAAACTCTAAAAGAACAAATCAACCGGTCCAGATGGGATACATCCAAGGATTGTAAAGGAACTGATGGAAGAACTATTGGAACCACTTAGGATATTGTTCAACAGCTCACTACAGGAGGGTGTGGTACCAGAGGAATGGAGAATTGCACATATTACTGCCTTATTCAAAAAAGGAAAGAAGAAAGATCCTGGAAATTACAGACCGGTCAGCCTTACAAGTGTCATTTGTAAGCTTATGGAATCACTACTCAGAGAAGAAATATTAACACATATGAAGAAAAACAACATGTTTAGCAAGAGACAGTTTGGATTTATATCTGGGAGATTAACAGCATTACAGCTCATTAAAGTGTTGGATAACTGGACGTGTGCACTTGATGAGGGATGGCAGTGGATGTGGTTTACTGTGACTTCATGAAGGCTTTTGACCGCGTACCACACAAAAGGCTGATGAAAAAAGTTGCCAGCTATAATATCCAAGGGAAGTTACTGAACTGGATCCAGGGTTTCTTAACAGGGAGAAGGCAGAGGGTTTTAGTGAATGGTGAGGCATCAGATTGGGAAGAGGTTATTAGTGCAGTACCCCAGGGCTCGGTACTGGGTCCTTTGCTGTTTGTTCTGTTCATAAATGATCTACCTGAAGTGGTTAAGCACGGCAGCGAGGTGTTTTTGTATGCTGACGACACTAAAGTGTTCAGGAGGATTCAGGATGTGGAAGATTGCAACAGACTGCAGGGGGACCTAGACGAGCTTAGAAAATGGACAGAGAAATGGCTTTTGTTCTTCCATCCAGAGAAGAGCAAATACATGAGAATTGGCAACATCTCAGTAGACGATAATGGCTACATCATGTACAACAACATCAGCAAGACCAGGACGGAAAGAGACATTGGTGTAGTCATAGACGACAAACTTACTTTTGCTGACCATCTGGCTGAGAAAATAGAGAAGGCAAATAAGATAGTGGGCCTCATTAGGAGGATTTTTGTACACCTGGAACCGGCAACATTTAAGCCTCTCTTCACATCCTTGGTACGGCCACACCTAGAATATCCCAACCAAGTGTGGTGCCCACATCTTATCAAGGATATCGATGCAATAGAAAATGTGCAAAGGAGAGCATCGAAACTGGTGCCATGTCTCAAGGAACTGCCATATGAGGAGAGACTTAAGAGATTAGATCTATCATCATTAGCGTACAGGAGATCGAGAGGAGATCAGATTGAAACATTTAAGATCGTCAACAACAAGTATGATAAGGAGTGTACTGAGGGTCTTTTCAGGATGAGGGAGGATAGTGTGACAAGGGGCCATGATAAGAAATTATTCGAGACAAGAGCCAGGCTGAACAGTTGCAAATACTCCTTCCCTAACCGTGTGGTTAACGTTTGGAACAATTTGCCGGACGAGGTGGTACACTCAGAGACAGTGACACAGTTTGAGTCAAGACTTGATAAATTTTGGAAAACACAGGATAAAAAATTCAATTATAAAGCTCTGATAAACACCACGTGCCACCGCTACCCACATAGTGTCCTGGCTACCATACTGGAGCCACAGGCCCCCTAGGGCCTCTTCCAGGAAAACGTCTGTAAGAATCTGTATGTATTATTATGTCTAACTTAGAATACGTCAGTGTAAAGGGGGTGGTGGTCGCAGGGGACGCAACCCACGTTAGATAAGGACATGGCTTGTAGTTTAGGTTAGTTGATGTCCATTATTAATCAATGTGTGAAGAACTAGCCGCTGATATACAAAGGCTCAGATATCTGGAAGTTCCTGTGCCATGTTAATTGTCTTTATTATTCCAATGAATCTGATGCCATTAGCTTTTCTATTTGTCTTAGCCTACGGCCCTTGGGTATTGCAGGCCTGCTCGGGTTAAATTTTAATAGTAGATATATGATATATACTTTAATTTATATTGAAAAACATGAACGATATATCTATTGAACTAGTTATCTTATGTTATATCCATTTATGACCATGAGTTTTCATACTGCTCGACCCCATTTATAAACCGTTATGGTTTTAATTTTGTGTAAATGGAGTGTATGTATGATGACAGCCATGCTACATAACTCTATTACAGTACTGTATTTTCAACCCTATCACCAAGAATACGGCAGTCTAAGGAGGGTTCGCAGCGGGACCGGCTGGCGTGCGTAAGGCCCCTGTTAGATAAGTAGGTAAGGGTACAGCTTGTAGGTTAGGTAGGGAAGTATGAGTTAACCCCCGCAAGACGCGGTAAATTTGAACGGCGGGTGGTACGTACGTAGCTAAAATTGATACGCTGATATGTATGGGTTACGTACACTTCATTATTTGTAGTTATTTGTTAATATCTTCCTTATTACTTACTATTTTCACTTCAAATAAATTTCAAGTTCACGGCAGAACGTTTCTGTATGAAATGGACACCTTTTAAATTGTATTATTCCCTTCTCAATATTTTTTCTAGATTTTCCTTTATTATTCAAAATTTGGTCAATATTCCCAGCGTTAATGCAGACAAATTTTGTATCCTAATTTCATAAATTACTGCATGATCAATTTACATAAACTCATTGCCATAATATTCCAAATTTATTTGTTATTCAGGGGAAAGCAAAAGCAGATGGATATAGAACATTTTTATAGTATAATTCATAACTACTCAATAGACTGGCACTCAACGCAAAACACCTCTGAACGTATGTGAAATATGCCTTGTTCAGTAACACAGCACAAACAAGCATTGGTATATATATATATATATATATATATATATATATATATATATATATATATATATATATATATATATATATATATATATATATATAAAAGAACGTGAGTACAAGCACATGTTCATTTATATATCTAGATGTGATACAGTATACTAAACAAAAGAAAGGAAATATAATGTACATCCATAAGTCGGTACTTACTCTTGGTTCTTCTTATGATATGAAGCAAAGCTTGCAGCATGCAATAATTACGAAAAATAAGAATTATGATAAAGATTATCACTCGAAACCAAGACGCCAACCATGATATCTCAATGTTCGTTTGAAAAAATATTAGCTTTTGCTACGAATTCACTTATATGATATACGAATTATTCCATTACTGGTAATTACTGTTATCACTTTATCATGTCTCTATCCCATATTAACCTGTATTAATTACAAAAATAACGATAAAAGATAATAGTTATCGAGAGCCGGTCCCGCAACACTCAAAACCAATGCGGAGACTGAAGATTTCCCGGGAATAATTGCTTTTCTCCACGTCAGAAACCTTTTAACCAATTAAGTAACGGGATTTTAATGACGTCATTGTGATGTAATAACATTTAGCCAATGACACTGAAGTATTGATACGGCATCAGAGAGCTTGGTACTGGTGTAGGAAATCTGTCTCTGAAAGTATCGGCGCGCGGTTCAAATCGTGCCACTAAAGTGGCTCAGCGTCGGGAGGTGGAAAGCCAGAAAAGTGGCTCCTCGTCTTTTGGGGGTTAAGTGATATTCTATGCATTAGTGAAATTGACCGTCGTAATACAAAGGCTTTAGAGGAACAAATAGGTATAAGAATATTCATTCAGAAACCTAAGATAAGCCTAAAGGTACAAAATCAAAAGGTTTTTTTTTTTACATATTATAACCTAAATTGTTACAGTTCAAGCTTGATCCATTTATTTAAACTTGAAATTAAGAGTCGGACAGCCCTCACTGCCCACTACCTCCACGTTCCTGGAGACATTCTCTCTTAGTTCTGTGGTGGCTGGTTGTGTGGTTGCTGCACAACAAGTGGTTTGAGTATCTCGATATCCTTGATGGATAAGTAGCAGAGGGTTGAGGGCAAAGGTTACCCAGGATTAGTCTGTGATGAATGCATTAGAATGCTTGGCTCTTTCTTTTTTCCTTCTTCCTGTCTCTTGGGGAATCAGCACCCAAGGTCCCCTGTAGGTAGAACTATTTTCCTTGTATAGCCTAGTATTGAAATAATACTTGCTGTGTCCCCATGCCCTTAGCGAGGGGGATTGGGTAACATCTATGGTACCCTCGGAAGATTCCTATGACTCAAAGAACTCTTACCTAGACCAGTCACATTGCTAGTATCACAAACATGCAACTTGCGTAGGCCGCTGGCCATGCGTAGCACGGTTCTTGCGAGTAGGAGGGTTCCTACTAGTTATAGGGAAATCCCTGGTTAATGCCAAGAAGCCAATTGGCACGGACTTCTACCCTTCTAAGGAGTAAGTCATTTCCTATAAATAGCGTTGGTTTGTATTAGCGACGGAACAAATGACAAATTTGGAAGTAATTTGTAATTTCCAATATTAAACTTACCCGGTGATCATATAGCTGTCAGCTCTGCTGCCCGACAGAAAAACCTAAGGACAAAATACGCCAGCGATCGCTATACAGGTGGGGGTGTACATCAACTGCGCCATCTGTCGAGCAGATACTAAGTACTCCAATGTCAACAAAGAACCAATTTTCTCTCTGTCGTGCCACCGGCAAGACCTACTAAATACGCTCTTGTTTTCTGGATTGATTTTCACGTTATTTGGTGAAGTATTCATTTCTGGTTATTAGCTATCGCTGTGCAGAAGTTATCTTCAATACTTCCTTGCATTCTTTTATTGAATTTTGGATTATTTGTTGACGACTTGGATAGATTTTGAATTCCCCCTTTGACTAATTCAAGATGTCTGACCCTTCTCAAGTCCCCAAGTACAGGAAGTGTAGCGCTAGGGACTGTTCAAGGCGTCTTCCGAAGGCCTCTATCGATCCTCACACCATTTGTTCCAATTGTAGGGGTAAAGCCTGTCAATTGGAAGATCGATGTGAGGAATGCGTTGGGCTTTCGGAATTCGATTTTCAAGAATTCCTGAAATATGCACGTAGGCTAGAGAGAGATAGAGTAAGGAGGAGTTCGTCTCGCTCAGTTGATTTGTCCTCTCCCCATGCCCCACAACCTATTCCTTCCCCTGTAGTGGTTGCACCCGACCCCCCTGCTAGCTCTCATCAACCTTCGATGGCAGATATGATGCGTGCCATCCAGGCTCTGGGTGAGAGAGTCGAGTCATTGGCGAATGACCGTAATCAACTCATGGCTGACGTCAGGGAGTTGAAAGGTAAAAGTGCAGTGGGAAGTGAAGTGAGTGTTAGTGCAGTGAAAAGTGTCAGTGTTACGCATGAGGGTGCGTCTGTTCGTGCCTGTCGTCCTCCCAGTCCGGGACCTCTTGCAAGCTCCCAAGCCCAGGGGAGAAGCAATGTCGTACGACCAAAGGGTTCGACAGGCTTTAATCAGCGGACAGACGTTCCCTCCGTGGTTTCGGACGTATCTTGCCTAGATCGTCCCACCCACAAGAAGACGAGTGAGCCCGTTCATTCCTCGTCTGCGAAGAGGTTTCACGCCAGAAACGATGGACCAAGGTCTCACGGCCTCTTAAACGCAAGGTCCCTTCCGAGCAAGTCCAACGGCCCAGGTGTAGCCACTGGGTCAGTTCGGACTCGCTGCAGTCCTCCGGGTGGTCTCCGCTATCCGACCACAGTCAGGAGTAGACGCTTTGCGTCCCCACTCAGCTATGGTTGTTGCCAGTTCTCAGACTGACCAACAGTTCCATGACGTTGGGTCCAGTACAGCCACGCATGCACCCGTGCTGCCAGACTCAGCAGATCAGCTTTTACCTACTCCTTTGCCGCTTCCTCCTCAACATTCAGACGATGGACTCTCTGATGATGACGACGCTGCACATCTTGACGACCAACACTCGGACATCGACGAACCCAAGACCACGCCTCCCTCCTTAGACTTTAGGAAAGTGCTTGCGCTGTTCAAGGATTTATATCCGGATCAGTTTGTGTCTGCAGCACCACGCTCGCCTCCCTCTGAGTTCGCTTTAGGCATGCAGTCAGCAGCACCTGCCTTTACGAAGCTCGTACTCGCTCGCTCGTCCAAGAGAGCTTTAAGGGTACTGGGAGAGTGGTTGCAGTCCAAAAAGCAACTTGGGAAGACAACCTTCATGTTTCCCCCGGCCAAGCTTGCTTCCAGATCTAGCGTCTGGTATGCCACGGGAGAAGTTCTCGGCTTGGGAGTTCCTGCCTCTGCCCAGGGCGACTTCTCAAGTCTGGTAGACTCTCCCCGCAGGCTGGCTATGAGACGCTCCAAAATTTGCTGGACTCCTTCGGATATGGACCATCTTATGAAAGGAGTTTTCCGTGCATTCGAAGTCTTTAACTTCTTGGACTGGTGTTTGGGAGCGTTGAGCAGGAAGACCTCCCCTTCTGATAAGGAAACTTCCATGCTCATTATGTCCTGCATGGACAGCCATACGGGATGGTTCTAGTGAGCTTGCGGCTTCTTTCGTGTCCGGGGTCCTCAAGAAGCGGGATCACCTTTGCTCCTTCTTGTCAGCTGGAGTCACCCCATGTCAAAAGTCGGAGCTTATGTTTGCTCCTCTCTCGAAGTGCCTCTTCCCTGAGGAGTTGATCAAGGAGATTGCCGCCTCCTTGATCCAGAAAGACACTCATGACCTGGTTGCGTCATCCGCACGCAAAGCCACCCCTTTGCCATCTGTGCCTAGACCCAGGTTGGACACTCCAGCATCAAGATTCATTCCGCCCTTTCGTGGCAGAGCCGCCAGCAGAGGAGGTGCTCGTGCCGAAGGTCAACGCGGGAGCAAGAAGAAGGGTTCCAAGTCCTTTAAAGGCAGAGTCTGACTGCCACCTTCTTCAGACAGCAGTGGGAGCCAGGCTCAAGAACTACTGGCAGGCCTGGGAGAACAGGGGCGCAGACGCACAATCTGTGAAGTTACTCAGAGAGGGGTACAAGATTCCATTCTTGCGCAAGCCCCCTCTAGCAACAACTCCCATCGACCTCTCTCCCAGGTACAGAGAGGAGGACAAGAGACTAGCTTTGCAGCAAGAGGTGTCTCTCTTACTACAAAAGGGAGCGGTAGTCAAAGTCCGGGACCATCAATCCCCGGGCTTCTACAACCGTCTCTTCTTAGTGGCGAAGAAGACAGGTGGGTGGAGGCCGGTGCTAGACGTCAGTGCCCTGAATGTCTTTGTCACAAAGCAAACGTTCGCCATGGAGACGACAAAGTCGGTTCTAGCATCGGTCAGGAAGGAAGACTGGATGGTCTCGTTGGACCTAAAGGACGCTTACTTTCACGTCCCCATCCACCCAGATTCCCAACCTTTTCTAAGGTTCGTTTTCGGGAAGGTGGTATACCAGTTTCAAGCCCTGTGCTTTGGCCTAAGCACGGCTCCTCTTGTTTTTACGAAACTGATGAGGAATATTGCCAAATTCCTGCATTTAGCAGACATCAGAGCCTCCCTCTATTTGGACGACTGGCTTTTAAGAGCTTCGTCAAGTCGTCGCTGTCTGGAGAATCTAAAGTGGACTCTGGAACTGACCAAGGAATTGGGTCTCCTGGTCAATATGGAAAAGTCCCAACTCGTCCCATCCCAAACTATAGTGTACCTAGGTATGGAGATTCAGAGTCAAGCTTTTCGGGCTTTTCCGTCGGCCCCCAGAATCAGTCAAGCCCAAGAATGCATCCAGAACATGCTGAAGAAGGACCGATGTTCAGTCAGACAGTGGATGAGTCTGATAGGGACGCTTTCATCACTGGAACAGTTCATCGCGTTAGGGAGACTCCACCTCCGACCCCTTCAATTTCACCTAGCTGTTCACTGGAGAAAGGACAAGACGCTAGAAGCGGTCTCGATTCCTATTTCCGAGAAGATGAAGTCTGCACTGACTTGGTGGAAGAACAACATTCTCCTCAGAGAGGGTCGGCCACTGGCTGTTCAGACCCCCAACCACATTCTCTTCTCGGACGCATCGGACACGGGCTGGGGTGCGACATTGGACGGTCGGGAATGCTCGGGCACGTGGAATGCGGATCAAAGATCATTACACATCAACTGCAAGGAGCTACTGGCAGTTCATCTGGCCTTGAGAAGCTTCAAGTCCCTCCTTCTAGGCAAGGTGGTGGAGGTGAACTCCGACAACACCACAGCCTTGGCGTACATCTCCAAGCAAGGAGGGACTCATTCGAGGACGCTGTACGAGATCGCAAGGGACCTCCTCACCTGGTCAAGAGATCGAAACATTTCGCTAGTAACGAGGTTCATTCAAGGCAGCATGAATGTCATGGCAGACCGCCTCAGCCGGAAGGGTCAAATCATCCCAACAGAGTGGACCCTTCACAAGAATGTATGCAAGAGACTATGGGCCTTGTGGGGTCAGCCTACCATAGATCTGTTTGCAACCTCGATGACCAAGAGGCTCCCAGTTTATTGCTGACCGATCCCGGACCCAGCAGCAGTTCACATAGATGCCTTTCTTCTGGATTGGTCCCATCTAGACCTTTATGCATTCCCCCCGTTCAAGATTGTCAACAGAGTACTGCAGAAGTTCGCCTCTCACGAAGGGACAAGGTTGACGTTGGTTGCTCCCCTCTGGCCCGCGAGAGAATGGTTCACCGAGGTACTGCAATGGCTAGTAGACGTTCCCAGAACACTTCCTCTAAGAGTGGACCTTCTGCGTCAGCCGCACGTAAAGAAGTTACACCCAAGCCTCCACGCTCTTCGTCTGACTGCCTTCAGACTATCGAAAGACTCTCGAGAGCTAGAGGCTTTTCGAAGGAGGCAGCCAGAGTGATTGCTAGAGCAAGGAGGACATCCACTCTTAAAGTCTACCAGTCGAAGTGGGAAGTCTTCCGAAGCTGGTGCAAGTTGGTCTCAGTATCCTCAACCAGTACCTCTGTAACTCAGATAGCTAACTTCCTTTTATACCTAAGGAAGGAAAGATCTCTTTCAGCTCCCACGATCAAGGGTTACAGAAGCATGTTGGCAGCAGTCTTCCGTCACAGAGGCTTAGATCTTTCCAACAACAAAGATCTACAGGACCTCCTTAAGTCTTTTGAGACCTCGAAGGAGCGTCGGTTGGCCACACCAGGTTGGAACTTAGACGTGGTACTAAGATTCCTTATGTCAGAAAGGTTCGAACCACTTCAATCAGCCTCTTTTAAAGATCTCACTTTGAAGACCCTTTTCCTCGTCTGCTTGGCAACAGCTAAAAGAGTCAGTGAGATACACACCTTCAGCAGGAACAATGGATTTACATCTGAAACGGCTACATGTTCCTTACAGCTTGGTTTTTTAGCCAAAAACGAACTTCCTTCTCGTCCTTGGCCCAAATCGTTCGATATTCCAAGCCTGTCTAATTTGGTTGGAAATGAACGAGAAAGAGTCCTATGCCCTGTAAGAGCTCTTAAGTACTATTTGAGACGTACCAAACCATTAAGAGGACAGTCAGAAGCTTTATGGTGCGCTATTAAGAAACCCTCTTTACCTATGTCGAAGAATGCAGTTTCTTATTATATCAGACTTTTGATTCGAGAAGCTCATTCCCATCTGAATGAGGAAGACCTTGCTTTGCTGAAGGTAAGGACACATGAAGTTAGAGCTGTCGCAACTTCAGTGGCCTTCAAACAAAACAGATCTCTGCAGAGTGTAATGGATGCAACCTATTGGAGAAGCAAGTCAGTGTTCGCATCATTTTACCTTAAAGATGTCCAGTCTCTTTACGAGAACTGCTACACCCTGGGACCATTCGTAGCAGCGAGTGCAGTAGTGGGTGAGGGCTCAACCACTACATTCCCATAATCCCATAACCTTTTTAATCTTTCTCTTGAAATGTTTTTTTATTGTTGTTTTTTGGGTTGTACGGAAGGCTAAGAAGCCTTTCGCATCCTGGTTGATTTGGCGGGTGGTCAAATTCTTTTCTTGAGAAGCGCCTAGATTAGAGGTTTTGATGAGGTCCTTTAGTATGGGTTGCAACCCTTCATACTTCAGCTCCTAGGAGTCGCTCAGCATCCTATGAGGATCGCGAGGCTCAGTAAGGAAGACGTACTTAAAAAGGCAGAGTAATTGTTCAAGTCGACTTCCTTACCAGGTACTTATTAATTTTATGTTTGTTATTTTGAATAACTGCTAAAATGAAATACAAAATACTTAGCTCTTAATGTTAACATATATTGCTGGTCTCTACCCACCCCCCTGGGTGTGAATCAGCTATATGATCACCGGGTAAGTTTAATATTGGAAAATGTTATTTTCATTAGTAAAATAAATTTTTGAATATACTTACCCGGTGATCATAGATTAAAGGACCCTCCCTTCCTCCCCAATAGAGACCCAGTGGACCGAGGAGAAAATCGGTTCTTTGTTGACATTGGAGTACTTAGTACCTGCTCGACAGATGGCGCAGTTGATGTACACCCCCACCTGTATAGCGATCGCTGGCGTATTTTGTCCTTAGGTTTTTCTGTCGGGCAGCAGAGCTGACAGCTATATGATCACCGGGTAAGTATATTCAAAAATTTATTTTACTAATGAAAATAACATTTTTCCTAATGATACAAGCCTGTAGCTTTTTATACAAATAGACACGCCAGCACCTATCCCCCTAGAAGTCCTACCTCCAAGCAAAAATAGTTACTCAGCCCAGGTGTGTGATTGAGCGGGGTAGCAAACTACACCCCACCCCCCTTTCCCACTAACTAGTGGATGGATAGTTAACAGTCGCTAAAAATCTTATGGCTCGTTTTTTAGCTTCGCTGAAAGTAATATCCCCTATAAATAGCTACAAGTTTCTATTGTTAAGAAAAATATAAATGACTCTCAAATTTTTCATGTTGGAGGTTGAATGTGAGGTGCCCGGGACACACCTCAAAAGCCTATCCTAAATCTGCCACTTCCTATAGGAATTGATTCGTAAATGGTTTGATTTAGGTTACAATTGGATAACTGGCTGGAACTTTTTTTTCTGGAAAGCCTGTGATAACAAATGTGGTAATTGATTGTAATTGCTGTAAGGGTGTTTGGGTTTAATGAAGGAAGAACGAAACTATAAAAGTTAGATTGAAAAGGACAAATTTTTCTGTGGACTTAGCACTTATAGTGTTGACCAGGTGTGTAAGGTAGTAACTTTTACTGGGTTAAATCTGCTGTTGTAGTAAAGACTACAGTATTGTATTTTTCTGATAGTCATCAGTCATGCTCAAGTTATTTAGTGAAAAACAGCTTACAGTATTAGCAAAGAAATGTGGATTGTATAAACAGAAACATTTGAAAAAATTATTTCATGAATACAAATCATTGCCTGCAGTGCCTCACATTAAACTTAAAAAACCAAAGGACAAGAAACAAATTTTTACCATAAGAATTTATAGATATTCAATGTCGGTATAAATGACAGTAAGAATTTGAATTTTAAAGTGAATTGATGTATGGTAGATTAAAGTTATATGTAAGTTTATTAAATTATGAAATTGTTACAATTTGTATTTGTTTTAATCTTTTTCCTCTTTTCAGATTAAGACCTTCATGTACTGTCAACCGATGGAGAGCTGAAAACGTAATCAAATATGCAGAGGTCTTGCGTGACTTCCCCTCCTAATAGGAGGTCTACTCGCAGGTCTGCAAGTTTTAAAGATTATGACGACAAAAAACAAGAAATATCTAAGGAGAATTGTGAAGAGGGAGAAGATGAGAAAGAAATTAAAATGGCTTCACCTATTCTTGGTACGAAAAAGCAGTTTACGAAAGGCACATCCTTTTCATCACAAGCAACTTTCTTACGTAGTGATGGGGTAGCTAATCATTCTTCTAGTCCACTGCGTGGAAGGAAATGTGCTTTATCAGTAAAAAGGTTGCTCTCTTCCCCAACTTCCTCCAGTGATCAAGGCTCAGTACATAGAAAAACTATTCAAAGAAGTGAAGTATCCCCTTGTGATAAGAGAACACAAAACAGAGGATGCAGCTATCCCAAAAAAGCTGATCTTAGCCCTGTTTTATCAAGGAATTCCCTGTTAGTTGAAAGTCCATTATCCTCTTTTACAAATAAAGAGGACTCCCTGATTGAAAGCATTGACTTTGATGAACTTGATTCAATGTGTCTCTCTGTTATGTCCACTCCAAAGAGTAGCGTATCATTTAGGAAGAATAAAAAGGTCAAGGTTTCTGAAAGAGAATGTACTCCAAAGAGGATTGTAAATTCATTAAAGGAAAACGACAAGGATCATTTATCTGTAAAACCGATCAACTCTACGCAAAAACGTACATCAAAGGAGTCTCCTAGAAATTCCCGTACAGTAAGTAAAAACTGTAAGAAAGTTATATATAAATCTTGTAAAGAAAATGATGGTGAATCATGTAGTAAAAGAACTGAAGAGTCTGCAATTCCTGAACATGTGCATAATACCAGTGGTGTAAGTCTCCTTGGGGAATTTGGCGATGAGGATTCCCCTGACCTTTTTGAAGCAACTCCCTCTTCAAATAATTACATTGTCAGTAATAGTAAAGGAAACAATTTTGAAAGTGAAACTGACCTCTTCAGCGATGATATTGACCTGTTTCAGGACAGCTCAGACAGTAAGAATAAATGTGAAGCAAAGAATGAAAACCAACAGAAAAATAAAGAAATTGTAAAAAATAACTTAATTTCAAAGAATTTGGAGGCTGAGTCAAAGAATTTCCCGGTACCTAGAGAGCCAATGTCAACATGTGCATCTTCAATTGTATCAAGCACAAGAAATGTTACTGGAGAATCCTATTCAGACGATTCTCAAGTTAGTTTTAGCAGCACCATGGAATCGCAGCCTTTGATTGCACGCCTTCAAGGTAGATTGGATGGTCATCAGTCTTCTCAAACTTGTGGTGAGTATAACATACTGTGTCGTTTGTGAATGAGATGATAATGTAAATCAGATTTTAGATTGTTTTGGTAAATCTTGCTTAATATGGATATATATACTATAAGGTTCCAAGTATAACCATGTTGACAGAAAGAGAAGATATTAGAGTTTATTCTGGATTTAAACTATCCTGCTCAAAGTGGTACACCCTCTTACCATCAGGTGACTTATCAGTTAGCATTTGTTTATAAAGCTATTCCCACTTTTGCTTATATTGCCAGCTATGTTACATTTTTAGCTATTGATAACAGTCAGAAATTATGTTATCTAGATTCAACGCTTAGTATCATTGATTGTTATTGATTCTTTATTTGTTTGTTAGATAGGATATTTTCATCTTCTCAGTCTTATAAGATCAGGTTCTGTGTTGGTTTATTTCAAGACTTGTATGTGTAATGTAAAGTAATGTCACTTATAGTGTATACCTTATCAGATAATGAGACACTATATTTTTTTTTGAGATTTAGAAATAGGAGGAGAAAAAGACAATACTTAACAAAAATTTCAAAAGAGCTAGGAAGAAAGTATTGATATTGTTGATTTGTCAGACAGTAGTGAGACTGCACACTCAAAGAGGATGTGTTTTTTCTATTCAACTCGCTTTTCTATGGTATTTTCTTGATGTGGTATCACACACACTGCATGCATGAATGTGAGACACTTACAAAAGGCTTCACCGAGTTGTAAACTAATTTCTTCAATGTTTTGAATGGGGTGTTTCATATTGGATTTCTGTGATGCCATGAACAGGAGTTGACTGTTAGGCTTCATGTAATGACAGAGGGGAACCAATCTGTCAGTGTCTTTGCTATGACATTAATTTCCTTGCTAACTGCCCCCTGCAATATTAGATCTGCTTCTCCCTCTACATGCTTTGTGGATAACCCCTGCTTCTGTTCTGTTTTGTTTCTCTTCCTCTTGTTTTGTTAAAGTTTTCATAGTTTATATAGGAGATATTTATTTTAATGTTGTTACTCTTCTTGAAAATTTTATTTTTCTTTGTTTCCTTTCCTCACTGGGCGATTTTCTCTGTTGGAGCCCCTGGGCTTATAGCATCCTGCTTTTCCAGCTAGGGTTGTAGCTTAGCAAGTAATAATAATAATAATAATAATAATAATAATAATAATAATAATAATTGCAGCCAGGAAGTCAGTAAAACCTTGTTTTGTGTTTGTGATTTACTAAAAAATGACTCCGAATTTCCAAAGATTAAAACTCGAGAAAGTGACAGATTAACCCTTTTACCCCCAGGCTATTTGGAAATTTCCAACCCTTAACCCCCAGGGGTTTTTTTTTTTCCCAGCACATTTTGCATTATATATTTTTTAAATTGCTCTAAAAGCCTTAATTTTTGTCATAGAGAGGTCAGGTTGGTCTCATTCTCTTGGAAAATGCCTGAATTTTTTCAAAAAATTATCAAAAATATGAAGAAAAAAAAAATTTTATAGCATTTTTTTGCAAGGACGTACCGGTACGTCCATGGGGGTAAAGGGATGGCTTTTATGAAACGTACCAGTACGTCCTTTGGGGGTAAAAGGGTTAATATCTGGGGCAACAATTACGATCCTGACACCTTTTTGATGAGTCTCGCATTTTGTTGATGCCCTATTGCTGTACTCATCAAAGACTACATTAGTATTTTTGTTTTTCTTGACAAGAGTAACATACTTTCATGCACTATCTTTGTATCCTGTGGTCTATTTGATGCATTGGAACAATGGTCAATGCTCAAAAGCAGAAATTGGCTCAATTTGACTTGAAGTGAATTTGCCATGACATCTGCAAGCTGAGGCTTAGTGGCATTTTTAGATCTTACTTTATATGAGTGGCATGTATGACAAAATATACTGTATTTTATTTGGTGAAACCCAGTCTTTTTTTAAAACTTCTCATCTGTACTCATACTTTTTAAACATAAGACTTACCAGGTAGTTATATATATAGCTTACGTCTCTACTGGGCAAGTATGTTCAAAAATTTATTTTATAATGAAAATACCATTTTCTACCTTCCAGCTGTAATACAAACAGAAAATGAACGTCGAGCTGAATTAGTGGAGGCAGCTGTGAAAGAAGCAGAGAAAATTCATAAGTCAGGGGATGAATTTGAACTTGGACCCTTTTTTGGTCTGCCATCTTTAGCAGCTGACGTACTCAGAAAGCAGCGTGGAATTTTGGATCTTTACGGTGAGAATTAATGCTTCTTGGTAATGGTATTGGGAGTTGGCTATCTCATTTGCTACAATATAATTGTTTACATAGGTAAGATTCTTTACAATAGTGTAATGGTTTTTTATTTTTCTATTTAATTTTAAAGATTGGCAGAAGAACTGTATTTTGGAGGGTATTGGCTCAAGAAACCTCTTGTTTTCATTGCCAACTAGTGGTGGGAAAACCCTCGTTGCTGAAATTCTGATGCTGAGGCAGTTATTGTTAAAGAAGAAAGATACCCTCTTCATTTTGCCCTATGTTGCTCTTGTACAAGAAAAGGTAAGGCATTCAATTTTGAAAAGGCAATTTCTATACAATCAAAACACATTGGATTTCGTTGGGAGAGTATTGTATCTTGTTATTTTAATGTTCAAGATTATGTAATCTGTTTACCCCTTTTACCCCCAAAGGACGTACTGGTACGTTTCACAAAAGCCATCCCTTTACCCCCATGGACGTACCGGTACGTCCTTGCAAAAAAATGCTATAAAAATTTGTTTTTCATATTTTTTGATAATTTTTTTTGAGAAAATTCAGGCATTTTCCAAGAGAATGAGACCAACCTGACCTCTCTATGACAAAAATTAAGGCTGTTAGAGCAATTTAAAAAAAATATACTGCAAAATGTGCTGGGAAAAAATAACCCCCTGGGGGTTAAGGGTTGGAAATTTCCAAAAACCCCGGGGCTAAAAGGGTTACGAGGTTAATCAACTTTTCAGGGTAAATTATTTAGGTCAAAATACACATTCTAGAGTAAAATCACTTGACTCTTAATACATTAGTATACTTTATATATTTCATACTGTTGCTTGTTTAGCAGTCTGAATAAATTTGATGCTTTTCAGGTCCATGGAATATCCCCATTTGGTGTTGAATTAGGATTTCTTGTAGAGGAATATGCAGGAAGTCGAGGCAGTTTCCCACCTAAGAGTGGCAGGAGAAAGTGAGTACTGTACTTTAGTCTATTTGTCATGATGTAGGCCAGCTCTGTAAGAATCAAGATTGACTCGTTTGGGTGGTAATTCTTCTCCTCCAATGAAAATTGTCTTGATGTATAATTCAGCTATACAGTGAATTCTCCTTATCAGCTGTCATCATGTTCCGAGCATGAAAATCTGCAGATAATAGGGAATATACACTCTAAGGATGATTTTTTTTTCTGATTTTTAATATTTACTTGAATGTACATACATACATACATATACCAAGGCACTTCCCCCAATTTTGGGGGGTAGCCGACATCAACAAAGAAACAAAAACAAAAAGGGGACCTCTACTCTCTACATTCCTCCCAGCCTAACAAGGGACTCGACCGAGTTCAGCTGGTACTGCTAGGGTGTCACAGCCCACCCTCCCACATTATCCACCGCAGATGAAGCTTCATAATGCTGAATCCCCTACTGCTGCTACCTCCGCGGTCATCTAAGGCATCGGAGGCAGCAGCAGGGCCTACCGGAACTGCGTCACAATCGCTCGCTATTCATTCCTATTTCTAGCACGCTCTCTTGCCTCTCTCACATCTATCCTCCTATCATCCAGAGCTTCCTTTACTCCATTCATCCACCCAAACCTTGGCCTTCCTCTCGTACTTCTCCCATCAACTCTTGCATTCATCACCTTCTTTAGCAGACTTGAATGTAATAATTGTAATTAAAATATAGAATAAACTACAGCAGCAAATGTTCTGTACTATAATACTAATAATATACAGTGACCCCTCGCTACTTCACAGTTCAACTATCGCAAATTTATGACTTTGCGGACTTTTTAATATATGTAAGTATGGGAATGTAAGAGAGGCAAGAGAGCGTGCTAAAAATAGGAATGAATGGCAAGCGATTGTGACGTAGTTCTGGTAGGACCTGCTGCTTCCTCTGGTGCCTTGGATGACCGCAGAGGTAGCAGCAGTAGGGGATTCAGCGTTATGAAGCTTCAACTGTGGTGGATAACGGGGGAGGGTGGGCTGTGGCACCCTAGCAGTACCAGCCGAACTCAGTTGAGTCCCTTGTCAGGCTGGGAGGAGCGTAGAGAGGAGAGGTCCCCTTTTTTGTTTCATTTGTTTGATGTCGGCTACCCCCAAAAATTGGGGGAAGTGCCTTGGTATATGTATGTATGTATGTATGTATGGAAAACATATCACAGATTTCTGAAAAATGCTAGAGAAATCGTGATATATGAACACCCAAAATTTCTCATTAAATCCATTAAAGTAATGATAAATACTATTTCCTAGTCTAGGATCGAGAAAATATGTGTAAAAAAAAAAAAAAACTATCTGTGCATGTTACACAGTACACTGTAAGCATTACAAGGGAGTCTGTGTAGCCTCCATAAGGCCCTTTGCAATGCCATTTTTTATACTTTACTGCCATTTTAATAGTTAAGTTTCACCACACACTGAATGGCCTATGTGGCCCCAGATTGAGGCAGTGTGGTCCAAATTGCAAAAATGTGCTTTCATTTAAAGTGTTAGATAGTGAAGGAATTCCACTTATACATTTTACATTGTCACCCTAAAGATAGTGAAGGAATTCCACTTGTACATTTTACATTGTCACCCTAAAGATAGCGAAGGAATTCCACTCGTACATTTTACTTTGTCACCCTAAAGATAGCGAAGGAATTTCACTTGTACATTTTACATTGTCACCATAAAGATAGTGAAGGAATTCCACTCGTACATTTTACATTGTCACCCTAAAGATAGTGAAGGAATTCCACTCGTACATTTTACTTTGTCACCCTAAAGATAGCGAAGGAATTCCACTTGTACATTTTACTTTGTCACCCTAAAGATAGCGAAGGAATTCCACTTGTACATTTTACTTTGTCACCCTAAAGATTGTGAAGGAATTCCACTTGTACATTTTACATTGTCACATTAATTCCAATCTGGTCCAGATCTATCTGTTCCCCTCATAATATGCTTTGCCAATGATTGTTTTCCTGCTAATTCTATATCTTCTACTACTGTTGAGAGCTCCACTCCATTTCTTATCATTTGTCCAAAGCATTTATCTGACATCTCATTCCTCAGCTACTACTACTTTTTGTTTTTAAATATTTAACTTAGCTGGTGAATATATAATAGCTGCAACTCTGCGGCTCGACAGAAAACACACTCAAAAAACTCGCGAGCGATTGCTATGAATGTTGCGGGTGTGCCCACCAGCGCCAACTGTCGGCCAGATACCACTCTTGCATGTAAACAAAACCTTCAATTCTTCTCTGTCGACGTTGACGACAAGACGTATTCATACTCGCTGTAGAACCTGGAGTTTTCTCAACATATTTGGTGAAGTACTTCATTTTGGTTTGAGCTTTCGCAGTGCAGGTGTTTTTCCTCAACATAAACTCTTGAACTCTTTATTGAATCAGATTATTTGTTGATGACTTGGATTGTTTTTGGAATTTTCTTTGACTAATTCAAAATGGCTGACCCTTCTCAAGTACCTAGATTTCGAAAGTGTAATGCTAGGGACTGTAATAGGCGTCTTCCAAAGGCTTCTCTCGACCCACATACTGTTTGTTCCAATTGTCGGGGTAAAACCTGTCAATTGGGAGATCGGTGTGAGGAATGCGTGGGCCTTTCGGAATTCGATTGGCTCGAATACGATAAATATGCACGTAGACTAGAGAGAGATAGGGTAAGGAGGAGTTCATCTAGGTCTGTAGATTTTTCCTCTCCACATGCCCCTGAACCTAATCCTTCCCCTGTAGTGGTTGTTCCTAACCCCCCTTCTAGCACTCAGGAACCGTCTATGCAAGACATGTTACGTGCTATTCATGCCTTGGGGGAAAGAGTTGAAGCGTTAGCAACTGATCGTAATCAACTCATGGCTGACGTGAAGGAACTTAAGTGTCATAGTGCCACGGCGGAAAGTGGGAAAGTGATTAGTGCGCAAAGTGTTGTGAACAGTGTTGCGACCGAGGGTTCGTCTGTTCGTGCCTGTCGTTCACCTAGTCCGGGACCTCTTGCAAGCTCCCAAGCCCAGGGGAGAAGTAATGTCGTACGACTTATGGGTTCGAGAGGCCTTGATCAGCGAACAGACGTTCCCTCTATGGTATCAGGCGTATCTCACCAAGATCGCCCCTACCATAAGACGAGAGAGCCCATTTTTTCCTCGTCTTCCGAAGGCTTTTCACGCAAGAAACCGTGGAGCAAGGTTTCTAGGCCTCTTAAACGGAAGTCGGTCCCTTCTGGACAGGTCCAACGTCCTGGATGTAGTCATTGGGACAGTTCGGACCCGTTGCAGTCATCGGATGACTGCTCGCCGCCTAAGCAAGGCAAAGTTGTGCCGTCTCAGATGCTAACCCCGTCGGTTACCGCACCCATTCCCGTGGACCCAAAATGGGTTATACTGCAGGACATGCAGTCTAAGCTTGCGTCCCTTATGGAAGACTACAATGCCGATAAGGTTTCCGTTGAGCCTAGCCGTTTATCTCATCGAGATCCTGGCCTTCAGCCACCCAAACGTTCATTTGTGCGTCCTGTTGACGCTGGTGTAGCCAAGTCACGTCAAGCAGTTGGGGTAGAACCACACTCGATGCGATCTCGTGTGGATTTTCAGCCGCATTTGGACGTTAGGCAACTTGCTGATGCGCCTGGTGACGTTCAGGACGTTCGCCAACCATCGGAGTTGACTTGTTTTGACGCTGAGCGTCAACTTCCGCAACCTAGAGTTGTTTTGACTGCTCAGACTAGGCGGTCTAAGCAGTCTCGGGTGGACGCTGTGCGTCCTCACGCACCTGTTGTTGTTGACAGTTCCCAGACTATCAAGCAGTTACAGGACGCTGCGTCCTGGTCCGCCACTTATGCACCAGTGCGGGTGGACGCTGCGTGTCAAGCATTGCCACCCCCTTTGCTTGTTTCTCATCAGTTGTCAGATGAGGAACTTTCGGATGAGGACGTTGCTGACCCTCAGCCTGAGGATCATCCTTCAGATATTGATGAACCAAGAGCAGTTCCGCCATCTATGGACTTTAAGAAAGTCATGCTCATTTTTAAAGAGTTGTTTCCCGAACACTTTGTCTCTGTGGCTCCTCGTTCGCCGCCGTCTGAGTTTGTTTTAGGCGTACCTGCTGACATGCCAGCCTTTACAAAACTTGTACTCTCTCGCTCGTCCAAGAGAGCTTTACGGCTTTTAGGCGATTGGTTGGAAACCAAGAGGAGTTTAGGGAAGACGGCCTTTGCCTTCCCCCCATCTAAACTCTCGTCTAGATCGAGCGTCTGGTATGCCACGGGAGAAGTTCTCGGCTTGGGAGTCCCTGCCTCTGCCCAGGGCGACTTCTCAAGCCTTGTAGACTCTCCCCGCCGCCTAGCCATGAGACGCTCGAAGGTTAGTTGGTCATCCTCGGACCTTGACCATCTACTGAAAGGCATTTTTAGAGCTTTTGAAGTTTTCAACTTCCTTGACTGGTGTTTGGGAGCCTTGAGTAGGAAAATCTCATCTGCTGATAGAGATGTCTCCTTACTCATTATGTCCTGCATGGATAAAGCCATCCGCGATGGATCCAATGAGCTCTCCTCCTCGTTTACTTCAGGAGTCCTTAAGAAGCGAGAGTCTCTTTGCTCTTTTCTGTCGGCAGGAGTTACTCCCTGTCAAAGATCTGAGCTACTCTTTGCCCTCTTATCAAAGTTTTTGTTCCCTGAACTTTTGGTTAAGGACATAGCTTTGTCACTCGTGCAGAAGGACACCCATGACTTGGTAGCGTCCTCTGCTCGCAAAGGGACTCCTTCGACTTCCTTTTCTGCTAGACCAAGGATAGACACTCCAGCGTCCAGGTTTATTCCGCCCTTTCGTGGCAGAGCTCCCAGCAGGGGAAGTACTCGTGCCGAAGGAAAGAGAGGAAAGAGGAAAGGAGCCAAGTCCTCACGTGGCACAGTCTGACTGCCCGCAGCTTCAGACAGCAGTAGGTGCCAGACTCAAGAACTTCTGGCGAGCCTGGGAGAAGAGAGGCGCAGACCAACAGTCTGTGAGGTTGCTCAGAGAGGGGTACAAAATTCCATTTGTACACAAACCTCCTCTAGCGACTTCCCCCATCGATCTCTCTCCCAATTACCGAGAGGAATCAAAGAGACAAGCCCTGAAACTAGAAGTGTCTCTTTTGCTAGAGAAGGGAGGGGTGGTCAAAGTCTCGGACCTTCAATCACCGGGGTTTTACAACCGTCTCTTCCTAGTACCGAAGAAGACAGGAGGTTGGAGACCGGTGCTAGACGTCAGTGCTCTGAACGTCTTTGTCACGAAGACAAAGTTCACCATGGAGACCACGAAATCAGTCTTAGCAGCGGTCAGAAAGGGAGACTGGATGGTCTCTCTCGACCTAAGAGACGCATACTTCCACATCCCCATTCACTCAGATTCCCAACCTTTTCTGAGGTTTGTTTTCGACAATGTGGTGTACCAGTTTCGGGCCCTGTGCTTTGGCCTAAGTCCTGCTCCTCTCGTGTTTACGAGGCTTATGAGGAATGTGGCAAAATTCCTCCATTTATTGGGAATCCGGGCCTCCCTTTACTTGGACGACTGGATTCTCAGAGCCTCGTCCAGTCATCGCTGTCTGAAGGATCTCAATTGGACATTGGATCTGACCAAGGAATTGGGACTTTTGGTCAACATGGAAAAGTCGCAGCTGATTCCATCCCAAACTATACTGTATTTAGGGATGGAGATTCGCAGTCCAGTTTTTCGGGTTTTTCCGTCTGCCCCCCGAATAGATCAAGCCCTGCTCGTAATCCAAAAGATGTTGAAGAGAGAACGTTGCTCAGTCAGGAATTGGATGAGTCTAGTAGGAACTCTATCATCCCTGGAGCAGTTTGTCTCGCTAGGAAGGCTACACCTCCGACCTCTCCAGTTCCATCTAGCTTTTCACTGGAAAAAGGACAAGACGCTAGAGGCGGTCTCAATCCCGATTTCCGAAACAGTAAAGGCATGCCTGAATTGGTGGAAAGACAATATCAGTCTAAGAGAGGTACTTCCCCTAGCAGTTCAGAAACCAAACCACGTTCTATTCTCAGACGCATCGGATTTGGGTTGGGGTGCGACCCTGGACGGTCGGGAATGCTCAGGTCTGTGGACCTCAAGTCAGAGGAGCATGCACATCAACGGCAAGGAGCTTTTGGCAGTCCACCTGGCCTTGATGAACTTCGAGAGTCTCCTTCGAAACAAAGTGGTGGAGATCAACTCGGACAATACCACAGCCTTGGCTTACATTTCCAAGCAAGGAGGCACCCACTCCCTGACACTGTACGAGATCGCAAGGGACCTGCTCATTTGGTCAAGAGATCGAGGCATCTCCCTGGTAACGAGGTTTATCCAGGGCGACTTGAACGTCTTAGCAGATTGCCTCAGTCGGAGGGGTCAGGTAATTCCTACAGAATGGACCCTCCACAAGGACGTGTGCAAGAGGCTTTGGGCGACTTGGGGTCAACCCACCATAGACCTCTTTGCAACCTCGATGACCAAGAGGCTTCCAATCTATTGCTCTCCAGTCCCAGACCCAGCAGCAATACATATAGACGCTTTTCTCCTAGATTGGTCTCACCTAGACCTATATGCATTCCCACCATTCAAGATTGTCAACAAGGTACTGCAGAAATTCGCCTCTCACGAAGGGACAAGGTTGACGTTAGTTGCTCCCCTCTGGCCCGCGAGAGAATGGTTCACCGAGGTACTTCGATGGCTGGTAGACTTTCCAAGAAGTCTTCCTCTAAGAGTAGACCTGTTACGTCAGCCCCACGTAAAGAAGGTACACCAAGGCCTCCACGCTCTTCGTCTGACTGCCTTCAGACTATCGAAAGACTCTCTAGAGCTAGAGGCTTTTCGAAGGAGGCAGCCAGTGCGATTGCAAGAGCGAGGAGAGCTTTTACCATTAGAGTTTACCAATCGAAGTGGGAAATCTTCCGAGACTGGTGCAAGTCAGTATCCGTATCCTCGTCCAGTACCTCTGTAGCCCAAATCGCTGATTTTCTCTTATACCTGAGAAGGGTTCGCTCCCTGTCAGCTTCCACGATCAAGGGCTACAGGAGCATGTTGGCTTCGGTCTTCCGGCATAGAGGCTTAGATCTTTCCAACAATAAAGATCTACAAGATCTCCTTAAGTCTTTCGAGACTTCTAAGGAACGTCGTTTGGCTACTCCTGGATGGAACTTAGACGTGGTCCTAAGGTTCCTCATGTCAGACAGGTTTGAGCCTTTACATTCAGCCTCCCTGAAGGATCTCACTCTTAAGACTCTTTTCCTGGTGTGCTTGGCCTCGGCTAAAAGAGTCAGTGAGCTTCATGCCTTCAGCAAGAACATCGGTTTTTCGACAGAAAAAGCCACTTGTTCTCTTCAACTTGGTTTCCTGGCCAAGAATGAACTGCCTTCTCGTCCTTGGCCTAAATCTTTTGATATTCCTAGCTTATCAGAGATCGTAGGCAACGAACTAGAGAGAGTATTATGTCCCGTTAGAGCTCTTAAGTTCTATTTAGCTCGTACTAAGCCTTTACGAGGTAAATCTGAAGCGTTATGGTGTTCGGTTAAGAAACCATCCTTACCTATGTCAAAGAATGCTTTGTCATATTTTATCAGATTTTTAATACGAGAAGCCCATTCCCACTTGAGTGAGGAAGACCGATCTTTGCTTAAGGTTAAGACGCACGAGATTAGAGCTATAGCAACCTCCGTGGCCTTCAAGCAAAATAGATCTCTGCAAAGTATCATGGACGCGACCTTTTGGAGAAGCAAGTCAGTGTTCGCGTCATTTTACTTGAAAGATGTCCAGACTCTTTACGAGGACTGCTACACACTGGGTCCATTCGTAGCAGCGAGTGCAGTAGTGGGTGAGGGTTCTACCACTACACTTCCCTAATTCCAATATCCTTTTTAATCTGTCTCTTGAAATGTTTTTAATATTGTTTTATGGGTTGTTCGGAAGGCTAAGAAGCCTTTCGCATCCTGGTTGATTTGGCGGGTGGTCAAAGTCATTTCTTGAGAGCGCCCAGATTAGAGGTTTGATGAGGTCCTGTTGTATGGGTTGCAGCCCTTGATACTTCAGCTCCTGGGAGTCTTTCAGCATCCTAAGAGGATCGCTGGGCTCCGTGAGGAAGACAGACTTACAAGGCAGAGTAATCGTCTAAGTCAAATTCCTTACCAGGTACCTATATATTTTGGTTTTGTTATATTGATAACTGTCAAAAAAACTCTTAGCTTATACGCTGTAAACTTAATTAACTCTGGTCTCTACCCACCGCCTTGGGTGTGAATCAGCTATTATATATTCACCGGCTAAGTTAAATATTTAAAAATGATATTTTAATTATAAAATAAATTTTTGAATATACTTACCCGGTGAATATATAAATTAAAGACCCTCCCTTCCTCCCCAATAGAGACGCAGCGGGACGAGAAGAATTGAAGGTTTTGTTTACATGCAAGAGTGGTATCTGGCCGACAGTTGGCGCTGGTGGGCACACCCGCAACCTTCATAGCCATCGCTCGCGAGTTTTTTGAGTGTGTTTTCTGTCGAGCCGCAGAGTTGCAGCTATTATATATTCACCGGGTAAGTATATTCAAAAATTTATTTTATAATTAAAATATCATTTTTTGTTATATGCTGAGAAAGATATCCATGTTTTCTACCTGAATTGTGTTTTTATCATGAAATATGCATGCATGTATTGGATAAGGATGCTTTATTTTATCCCAATTTTCCAGCCATTTACTGTACCAATTATTCAGTACCTTCATCTGCAATAGGTGATTTGTTAAGCCTCCTGAATAAATATCTACTTTTAATTTTTTGTCTGTGAAATTACTGTATATACTGTATTTTATTGAGTTTCCTCCTTTCAGTATTCCCGAGTCATTGAAAAAGGTTAGCATAATTTGACTGGAGTTTTATTTTGTCCAGTGTTAGTGATAGAGTATTTTGTATTTTTCAGGCGTGTTCTATACATTGCCACTATTGAGAAAGCCTCAGGATTGGTGAACTCGCTTCTTGAGAATGGACGAATTGGAGAACTTGGCTTAGTTGTTGCAGATGAACTGCACATGATGGGAGAAAAAGGTGGTCGGGGAGCAATATTGGAAGGAACTCTTACAAAGTTGAGATATGCAGCACGTAAGTGTTTGTTCAGTAATGGTGTTGCAATAGTTTTGTTCATAAATTACTGTTATGGAAACATGATTTCTCTTGAAAGAATTATTTTAGATTTGTATATCTATCATAAACCTTCAGCTGCTAAATCCTTACATTCTCGCATTTCTAGTCGCTCGTTTAGACATTTAATTTGTGTCATGTAAAGAAGAAAATTTCACATTGAACAAGTTGCTGTGTGTATATGATTAGGTATTTTGTGAGTTTTATTCGTTAGTTAAACGAAGAGAGAGAGAGAGAGAGAGAGAGAGAGAGAGAGAGAGCTTGAGCTTGAGCTTGGAGTCGAATGGCACTCGAAAGCCAATGTTTGTGAAAAGCGCTTATGTTGTGTTTAGCGATGCATAACAGGCCCCAAACGATGAAAACACATCGCGGCCAAATCTCTCTCTCTCTCTCTCTCTCTCTCTCTCTCTCTCTCTCTCTCTCTCTCTTTCTTTAAATCAATGTCTATTGTTTAACTAACAAATAAAACTCACAAAATACCTAATCAGATACAAACACCAACTTATTCAATGTGAAATTTTCTTCTTTACATAACAGTTGCAAGGCAGA
The DNA here is from genome assembly GCF_036898095.1 of Palaemon carinicauda. Taxonomy (NCBI): domain Eukaryota; kingdom Metazoa; phylum Arthropoda; class Malacostraca; order Decapoda; family Palaemonidae; genus Palaemon; species Palaemon carinicauda. The sequence goes on from NC_090743.1 coordinate 6,213,845, forward strand.
AGATCAAGTTGGTAGTCTGGATCCTTATTTCCTTCCTCTCACTAAAGTAAGCACTCTTCAGTAACCTTGTTTTTCATTTGTGGAGATGGCATTTCATATTGTAGGATTTTTTAACTGTTTAATGTTGGTGATGTATCAGCTAAAGCTAGTTGGTGATCACGTTCTGGATGACAGCGTTCCTTTCACTTGCAAGCTCGGCCACCAGCTCACCATTGATTTACATTACTGTAGTTGGGTAAATATTATTGCTTGTGCTTTTATCACTGCTATGAGTATTAATAGGATGGAGACTAAAGAATGTAATTGGTTACTTATATCTAGTGGAGAAATATAGTTGAAAATGATAAAAACGTTTTATCCACAAAGTAATACATTGCTGTTTCACTGGAGGTGCCATTGCAAAGGCTATATATCCCTGTACCTCAACATATTATTTGGGCAGCTACCGTACCAGGTCAAGGGAAGCTTTGTTTTTCTTTTGTTATGGTCAAACTTTTAAAACTTAAGGATTAGCAATGAATTTTGGTAAGTGTTAAGATACATAATTTTACTTAGAAAGTTAGGGTTGTTACTTTTGAGTTACATATCTTTTTATTTTGTGGTCTCTAGTACTGTAATGTAAGTGATGATTCAAAAGATATTCACAATAATTAAGAGTTTTTATTATTTGCAGCGAAGATTCAGCTTGTGGCAATGAGTGCTACAATTGGAAATCTGCAAGAAATGGCCTCTTTCCTTGATGCCAAACTCTTCACTGGAAACTTTAGACCAGTTGCATTAACAGAATATGTAAAGGTAAGTTACTTATGATTTGTTTATATTTATAGAACATCAGAAGTTAATCACACCTTACACGTACAAATTTCCTAGTGTATTCGTAGCTTACTGCAAATGTGAGATAAATTTACGAAAATTTGCATCAATTTCTTATCTAGTCTTATCTAATGATTGTTTATGAGCAGAAATATACGGTAACTTAGGAGCCAAGAGATCAGTGGTCTTTATCATAATAAAAGGAAAATTCCATTTTGATGTACACCTCTATAATGATCAAGGGATTTTGACGAATGAAAAATCTATTTCTGGGCGAGGAACCTGTGTCGCCCAGTGAAATACTCCTCTAATACCATTTCTAAGGCATTGTTATTGCTAAATATACCAGAGAAAAAAGGATGCATGGAATGCCAGGAATAAACCCAGCTCCCTCACTCTGTGAGTGTCGGTATAGTAAACTGGGACGTGATAGAACCACGACCATAGGTCCCTCACCAGTTAGACCTCTCCCTCATCAACATCCCCCCGGAACAACGAGGGGCCGTCCTACACCCGTCTGCTAAAAGTTTTAATTTTATGAGAATCAAAATCATAGACTATGATTTACTCAAACTAATATTCACTAGATGAAATATGTTAAACGACAAGCAATTGAATGCTCTATTACTTCTGTATAATATTCATCTGATTTATGTTGGAGTTTACGAGAATTTAAAGAATGCTGTGTAAGTTTCAAATGTTGCAAAAATTATTCATTCAGGTCAGCGTAAAAAGGAAAACTCAATTGGTTATGATATTGAATATAAATATTTTGCACTACTACACTTAGGCACACATATTTACAAATATTCTTTTGATGTCAAAGGCTTGGAAGAGGATCTTTAATACAGAAAGTTACGTTTTTACCCAAGAGCTGTACTGGCAGTTTTTCCAATCTAGCAGGTACTGGAAAATTAGATTTGAACTGTATGGTGATTATATTAATAAGATTTAGGCCCTTATATGTTTAACATTTTGTTGTCAATTTGTCTTTTATCTACTGTATATTGTTTTACTAATATTTTGCCTCCAAAAGTTTAATTCTTTAGTTATACTGTACTTTTAGTTTTATATTTTTTACAAGAGGCAAATAATAGAGAATAGAGTACTGTACATGAAAGTTTTCAAAGATTAAGACAGTATATGTGATAAATTTTATTTTAGAGAGTTTCTTTTAATATCTTACAAAACATGATTTCTTTTAAGAACCACTGATACGTCTTTATGATGAAAATAATAACTCTGATATTCTCCCATTTCTAGATAGGGGACCAAATTTGGGAGTTGAACTCTTCTGCTAAAACAGAGGAAGAGCTGCTGTACAAACAACGTCTGTGTTGCTTCCCGGTATGTATCTCTGTGTATTAGATGTTAGGTATAGAGGAGGGTTAAAGATTAAAGTAGTAAACAAAAAAGACCTAAGAAGGTTAAAATCCTTTTAGTGATAGTGGGAATGTTGTAAAACTTATGGTCATCATTTTTCAATATTTAACTTAGCCGGTGATTATAATAGCTGCAACTCTGTTGCTCGACAGAAAACTCTAAGGTAAAATTCGCCAGCGATCGCTACACAGGTTGCGGGTGTGCCCAACAGCGCCATCTGTCGTCCAGATACCCAGTACTCAATGTAAACAAAGAACTCAATTTTCTCTCTGTCGTGCTCCCGACAAGACGTGCTTATTCGCTGTTGCTAAACTGGATTTGTTTTCACAACTAATTGGTGAAGTACACTATTCTAGTTTTGAGCTTTCGCTGTGCAGGCTTTCTCTTCGCAATTCCTTGAACTCTTTTTGATTACGGATTCTTTGTTGATGACTTTTTGATAGTTTTTGAATTCCCCATTGACCAATTCAAAATGGCTGACCCTTCACAAGTCCCAAAATTTAGTAAGTGCAATGCTAGGGACTGTTCAAGGCGTCTTCCGAAGGCCTCTATCGACCCTCACACTGTTTGTTCCAATTGTCGGGATAAAACCTGTCAATTGGAAGATCGATGTGAGGAGTGCGTTGGGCTTTCGGAATTCGATTTTATCGAATTCCAAAAATATACACGTAGGCTAGAGAGAGATAGAGTTAGGAGAAGTTCCTCTCGTTCTATTGACATTTCCTCTCCTCATGCCCCACAACCTATTCCTTCCCCTGTAGTGGTTGCTCCTAATCCCCCTTCTGGCACTCAGGAACCTTCGATGGCTGATATGATGCGTGCCATCCAAGCTCTGGGTGAGAGAGTTGAGTCCCTGGCTAGTGACCGTAATCAGCTCATGGCGGATGTGAAGGAGCTGAAGTGTAAAAGTGCAGTGGGAAGTGTTAAAGTGAGTGATAGTGTTGCGCTTGAGGGTTCGTCTGTTCGTGCCTGTCGTCCTCCTAGTCCGGGACCTCTTGCAAGCTCCCAAGTCCAGGGGAGAAGCAATGTCGTACGACAAATGGGTTCGAGAGGCTTTAATCAGCGAACAGACGTTCCCTCCGTGGTATCGGGCGTATCTACCCAAGATCGCCCCTGCCTAACAAAGACGAGAGAGCCCATTTATACCTCGTCTGCGGAAGAGGTTTCTCGCAAGAAACCATGGACCAAGGTCTCACGACCGTTAAAGCGCAAGTCGGTCCCTTCCGCGCAAGTCGGTCCCTTCCGCGCAAGTCCAACGGCCCAGCTGTAGCCACTGGGTCAGTTCGGACTCGCTGCAGTCATCCGATGCACTGCTCACCTCCTAAGAGAGGCAAAGCGGTACCGCTTCAGACAGTTACACCGTCTGTCGCCGCACCTGCTCCTGTAGACCCTAAGTGGTCTTTACTGCAAGACATGCAGTCGCAACTAACGTCGCTTATGCAGGACTTTCGTGCGGAGAAGGTTGCTGCCGCACCAGTAGCTAGTGCAGCTCCTTGCCTACAACCACCCACACGATCGGTTGTGCGTCCTGGGGACGCTGAGGTAACCTTCTCACGCACTCCAGTTGAGAGAGTTCCGCCACCCATGCGTTCCAGTGTGATCTGCCAGCCGCATGTTGACGTTCAGCGACGCACAGAGGTATCCGTTGACGTCCGTGAGGTTCAACAACCGTCAGAGTTGTTTTGTTTTGACGCGATGCGTCAACCTCCGCAACCCAGTGTGGTTGCCACTGCGCGCCCACATCAGTCTAGACAGTCTGGAGTAGACGCTGTGCGTCCCCGCGCTGCTATGGTTGTTGCCAGCTCACAGACTGGGCAACAGTTCCATGACGTTGCGTCCGGCTCAGTCACGCATGCACCCGTGCGACCGGACTCAGCTATCCAGCCGTTACCCACTCCGTTGCCGCTTCCTCATCAATACTCGGATGAGGAACTTTCTGATGATGATGGTGCTGCACACGTAGATGAACCGCATTCAGAACTGGACGAGCCTAAGTCTACGCAACCCTCTTTGGACTTTAGGAAAGTTTTGGCCCTGTTCAAAGAGATATTTCCGGACCAGTTTGTGTCTGTGGCTCCGCGTTCTCCTCCATCAGAGTTTGTGTTAGGCATGCCGTCAACCACCCCTGCCTTTACTAGACTCGTCCTCGCACGCTCGTCCAAGAGAGCTTTGCGGGTGATAGGAGAATGGCTGCAGTCCAAAAAGAGTTTAGGGAAGACAGCTTTTACGTTTCCCCCTGCTAGACTCTCTTCTAGATCGAGCGTCTGGTATGCCACGGGAGAAGTTCTCGGCTTGGGAGTTCCTGCCTCTGCCCAGGGTGACTTCTCAAGTCTTGTAGACTCTCCCCGCCGCCTAGCCATGAGACGCTCAAAAATATGTTGGTCATCTTCGGACCTGGACCACCTTTTGAAAGGTATGTATAGAGCCTTCGAGGTTTTTAACTTCCTAGACTGGTGTCTAGGAGCTCTTAGTAGAAAGATCTCTCCGATGGAGAAGGAGACTTCATTGCTCATTATGTCCTGCATGGACAAGGCCGTACGTGATGGGTCTAATGAGCTTGCTGCATCTTTCGTGTCCGGAGTCCTTAAGAAGCGTGAAAACCTATGCTCATTCCTTTCAGCTGGAGTTACACCATGCCAGAGATCCGAACTTCTGTTTGCTCCTCTTTCCAAGTGCCTTTTTCCAGAGGACCTGATTAAGGAGATTGCCGCTTCTTTGATACAGAAGGATACTCACGATCTTGTTGCGTCCTCTGCTCGCAAAGCCACCCCTTTGCCTACCTTGTCAGCTAGACCAAGGATGGACACTCCAGCGTCCCGTTTTATTCCGCCCTTTCGTGGCAGAGCCTCCAGCAGAGGAGGTGCTCGTGCCAAAGGGAGACGTGGAAAGAAGAAAGGAACCAAGTCCTTTAAGGGCAGAGTCTGACTGCCAGCTTCTTCAGACAGCAGTGGGAGCCAGACTCAAGAACTTCTGGCAGACCTGGGAAAAGAGAGGCGCAGATGCACAATCTGTGAAGTTGCTCAGAGAGGGGTACAAGATCCCGTTTGTACGAAAACCCCCTCTAGCAACGTCTCCCATCGATCTCTCCCCCAGGTACAGAGAGGAAGACAAGAGACGAGCATTGAAACAGGAAGTGTCTCTCTTACTAGAGAAGGGAGCGGTAGTCAAAGTCCTGGACCATCAAACCCCGGGATTCTACAACCGTCTCTTCTTGGTGTCAAAGAAGACAGGAGGGTGGAGGCCGGTGTTAGACGTCAGTGCGCTGAATGTCTTTGTCACAAAGCAGACGTTCTCCATGGAGACCACAAAGTCGGTTCTAGCAGCGGTCAGAAGGGAAGACTGGATGGTCTCGTTAGACCTAAGGGACGCCTACTTCCACGTCCTCATCCACCCGGACTCCCAACCTTTTCTAAGATTCGTTTTCGAAAAGGTTGTCTACCAGTTTCAAGCCCTGTGCTTTGGCCTAAGCACAGCTCCTCTTGTGTTTACGAGGCTGATGAGGAATGTAGCCAAATTCCTTCATTTAGCGGACATCCGAGCCTCCCTCTATTTGGACGACTGGCTTCTCAGAGCTTCTTCCAGTCGTCGCTGTCTGAAGGATCTAAAGTGGACTTTAGATCTGACCAAGGAATTGGGTCTCCTTGTCAATATGGAAAAGTCACAAGTGGTCCCATCCCAAGCTATTGTATATTTAGGGATGGAGATTCACAGTCTAGCTTTTCGGGCTTTTCCGTCGGCCCCCAGAACAAGCCAAGCCAGTTATGCATCCAGAACATGCTGAAGAAGGAACGATGTTCAGTCAGGAAGTGGATGAGTCTGATAGGGACGCTATCATCCCTGGAACAGTTCGTGTCATTAGGAAGACTACACCTCCGTCCTCTTCAATATCACCTAGCATTTCACTGGAAAAAGGACAAGACACTAGAAGCGGTCTCGATCCCCGTTTCCGAGAAGATGAAGTCTTGCCTGACATGGTGGAAGGACAGTATCAGCCTCAGAGAGGGTCTGCCCCTGGCTGTTCAGACTCCCAACCACGTTCTCTTCTCGGACGCATCGGACGTAGGCTGGGGCGCGACATTAGACGGTCGGGAATGCTCGGGAATATGGAACTCGAGTCAAAGGACAATGCATATCAACTGCAAGGAGCTACTGGCAGTACATCTGGCCTTGAAAAGCTTCAAGTCTCTCCTTCAAGGCAAAGTGGTGGAGGTGAACTCGGACAACACCACGGCTTTGGCGTACATCTCCAAGCAAGGAGGGACCCACTCACTGACGTTGTACGAGATCGCAAGGGACCTCCTCACCTGGTCAAAAGGTCTAAACATTTCGCTAGTAACGAGGTTCATCCAAGGCAACTTGAATGTCATGGCAGATTGTCTCAGTCGGAAGGGACAAATCATTCCAACAGAATGGACCCTCCACAAGGATGTATGCAAGAGACTTTGGGCCACCTGGGGCCAGCCAACCATAGATCTCTTCGCAACCTCGATGACCAAGAGGCTCCCAATATATTGCTCACCAATCCCGGACCCAGCAGCAGTTCATATAGATGCCTTTCTCCTAGATTGGTCACATCTAGACCTATATGCATTCCCTCCGTTCAAGATTGTCAACAAGGTACTGCAGAAGTTCGCCTCTCACGAAGGGACAAGGTTGACGCTAGTTGCTCCACTCTGGCCCGCGAGAGAATGGTTCACCGAGGTACTTCGATGGCTAGTAGACGTTCCCAGAACTCTTCCTCTAAGGGTGGACCTTCTACGTCAGCCACACGTAAAGAAGGTACACCAAGGCCTCCACGCTCTTCGCCTGACTGCCTTCAGACTATCGAAAGACTCTCGAGAGCTAGAGGCTTTTCGAAGGAGGCAGCCAGAGCGATTGCTAGAGCAAGGAGAACATCCACCCTTAGAGTCTACCAATCGAAGTGGGAAGTCTTCCGAAACTGGTGCAAGTCAGTATCTGTATCCTCGACCAGTACCTCTGTAACCCAAATAGCTGACTTCCTCTTATACCTGAGGAAAGAACGATCTCTTTCAGCTCCCACTATCAAGGGTTACAGAAGCATGTTGGCATCAGTCTTCCGTCACAGAGGCTTAGATCTGTCCAACAATAAAGATCTTCAGGACCTCCTTAAGTCTTTTGAGACCACGAAGGAGCGTCGTTCGGTTACACCTGGTTGGAATTTAGACGTGGTACTAAGATTCCTCATGTCAGACAGGTTCGAGCCGCTACAATCAGCCTCTCTAAAAGATCTCACCTTAAAGACTCTTTTCCTGGTATGCTTAGCCACAGCTAAAAGAGTCAGTGAGATTCATGCCTTCAGCAAGAACATCGGATTTTCATCTGAAACGGCTACATGTTCTCTACAACTTGGTTTTCTAGCCAAAAACGAGCTGCCTTCTCGACCTTGGCCGAAATCGTTCGATATTCCAAGCTTATCGAATATGGTTGGAAATGAACTAGAAAGAGTTTTATGCCCTGTGAGAGCTCTTAAGTTCTATTTAAAACGTACTAAACCTTTACGAGGCCTGTCTGAAGCTTTATGGTGTTCAGTTAAGAAACCATCTTTGCCTATGTCAAAGAATGCTTTATCCTATTTTATCAGACTGTTAATACGAGAAGCTCATTCCCATCTGAGTGAGGAAGACCAAGCTTTGCTGAAGGTAAGGACACACGAAGTTAGAGCTGTCGCAACTTCCGTGGCCTTTAAACAAAATAGATCTCTGCGAAGTATAATGGACGCAACCTATTGGAGAAGCAAGTCAGTGTTCGCGTCTTTTTATCTTAAGGATGTTCAGTCTCTTTACGAGGACTGCTACACTCTGGGACCATTCGTAGCAGCGAGTGCAGTAGTGGGTGAGGGCTCAACCACTACAATTCCCTAATTCTATAACCTTTTTAATCTTTCTCTTGAAATGTTTTTATTGTTGTTTTTGGGTTGTCTGGAAGGCTAAGAAGCCTTTCGCATCCTGGTTGATTTGGCGGGTGGTCAAAGTCATTTCTTGAGAAGCGCCTAGATTAGGGGTTTTGATGAGGTCCTGTTGTATGGGTTGCAACCCTTGATACTTCAGATCCTAGGGGTCGATCAGCATCCTAAGAGGATCGCGAGGCTCCGTAAGGAAGATGTACTTAAAAAGGCAGAGTAATTGTTCAAGTCGACTTCCTTACCAGGTACCTATTTATTTTGTTTTTGTTATTTTGATAACTTCTAAAATGAAATAAAAATTCTTAGCTCATAATAATGTAATCATATTTTGCTGGTCTCTACCCACCCCCCTGGGTGTGAATCAGCTATTATAATCACCGGCTAAGTTAAATATTGAAAAATGTTATTTTTATAATAAAATAAATTTTTGAATATACTTACCCGGTGATTATAAATTAAAGGACCCTCCCTTCCTCCCCAATAGAGACGCAGTGGGACGAGGAGAAAATTGAGTTCTTTGTTTACATTGAGTACTGGGTATCTGGACGACAGATGGCGCTGTTGGGCACACCCGCAACCTGTGTAGCGATCGCTGGCGAATTTTACCTTAGAGTTTTCTGTCGAGCAACAGAATTGCAGCTATTATAATCACCGGGTAAGTATATTCAAAAATTTATTTTATTATAAAGATAACATTTTTTCTAATAACTATGGAATTTTAACCACTTGTTAAGGACCTCTCTTACATTCATTTAAGCCATTAAAATTCAGTTGGTTTGAGATACTATAGACTTTAAAAAAAAAAAAAAATTGCTACCAATATTTCATTAGACTTTCAAAATCCTACTCTTATGCTTATTTGTGTTCCATGAAATTACTATAAAAGATTATTATATACGTACAATACGTAATACAGTACTTTTATTGGTTAAAGCCATTCATTAGCTAAGGATTTCTTATTTTCATTACTAAAATTGCTCATCAAAAACATTATTATAGAGATATATAAAATTTAAGTTGCATCTCTGTGGGATGTCTTTCTGACATGTTAGATAAAGGATTTGATTTAAATTTGTAAAATTATTAAAGAGAGGAAGGGCATTGTGCATTTGATTTTTAGTTTTAGTCCTTCCCTGCCTCTTCAAGTGGTGAGTACGAAAAGGAGTCTGAAAATATTTTCAAGTTGCATATATTGCAATTCTGGTCTGTCCTTATGTCAAATCTGTCTCTTTACTGATTATATGTTCATGCATTTATATCCAGGTGGATGTGTTGAAATGACTTCAAGGAAAATCTTTGCTGATGAGAACAGATTTATTTCTAGATTATTTTCATTATTTACTCCATATTTCTATCATCCTCATTTTCCAATAGAGATAAATGTACAAAAATACAGCTTGCAAAGGTTGAGGTTACTGCACTGGTTAACGTTAGAGTCAAGAATATGGTGGAAGATTGGTGAATGGATGTCTGGCATTTGCTTATCATTATTTGAGACAATGAATGTTGGACTCTAGATCCCATAGTTTCTGTTGGGGAAGTACAGTATTACTTCAAAATAACAGATTTGTTTCATTGAGATATTACTAGGCTTAGGTTTAAATGTCATGATTTTAATACAGGTATAGTATTTGTATTTTACTGAATTCTTCTCAGGTTATTTTGAAGCTTAATGTGTTGTCAGGAAAGGAACTTGAATCAGTAGGTGAGAGTTAAGTAACTTTGGCTATATCTTTTAAACTTACGTCTTTTCTTAATGAGTTGATTGGCCAAAAAAAGCAAGTTTAATTTTTAAGCCCATTCTTTGGTACAATATATGTGTAGAATATAATGGTATTAGATTAATATGGTGAGATTTATTCAAACTTTTTTTAGAAGATTAGAATTTTAGCTTATTTTTAGCATAGTCACTTAGTCATCTCCAAGGATACGTATTATTCAGTATCAAAACAACAATTAATCTTCATCAAAATAAAAAGAATGTTAATGTCGAAATTTATTGTGGTTCATATATGTACAGTGCCCACTTTTACCCACTTCCAGTGATACATTGGTGTTAGGTAACAAGACTTTAGCAACTTAAATAGTATGAGGGTACTGGATGAGGTAAGTATCCTAGACCACTGAGTATGGTTTCATTCCCACGGTCTGACTCACAATATTGCATTGCATGGTCCCTGGAGGGGCGGATATATGGGTTAAGAGAGGAGATTTTCTATATATTTTAAGGTCAAGAACCTTTGCTAGAACTAGGAATGAATGGCGAGTGATTGTGACGCAGTTCCAGTAGGCCCTGCTGCTTCCTCCGATCGCCTTGGATGATCGCGGAGGTAGCAGCAGTAGGGGATTCAGCGTTATGAAGCTTCATCTGTGGTGGATAACGGGGGAGGGTGGGCTGTGGCACCTTAGCAGTACCATCTGAACTCGGTTGACTCCCTTGTCAGGCTGTGAGGAACGTAGAGAGGAAAGGTCCTCTTTCTTTTATTTGTTTGATGTCGGCTACCCCCCATTATGTGACAGGCAAGTATCTAAACTTGAGCTTTACCATTATGATTCTAGTTTTGTCACTGGAATCTTTTCGAACCTCTTACTTCTCTTTCAGTTTAAACTGCAATATCAATTACAGCATTTTGATGAATCTTACCTCCAGGTCACAATGCTTATATCCTTAAAGCATAGAAAGATTGATGTTTAACAAAAATATAATTCTTTACATGTTATGAATGGAGCTCCCACAGCCCCACCCCTTACTCTTGGTCCTCACAAACTTTTTGTCAACAGGAGCAACATAATTTCTGGAACAAAGTACAGAGAATTTTCCTTAATATAGGGTTAAAAGAGGGCTGTTTATTTTTTTTATTTCAAAGTTCCTTTATTGCTGATGATGTTCAGGTATCTTTTTAATGCTTGCTTGGTGTTTTTATTTTATTTTCAACATGATAGTATATTGACGCTGGTACCTGGGTATATGCAGGTTTAATGGTTGCCTGGCTTATAAACGTTTAATTGTTCCTACATAAATACAAACCCTCATCCTTTAACAGGAGTATGATTTCAGCCTGGCTGGAATTCGGCTGTTGAAATTTCAACAAGGTGTGTTGGTGGTTACTGGCGGGAGGTTGGGGAAACCTTTGCCTCTCGCCAGCACTGCATTGTCACTTCGACTTCAGCTGCCGAGGTGTACAGACGTACTCTTGGTGCTCTTGCATTTGCTGTTAAACTTTTCACTTCTTTCTCTTTCTAGTGAAAGTGTGTTTGGTGATAGAGAAAACATAAGTGACATGCGTTCCTGCCCTTGAGTTGCGGGATGAAAGTGTGGTACCTTTATGACCAGTGTTAATGTGAATCCCCATCTTTTATACACCTCTTGCAGAGGGCATGATTGTTCTTAATCTTTCTACTTGCAACAAGTACAGAAATTCCCCGTCAGAATGGGTGGAATATTGGAAGAAGAGGATGATGCTAAAACTGGATTGGTCAGTTGGGATCTTTCGATCCTCAAAATCGAGGAAATCCTTCGGCCCTCTTCCTTTTTCTTCTCTCAATCTGATCTCTGACCCTTCTGTCGCCTTCCATCGGGGTGACAAAGTAGGATGACTATGATAGTGAAATTGCACTCGAACAAAAAACAAAAGAATTGGTGGTAGCAGACCCCACAGATGAAGTAGTGATATCTCGCACTTCTCTGCTTAGGAACCAGCTGGAAATTCTTGAGGATGCTGAGGAAATGGCCAAAAGAACACTGTGGCCATCCTTAGGTCTAGAGGGCATCCCCTCAATTCATAGATTACTACAAGTAGGCATAGATACTCGGATGTAGAACCACCGCCGTGTCAGTAGTGTCAGGACCGCAGATAATGGAGATACCGACGACAATAATTTCGAAGGAAAAGCGACCTCACACCCCATCCCTGAATAGTCCAATCTATTTGACTTCTGTGAAGAATTCACACGTATCCTCAATGAATACGGAGGAATACAATGCAAGACTTCAAGAGAATGCTCATGAACATGCACAACCATCTTGTACGGCCACACAAGTTGGCTTTCAATTGCAGGGACAAAGTTCGCTAACCATTGGAAACACTTTCGCACTCTTCATACAAACCCTTAAGGAAAAGCTTAACGTGCTCATCTTGTTCACTTATACAAGCATGGTCATCAAACTCACCTTTACAATTGGATTCATTGTGGTCTCGAAAACATGAGCTGCCATTCCGCTTGCCTTAGTTGCACAAAGAAGGTGCTCACTTGTTCACGTGCCTCAGTTGTACGAATTCCGCTCTCGAGGAAATGGGGAACACGCTCTCCAGGATACTGGAAATGGGCTTGACCATCGCACTTAGATGTGAGCGCACCATTGTTGCACTCTGTAGTGATTGGGATACATGCTCAATCAGAGCAATCACCTAAGCGCAACTACTCTACGAGCATCACCTTTGGAGACTTTATTATAGAGCGAGCTCACCTGACAGCACACCACCACTTAAGTGATCACTAATAGCCCCTCGAATACATCGGTGATAAAAGTAATCATTTGGCTATTAGCGTGCATTCATCACACAAGCTCTGATCACCGTAATATACGTAATCAAAATTAGGTAAACTCGCATATATAATAGAGTTTGTTGCTGTTTCCTTGTGTTCTTCAAGAGATTCGTGCTCTCAAAAAGATCTGGGCCCTCTAAGATATTCATGCTCATTCTTTAATTCACACCGATCGTAATGTACCGTTAACTAGAAATACGTAAGTATCAATGTGATAAATTCTATTGTTAGAATTCTGTTATTTATCCAGGTATAAGAATGATAATCCCTGCAGAACGTTTTTTTTTTATAATTTTCCGTACATTTTGAAAATTTTTATGTACAGTATTTAGGGTTAAAGTTTTAAGTACTATTGCTAAATTATTTATTTAATAGATTATAATTATATGGTATACTAGTATATATACTTTGTATTTTTCAGTACACCAGGGAACAAAAACTACTGGATACCGACATGATAGGCGGTCTGGTTGGAGAGGTTGTTCCTGATCATTCCTGTATTGTGTTCTGTCCAACACGCCGTAATTGTGAGACTTTGGCAGAACTCATTTGCCAGATCTTACCTAGACCAATAACAAAGGTTTGTTATATTTTTATTGTGTACAGTAATTGTTTCTATTGATGTAACGTTATTTTTCCTTTATTTACTAAGAAATAGTACAAGATGCAGAGTAAACTTTTGATTTAGAAATTTATTTGAACTAATATTTTTATTTTTTTACTTTTTACTGAAGCATAATATGCTCATGTAAGTATAATTTTTAGATTCTTATTACTTTTTTATCTAAAAGATAAATTGAGTTAATTTTCATATAAAAAACTTATCTTTTAATAACCACTTATTTCAAACTTGATCGCATGAATTTGGTTGCATTATTGAAAAGTTATTAACTTATGAAGAGTTATATGCCTGCCTATAGTCAATTTTTTTTTAGTGAGGCAGAATTGCACTGACTCGCAGGGGTGCCTTTTTAGCTCGGAGAAGTTCCCTGATAGCTGATTGGTCGGAAGTATTTTTGTCCGAATACTTCCTACCAATCAGCGATCAGGAAACTTTTCCGAGCAGAAGGGGCGCCCCTGCAAGTCGGTGCAAATCTGCCTCACTAAAAGAAATTGACTAGTATTTTTTTCGGGCATGGTTTTGCTCATTGTCTTTTGAAGACGTTTATATGCTAGTTACTCTCATGTTTTATCCAGTCCTGAAAATCTGGTTTGATTAGACTTATTTGTTGGATATTCAGATAATTTATCTCCCTGTTATTAAATCTAATGTCCACTACAATAAACATGCCCCATTTTCAATACTTTATTGAATTCTGTAAAGGGATGATTGGTAACAATAGACAACAATTCTTGCCATGTTTTAGTCAGTTCTCTAACCTATTTTGGATCAGGTCTTTTTCAGCAGGGCCTAAAGAATTTTGTCACTGGGAATTAGGAGTATAGATGGGATTTGCAGTGGTTTTGAAGTTACATAACAGAGAGTCTATTACCATATTTTGAATGATCTGGGTGATTCATCAATTGTATTTGAGAAGTTACTTTTCTTTTTCCTTAATGTTAATGTTTGTTTAATTAGGGTAATGATTATATTTATAGAATATAATCAGTACTAATGGCTAAAAATTGAATTTTGATATTTTTTTTTATTTCTATACTTACCTAATTTTCATAGTATCCCTGCTGAAGCTTGGTTTATATTGATGTTTACTCCAAAACTAAAAATTTCCTTGTTTTTCTGCCTTTCAATAGGCTTAGGCATCTAGTACTGTACTGAGACAGTGTAGTAGTTAATTGCAATAACCTTGGAGTGGGTATGCAGTAAATGCTTTGGCTCTCAGTCTTCTTCTTAACTCAGGCTTGATAAGCCAACACTGCGTTTACCTCCTCCAGATCGTGAAAAAGAAAATGTTATTTAGGTTATTAGTGGTTATAAGGTACTGTATGTCTTCCCTGGATTTGCTAATAATTCCTGTATAGATTTTTCAATGGAATTATTTCTGGGGGCTCATGATCCTCATTCATTTGGTGTGTCTTGTGCCTGGGGGCCAGTATTGTGATTTAGATCATTGTTGTGAGGAATGCAAAGGCCCTGCTGTTTCTCTTTTGATAAAGTATGTTTGAATGCTTGCTGACCAGATTAACAGTAAAAGAAAACCAACTACAGTAATACCCTACCCTATTTTGTTGACTCGTTCCAAGTGATCTGACGTTTGACATAGATCAGATTTTATTCCTTTCCTATAAAGTGAGTTGTAAGCTCACCATACATGTAATAAACATACTGTACATGATAAAGTATATAGAACCTGCTATTATTTTATAAAAACCTGACCTACATGAATAAGAAAAGAGAGAGAGAGAGAGAGAGAGAGAGAGAGAGAGAGAGAGAGAGAGAGAGAGAGAGAGAGAGAGAGAGAGAGAGAGAGATTGAAAAAAGCAAATCAGACAATGTCTAGATTAAGTAAAATTTGGAAATCAAATTGCCTGAAATTACATATAAAAATCAGACTACATATCAGTTTAGTGAAATCGGTGTTACTATATGGACACTCCCCCAGTGAAACATTCTCCAATCGATTTAGTAGACTTGAGAACAAAGCCCTCAGAAGATTATTGGGAGTTGATTGGCCGGACAAGATTATAAAGGAAATTATAAGAGAGATTACTAAAGTGCCATATGTTGATGAGATTATGATCAGAGGTACATGGAGATGGTTAGGTCATGCTCTTCACACTCCCCCAAGAGAGATTAGTTCACCAAACATTTAGTTGGGCTCCACAAGGCTCTAGAAGAGTTGGAAGACCCAGGGCTGTATGGCTGAGGGCTATGAAGCTTGAAGTTGGAGAGGATGAATGGATAAGTATTGAATTAAAAGCTCAAGATAAAGACGACTGGCAAAATGTAACCGAGGCCCTTTGCGTCGATAAGCATAGGAGGAGATGATGATTAGTAATTTCAGCTAAATGTTTGGCTGAAGTATCCTGGGAATCAGGATTGACCAACACTTTGATGAATGGTAAAAGCCCTGCTGCATTTATTTTGACCTTGAAGTTTCTTAATTTGAATTGGAGAAACTTTTTTGAATTTTTGGTTTCTGCTCTAACTCCAATAATTCTTGTTTATCAGTACTGTAGTTGCATGTGAGCTTTGATCAACTTTTGAAAATCTTCCTCTTCCAACGCCATCTCAAGTTTGTTACTAGGGGATACCAAATTCTTCGCTATGTCCTTGTTGCGCTTTTCAAAGCCTTTAAAACCATGCACAAATTAAGGGCAAAGTTTTTTCCATACACTGTTCATCATTGTTTGACTTACTTTGCCCCATGAAGTACATAAGTTTAACACTGCTTGATAAATATTGTATACCTTCCAAAACTTCAGAATATTTATCCTGTCCTCTGTTGAAGGTGCATCAATGAACTGGTGTAAGGTACTCCATAAATAGTGCTGCTGGAATATTGCTATGATGCCCTGGTCTGTGGATTGTATATGAAATGTGGTGTTGAGTGGCAAGAAAACAACTTCCACATTCAGATTGTCAAGTATCAACATAACTTTGAAAGGAAATTTGTTGACTCTGCAATACTCCTTTACTATTTGTGTAAAATGGCCATTGAACCATTCTTCAAAATTAGCCAGGGTGATCCATGCCCTCAAATTAGTTATCCAAATCACAGGAAGTGTGGACTTCAAGATATTCTGGAGAGCCTATGGTTGGGTACCTGGTAGACTAAAAAAGACTTGTGTAAAATTGCCAGTAATGTTGACCCCCGACATTAATGTTAGTCTATCTTAGTATAGTTTTCTCTTTCTTAGGACAAGCATTCTCTTCCAAAATAATCCTGTTTTGTCAACATTGAAGATGTACGTATTAGATCTTTACTTCTCTGTCCTTCATAGACAATTTGAAAGTGAGCACATCTGCAGTGTATTCATATATATTCATCCAGTAGACATGCTAGTTGTTTAGAAAACTAACTACTGTTATTCTTGTTATTGTGGTACTGCTTATAGATGCCTCCTGTCTGACAATTAGATTCTTGTTCCTATATCTCTGCGGAAAGACTTTTAAAATTCCTTTTGAAAATGAAGGTTTATATTTGTCTATGAACTGTAGATTTGTTAAAGCTACTTTTTAAAGAAAATTATACTTTGTCACAGTTTTGTATTTTTATGCAAAGGTATTTTAGGTCTCTGGGATTTATCCTAAAGCAGGTGAATGATGGTAAGTTATTAGCATCCTTCCATCTTTAGGATACTTCAATCTTACTCGTTAACCACTGCTATAGACATATCTGGAGTCTACATAATTTTGAGTTTTGTAGCATTTGTGAAAGATGAATTTCATGTTATGAGAGGTTAGTGTGAAAATTTAACTTCTTTTAACTTTTAAAATTTTTGCAGATAAAACGTTCGGAAAAGGTTTCTCTTTACCGAGCCATTGTTGAAGAAGGTGGCGGCAAAGTTTGTCCAACATTACGGAAGACCATACCGTTTGGTGTTGCATATCATCATTCAGGTATGTTTTTAGTTTTATCAATAATTTTAAGATTGTCGGTACTGGACAATGTTGTGCCTTTTTTAACGTATTAAATTCAATAATTTTCCCTTACATGAACACCACATATATACCCATAAAACAACTCTATCCTGCAGTCTAACACAAAATCTGACACCGTCTAATTCTTGACCTTTATTTCTGACCCGGCCCTCACTAGATTCGGACTCAAAAATATGGAAATTTTTCAAGAAAATCTCATATTCTTCTATAAATTTAGCTGGAGAACGAAAAAATGTGATGACCACATATATACCAAATTCCTGACCTTTTTTCTGACCCCGGCCCTTACTAGATTCGGACCCCAAAAATAGGGACATTTTTCAAGAAAATCTCATATATCTATAATTTTAGTCGGAGAACGAAAAAATGCGATGACCACATATACACCCTAAAACGACTCGATGTTGCAGTCTAAAACAAAATCTGCCACCGAAAAATTCTTGACTTTTTTTCTTACTAGATTCGGACAAAAAAATATTGACATTTTTCAAGAAAATCTCATATATCTTCTATAATTTTAGTCGGAGAGCAGAAAAATGCGATGACCACATATATACCCATAAAACGACTCTATGCTTTAGTCTAACACAAAATCTGACACCGTCAAATTCTTGACCTTTTTTCTGATCCCAGCCCTTGCTAGATTCGGACTCTAAAATATGGATATTTTTCAAGAAAATCTCGTATATCTTCTATAATTTTAGTCGTTGAGCGAGAAACTGCGATGACCACATATATACCCATTAAACTACTCTATGCTGCAGTCTAACACAAAATCTGACACCGTCAAATACTTGACCTTTTTTACGACCCCGGCCCTTACTAGATTCGGCCTCAAAAATAAAATTTTTCAAGAAAATCTCATATATCTTCTATAATTTTAGTCGGAGAGCAGAAAAACTGCGAGGACCACATATATACCTATAAAACAACTCTATGCTGCAGTCTAACACAAAATCTGACACCGTCAAATTCTTGACCTTTTTTCTGACCCCGGTCCTTACTAGATTTGGACTGGAAAATAGGGCCTTTTTTCAAGAAATTCTCATATATCTTATATAATTTTAGTCGGAGAGCGAAAAAATGCGATGACCTCATATATACTCATAAAACGACTCTATGCTGCAGTCTAACACAAAATCTGACACCGTCAAATTTTTTACCTTTTTTCTATCCCTGGCCCTTACTGTATTTGGACCCCAAAAATAGGGACATTTTTCAAGAAAATTTCATATATCTTCTATAATTTTAGTCGGAGAGCAGAATATGCGATGATGACATATATACCCATAAAACGACTCTATGCTCTAGTCTAACACAAAATCTGACACCGTAAATTTTGGGACCTTTTTTCTGACCCCGGCCCTTACTAGATTCAGACCCCCAAAAATAGGGTCTTTTTTTTTCAAGAAAATCTCATATATCTTCTATAATTTTAGTCGTAGAGCGAAATTTGCGATGACCACATATATCCCCATAAAACGACTCTATGCTGTAGTCTAACGCAAAATCTGACACCGTAAATTTTGGGACCCTTTTTCTGACCCCGGCCCTGGACCCCAAAAATATGGCCTTTTTTCAATAAAATCTCATATATCGTATAACTTTAGTCGGAGAGCGAAAATATGCGATGACCACATATATACCCATGAAACGACTCTATGCTTCAGTCTAACTCAAAATCTGATACCGTAAATTTTGGGACCTTTTTTCTGACCCCGGCCCTTACAAGATTCGAACCCCAAAAATAGGGCGTTTTTTCAAGGAAATCTCATATATCTTCTATAATTTTAGTCGGAGAGCGAAAATATGCGATGACAACATATATACCCATGAAACGACTCTATGCTTCAGTCTAACTCAAAATCTGATACCGTAAATTTTGTGACCCTTTTTTCTGACCCCGGCCCTTGCTTGATTCGGACACCAAAAATAGGGCCTTTTTTCAATAAAATCTCATATATCTTCTATAATTTTAGTCGGAGAGCGAAAATATGCGATGACCACATATATACCCATAAAACGACTCTATGCTGTAGTCTAACGCAAAATCTGACACCGTAAATTTTGGGACCCTTTTTCTGACCCCGGCCCTGGACCCCAAAAATAGGGCCTTTTTCAATAAAATCTCATATATCTTCTATAATTTTAGTCGGAGAGCGAAAATATGCGATGACCACATTTATACCCATGAAACGACTCTATGCTGCAGTCTAACACAAAATCTGACACCGTAAATTTTGGGACCTTTTCTCTGACCCTGGGCCTTACTAGATTCGGACCCCAAAAATAGGGCTTTTTTTCAAGAAAATCTCATATATCTTCTATAATTTTAGTCGGAGAGCGAAAATATGCGATGACCACATATATACCCATAAAACGACTCAATCTGACACCGTGAATTTGCGGACCCTTTTTCTGACCCGGCCCTTACTGAATTCGGACCCTAAAAATAGGATTTTTTTCAAGAAAATCTCGTGTATCTTCTACAATTTTAGTTGGAGAGCGAAAACATGTGATGACCACATATATACCCATAAAACGACTCAATGGTTTAGTCTAACGCAAAATCTGACACCGTAAATTTTGGGACCCTTTTTCTGACCCCGTCTTGCTAGATTCGGACCCCAAAAATAGGGCCTTTTTTCAAGAAAATCTCATATATCTCCTATAATTTTAGTCGGAGAGCGAAAATATGTGATGACCACATATATACCCATAAAACGACTCTATGCTGTAGTCTAACAGCAAATCTGACACCGTAAATTTTGGGACCTTTTTTCTGACCCCGGACCTTACTAGATTCGGACCCCAAAAATAGGGCCTTTTTTCAATAAAATCTCATATATCTTCTATAATTTTAGTCGGTGAGCGAAAATATGCGATGACCACATATATACCCATAAAACGACTCTATGCTGCAGTCTAACGCAAAATCTGACACCGTAAATTTTGGGACCTTTTTTCTGACCCCGGCCCTTACTAGATTCATACCCCAAAAATATGGAAATTTTTCAAGAAAATCTCATATTTCTTCTATAATTTTAGCCGGAGAACGAAAAATGTGATGACCACATATATACCAAGTTCCTGACCTTTTTTCTGACCCCGGTCCTTACTAGATTCGGACCCCCAAAATAGGGACATTTTTCAAGAAAAACTCATACATCTATAATTTTTGTCGGAGAACGAAAAATGCGATGATCACATATATACCCATAAAACGACTCTATGTTGCAGTCTAAAACCAAATCTGCCACCGTCAAATTCTTGACCTTTTTTCTGATCCCGGCCTTTACTAGATTTGGACAAAAAAATATTGACATTTTTCAAGAATATCTCATATATCTTCTATAATTTTAGTTGGAGAGCAGAAAAATGCGATGACCACATATATACCCATAAAACGACTCTATGCTTTAGTCTAACACAAAATCTGACACCGTCAAATTCTTGACCTTTTTTCTGATCCCAGCCCTTGCTATATTCGGACTCTAAAATATGGATATTTTTCAAGATAATCTCTTATATCTTCTATAATTTTAGTCGTTGAGCGAGAAACTGCGATGACCACATATATACCCATTAAACTACTCTATGCTGCAGTCTAACACAAAATCTGACACTGTCAAATACTTGACCTTTTTTACGACCCCGGCCCTTACAAGATTTGGCCTAAAAAATATGAACATTTTTCAAGAAAATCTCGTATATCTTCTATAATTTTAGTCGGAGAGCAGAAAAAATGCGAGGACCACATCTATAGCTATAAAACAACTCTATGCTGTAGTCTAACAAAAAATCTGACACCGTCAAATTCTTGACCTCTTTTCTGACCCCGGCACTTACTAGATACGGACTCAAAAATATGGAAATTTTCCAAGAAAATCTCATATCTTTTATAATTATAGTCGGAGAACGAGAAAATGCGATGACCACGTATATACCCATTAAAATACTCTATGCTGCAGTCTAACACAAAATCTGACACCGTCAAATACTTGACCTTTTTTATGACCCCGGCCCTTACTAGATTCAGCCTAGAAAATATGAACATTTTTCAAGAAAATCTCATATATATCCATAATTTTAGTCGGAGAGCAGAAAATATGCGATGACCACATATATACCCATAAAACGACGCTATGCTGTAGTTTAACACAAAATCTGACACCGTAAATTTTGGGACCCTTTTTCTGACCCCGGCCCTTTCTAGATTCGGATACCAAAAATAGGGCGTTTTTATAGAAAATCTTATATATCTTCTATAATTTTAGTTGGAGAGCGAAAATATGCGATGACCACATATATACCCATAAAACGACTCTATGCTGCAGTCTAACACAAAATCTGACACTGTAAATTTTGGGACCTTTTTTCTGACCCTGGCCCTTGCTAGATTGGGACCCAAAAAATAGGACCCTTTTTATATAAAATCCCATATATCTTCTATAATTTTAGCCGGAGAGCGAAAATATGCGATGACCACATTTATACCCATAAAACGACTCTATGCTGTAGTCTAACACAAAATCTGACACCGAAAATTTTGGGGCATTATCTCTGACCCCGGCCCTTACTGGCTTCGGACCTCAAAAATAGGACCCTTTTTATATAAAATCCCATATATCTTCTATAATTTTAGCCGGAGAGCGAAAATATGCGATGACCACATTTATACCCATAAAACGACTCTATGCTGTAGTCTAACACAAAATCTGACACCGAAAATTTTGGGGCATTATCTCTGACCCCGGCCCTTACTGGATTCGGACCTCAAAAATAGGACCCTTTTTATATAAAATTCCATATATCTTCTATAATTTTAGCCGGAGAGCGAAAATATGCGATGACCACATACCCATAAAACGACTCTATGCTGTAGTCTAACACAAAATCTGAAACCGAAAATTTTGGGGCATTATCTCTGACCCCGGCCCTTACTCGATTCGGACCTCAAAAATAGAACCCTTTTTATATAAAATCCCATATATCTTCTATAATTTTAGCCGGAGAGCGAAAATATGCGATGACCACATTTATACCCATAAAACGACTCTATGCTGTAGTCTAACACAAAATCTGACACCGAAAATATTGGGGCATTATCTCTGACCCCGGCCCTTACTTGATTCGGACCTCAAAAATAGGACCCTTTTTATATAATATCCCATATATCTTCTATAATTTTAGCCGGAGAGCGAAAATATGCGATGACCACATTTATACCCATAAAACGACACTATGCTGTAGTCTAACACAAAATCTGACACCGAAAATTTTGGGGCATTATCTCTGACCCCGGCCCTTACTGGATTTGGACCTCAAAAATAGGACCCTTTTTATATAAAATCCCATATATCTTCTATAATTTTAGCCGGAGAGCGAAAATATGCGATGACCACATTTATACCCATAAAACGACTCTATGCTGTAGTCTAACACAAAATCTGACACCGAAAATTTTGGGGCATTATCTCTGACCCCGGCCCTTACTGGATTCGGAACTCAAAAATAGGACACTTTTTATATAAAATCCCATATATCTTGTATAATTTTAGCCGGAGAGCGAAAATATGCGATGACCTCATTTATACCCATAAAACGACTCTATGCTGTAGTCTAACACAAAATCTGATACCGAAAATTTTGGGGCATTATCTCTGACCCCGGCCCTTACTCGATTCGGACCTCAAAAATAGGACCTTTTTTATATAAAATCCCATATATCTTCTATAATTTTAGGCGGAGAGCGAAAATATGCGATGACCACATTTATACCCATAAAACGACTCTATGCTGTAGTCTAACACAAAATCTGACACCGAAAATTTTGGGGCATTATCTCTGACCCCGGCCCTTACTCGATTCCGACCTCAAAAATAGGACCCTTTTTATATAAAATCCCATATATCTTCTATAATTTTAGCCGGAGAGCGAAAATATGCGATGACCACATTTATACCCATAAAACGACTCTATGCTGTAGTCTAACACAAAATCTGACACCGAAAATTTTGGGGCATTATCTCTGACCCCGGCCCTTACTCGATTCGGACCTCAAAAATAGGACCCTTTTTATATAAAATCCCATATATCTTGTATAATTTTAGCCGGAGAGCGAAAATATGCGATGACCACATTTATACCCATAAAACGACTCTATGCTGTAGTCTAACACAAAATCTGACACCGAAAATTTTGGGGCATTATCTCTGACCCCGGCCCTTACTGGATTCGGACCTCAAAAATAGGACCCTTTTTATATAAAATTCCATATATCTTTTATAATTTTAGCCGGAGAGCGAAAATATGCGATGACCACATACCCATAAAACGACTCTATGTTGTAGTCTAACACAAAATCTGAACCCGAAAATTTTGGGGCATTATCTCTGACCCCGGCCCTTATTGGACCCTTTGCGGACCCTTTTTCTGACCCGGCCCTTACTGAATTCGGACCCTAAAAATAGGATTTTTTTCAAGAAAATCTCGTGTATCTTCTACAATTTTAGTTGGAGAGCGAAAACATGTGATGACCACATATATACCCATAAAACGACTCAATGGTTTAGTCTAACGCAAAATCTGACACCGTAAATTTTGGGACCCTTTTTCTGACCCCGTCTTGCTAGATTCGGACCCCAAAAATAGGGCCTTTTTTCAAGAAAATCTCATATATCTCCTATAATTTTAGTCGGAGAGCGAAAATATGTGATGACCACATATATACCCATAAAACGACTCTATGCTGTAGTCTAACAGCAAATCTGACACCGTAAATTTTGGGACCTTTTTTCTGACCCCGGACCTTACTAGATTCGGACCCCAAAAATAGGGCCTTTTTTCAATAAAATCTCATATATCTTCTATAATTTTAGTCGGTGAGCGAAAATATGCGATGACCACATATATACCCATAAAACGACTCTATGCTGCAGTCTAACGCAAAATCTGACACCGTAAATTTTGGGACCTTTTTTCTGACCCCGGCCCTTACTAGATTCATACCCCAAAAATATGGAAATTTTTCAAGAAAATCTCATATTTCTTCTATAATTTTAGCCGGAGAACGAAAAATGTGATGACCACATATATACCAAGTTCCTGACCTTTTTTCTGACCCCGGTCCTTACTAGATTCGGACCCCCAAAATAGGGACATTTTTCAAGAAAAACTCATACATCTATAATTTTTGTCGGAGAACGAAAAATGCGATGATCACATATATACCCATAAAACGACTCTATGTTGCAGTCTAAAACCAAATCTGCCACCGTCAAATTCTTGACCTTTTTTCTGATCCCGGCCTTTACTAGATTTGGACAAAAAAATATTGACATTTTTCAAGAATATCTCATATATCTTCTATAATTTTAGTTGGAGAGCAGAAAAATGCGATGACCACATATATACCCATAAAACGACTCTATGCTTTAGTCTAACACAAAATCTGACACCGTCAAATTCTTGACCTTTTTTCTGATCCCAGCCCTTGCTATATTCGGACTCTAAAATATGGATATTTTTCAAGATAATCTCTTATATCTTCTATAATTTTAGTCGTTGAGCGAGAAACTGCGATGACCACATATATACCCATTAAACTACTCTATGCTGCAGTCTAACACAAAATCTGACACTGTCAAATACTTGACCTTTTTTACGACCCCGGCCCTTACAAGATTTGGCCTAAAAAATATGAACATTTTTCAAGAAAATCTCGTATATCTTCTATAATTTTAGTCGGAGAGCAGAAAAAATGCGAGGACCACATCTATAGCTATAAAACAACTCTATGCTGTAGTCTAACAAAAAATCTGACACCGTCAAATTCTTGACCTCTTTTCTGACCCCGGCACTTACTAGATACGGACTCAAAAATATGGAAATTTTCCAAGAAAATCTCATATCTTTTATAATTATAGTCGGAGAACGAGAAAATGCGATGACCACGTATATACCCATTAAAATACTCTATGCTGCAGTCTAACACAAAATCTGACACCGTCAAATACTTGACCTTTTTTATGACCCCGGCCCTTACTAGATTCAGCCTAGAAAATATGAACATTTTTCAAGAAAATCTCATATATATCCATAATTTTAGTCGGAGAGCAGAAAATATGCGATGACCACATATATACCCATAAAACGACGCTATGCTGTAGTTTAACACAAAATCTGACACCGTAAATTTTGGGACCCTTTTTCTGACCCCGGCCCTTTCTAGATTCGGATACCAAAAATAGGGCGTTTTTATAGAAAATCTTATATATCTTCTATAATTTTAGTTGGAGAGCGAAAATATGCGATGACCACATATATACCCATAAAACGACTCTATGCTGCAGTCTAACACAAAATCTGACACTGTAAATTTTGGGACCTTTTTTCTGACCCTGGCCCTTGCTAGATTGGGACCCAAAAAATAGGACCCTTTTTATATAAAATCCCATATATCTTCTATAATTTTAGCCGGAGAGCGAAAATATGCGATGACCACATTTATACCCATAAAACGACTCTATGCTGTAGTCTAACACAAAATCTGACACCGAAAATTTTGGGGCATTATCTCTGACCCCGGCCCTTACTGGCTTCGGACCTCAAAAATAGGACCCTTTTTATATAAAATCCCATATATCTTCTATAATTTTAGCCGGAGAGCGAAAATATGCGATGACCACATTTATACCCATAAAACGACTCTATGCTGTAGTCTAACACAAAATCTGACACCGAAAATTTTGGGGCATTATCTCTGACCCCGGCCCTTACTGGATTCGGACCTCAAAAATAGGACCCTTTTTATATAAAATTCCATATATCTTCTATAATTTTAGCCGGAGAGCGAAAATATGCGATGACCACATACCCATAAAACGACTCTATGCTGTAGTCTAACACAAAATCTGAAACCGAAAATTTTGGGGCATTATCTCTGACCCCGGCCCTTACTCGATTCGGACCTCAAAAATAGAACCCTTTTTATATAAAATCCCATATATCTTCTATAATTTTAGCCGGAGAGCGAAAATATGCGATGACCACATTTATACCCATAAAACGACTCTATGCTGTAGTCTAACACAAAATCTGACACCGAAAATATTGGGGCATTATCTCTGACCCCGGCCCTTACTTGATTCGGACCTCAAAAATAGGACCCTTTTTATATAATATCCCATATATCTTCTATAATTTTAGCCGGAGAGCGAAAATATGCGATGACCACATTTATACCCATAAAACGACACTATGCTGTAGTCTAACACAAAATCTGACACCGAAAATTTTGGGGCATTATCTCTGACCCCGGCCCTTACTGGATTTGGACCTCAAAAATAGGACCCTTTTTATATAAAATCCCATATATCTTCTATAATTTTAGCCGGAGAGCGAAAATATGCGATGACCACATTTATACCCATAAAACGACTCTATGCTGTAGTCTAACACAAAATCTGACACCGAAAATTTTGGGGCATTATCTCTGACCCCGGCCCTTACTGGATTCGGAACTCAAAAATAGGACACTTTTTATATAAAATCCCATATATCTTGTATAATTTTAGCCGGAGAGCGAAAATATGCGATGACCTCATTTATACCCATAAAACGACTCTATGCTGTAGTCTAACACAAAATCTGATACCGAAAATTTTGGGGCATTATCTCTGACCCCGGCCCTTACTCGATTCGGACCTCAAAAATAGGACCTTTTTTATATAAAATCCCATATATCTTCTATAATTTTAGGCGGAGAGCGAAAATATGCGATGACCACATTTATACCCATAAAACGACTCTATGCTGTAGTCTAACACAAAATCTGACACCGAAAATTTTGGGGCATTATCTCTGACCCCGGCCCTTACTCGATTCCGACCTCAAAAATAGGACCCTTTTTATATAAAATCCCATATATCTTCTATAATTTTAGCCGGAGAGCGAAAATATGCGATGACCACATTTATACCCATAAAACGACTCTATGCTGTAGTCTAACACAAAATCTGACACCGAAAATTTTGGGGCATTATCTCTGACCCCGGCCCTTACTCGATTCGGACCTCAAAAATAGGACCCTTTTTATATAAAATCCCATATATCTTGTATAATTTTAGCCGGAGAGCGAAAATATGCGATGACCACATTTATACCCATAAAACGACTCTATGCTGTAGTCTAACACAAAATCTGACACCGAAAATTTTGGGGCATTATCTCTGACCCCGGCCCTTACTGGATTCGGACCTCAAAAATAGGACCCTTTTTATATAAAATTCCATATATCTTTTATAATTTTAGCCGGAGAGCGAAAATATGCGATGACCACATACCCATAAAACGACTCTATGTTGTAGTCTAACACAAAATCTGAACCCGAAAATTTTGGGGCATTATCTCTGACCCCGGCCCTTATTGGACCCTTTGCGGACCCTTTTTCTGACCCGGCCCTTACTGAATTCGGACCCTAAAAATAGGATTTTTTTCAAGAAAATCTCGTGTATCTTCTACAATTTTAGTTGGAGAGCGAAAACATGTGATGACCACATATATACCCATAAAACGACTCAATGGTTTAGTCTAACGCAAAATCTGACACCGTAAATTTTGGGACCCTTTTTCTGACCCCGTCTTGCTAGATTCGGACCCCAAAAATAGGGCCTTTTTTCAAGAAAATCTCATATATCTCCTATAATTTTAGTCGGAGAGCGAAAATATGTGATGACCACATATATACCCATAAAACGACTCTATGCTGTAGTCTAACAGCAAATCTGACACCGTAAATTTTGGGACCTTTTTTCTGACCCCGGACCTTACTAGATTCGGACCCCAAAAATAGGGCCTTTTTTCAATAAAATCTCATATATCTTCTATAATTTTAGTCGGTGAGCGAAAATATGCGATGACCACATATATACCCATAAAACGACTCTATGCTGCAGTCTAACGCAAAATCTGACACCGTAAATTTTGGGACCTTTTTTCTGACCCCGGCCCTTACTAGATTCATACCCCAAAAATATGGAAATTTTTCAAGAAAATCTCATATTTCTTCTATAATTTTAGCCGGAGAACGAAAAATGTGATGACCACATATATACCAAGTTCCTGACCTTTTTTCTGACCCCGGTCCTTACTAGATTCGGACCCCCAAAATAGGGACATTTTTCAAGAAAAACTCATACATCTATAATTTTTGTCGGAGAACGAAAAATGCGATGATCACATATATACCCATAAAACGACTCTATGTTGCAGTCTAAAACCAAATCTGCCACCGTCAAATTCTTGACCTTTTTTCTGATCCCGGCCTTTACTAGATTTGGACAAAAAAATATTGACATTTTTCAAGAATATCTCATATATCTTCTATAATTTTAGTTGGAGAGCAGAAAAATGCGATGACCACATATATACCCATAAAACGACTCTATGCTTTAGTCTAACACAAAATCTGACACCGTCAAATTCTTGACCTTTTTTCTGATCCCAGCCCTTGCTATATTCGGACTCTAAAATATGGATATTTTTCAAGATAATCTCTTATATCTTCTATAATTTTAGTCGTTGAGCGAGAAACTGC
Organism: Palaemon carinicauda; assembly: GCF_036898095.1. Classification (NCBI taxonomy): domain Eukaryota; kingdom Metazoa; phylum Arthropoda; class Malacostraca; order Decapoda; family Palaemonidae; genus Palaemon; species Palaemon carinicauda. The sequence goes on from NC_090743.1 coordinate 6,242,675, forward strand.
GATGACCACATATATACCCATTAAACTACTCTATGCTGCAGTCTAACACAAAATCTGACACTGTCAAATACTTGACCTTTTTTACGACCCCGGCCCTTACAAGATTTGGCCTAAAAAATATGAACATTTTTCAAGAAAATCTCGTATATCTTCTATAATTTTAGTCGGAGAGCAGAAAAAATGCGAGGACCACATCTATAGCTATAAAACAACTCTATGCTGTAGTCTAACAAAAAATCTGACACCGTCAAATTCTTGACCTCTTTTCTGACCCCGGCACTTACTAGATACGGACTCAAAAATATGGAAATTTTCCAAGAAAATCTCATATCTTTTATAATTATAGTCGGAGAACGAGAAAATGCGATGACCACGTATATACCCATTAAAATACTCTATGCTGCAGTCTAACACAAAATCTGACACCGTCAAATACTTGACCTTTTTTATGACCCCGGCCCTTACTAGATTCAGCCTAGAAAATATGAACATTTTTCAAGAAAATCTCATATATATCCATAATTTTAGTCGGAGAGCAGAAAATATGCGATGACCACATATATACCCATAAAACGACGCTATGCTGTAGTTTAACACAAAATCTGACACCGTAAATTTTGGGACCCTTTTTCTGACCCCGGCCCTTTCTAGATTCGGATACCAAAAATAGGGCGTTTTTATAGAAAATCTTATATATCTTCTATAATTTTAGTTGGAGAGCGAAAATATGCGATGACCACATATATACCCATAAAACGACTCTATGCTGCAGTCTAACACAAAATCTGACACTGTAAATTTTGGGACCTTTTTTCTGACCCTGGCCCTTGCTAGATTGGGACCCAAAAAATAGGACCCTTTTTATATAAAATCCCATATATCTTCTATAATTTTAGCCGGAGAGCGAAAATATGCGATGACCACATTTATACCCATAAAACGACTCTATGCTGTAGTCTAACACAAAATCTGACACCGAAAATTTTGGGGCATTATCTCTGACCCCGGCCCTTACTGGCTTCGGACCTCAAAAATAGGACCCTTTTTATATAAAATCCCATATATCTTCTATAATTTTAGCCGGAGAGCGAAAATATGCGATGACCACATTTATACCCATAAAACGACTCTATGCTGTAGTCTAACACAAAATCTGACACCGAAAATTTTGGGGCATTATCTCTGACCCCGGCCCTTACTGGATTCGGACCTCAAAAATAGGACCCTTTTTATATAAAATTCCATATATCTTCTATAATTTTAGCCGGAGAGCGAAAATATGCGATGACCACATACCCATAAAACGACTCTATGCTGTAGTCTAACACAAAATCTGAAACCGAAAATTTTGGGGCATTATCTCTGACCCCGGCCCTTACTCGATTCGGACCTCAAAAATAGAACCCTTTTTATATAAAATCCCATATATCTTCTATAATTTTAGCCGGAGAGCGAAAATATGCGATGACCACATTTATACCCATAAAACGACTCTATGCTGTAGTCTAACACAAAATCTGACACCGAAAATATTGGGGCATTATCTCTGACCCCGGCCCTTACTTGATTCGGACCTCAAAAATAGGACCCTTTTTATATAATATCCCATATATCTTCTATAATTTTAGCCGGAGAGCGAAAATATGCGATGACCACATTTATACCCATAAAACGACACTATGCTGTAGTCTAACACAAAATCTGACACCGAAAATTTTGGGGCATTATCTCTGACCCCGGCCCTTACTGGATTTGGACCTCAAAAATAGGACCCTTTTTATATAAAATCCCATATATCTTCTATAATTTTAGCCGGAGAGCGAAAATATGCGATGACCACATTTATACCCATAAAACGACTCTATGCTGTAGTCTAACACAAAATCTGACACCGAAAATTTTGGGGCATTATCTCTGACCCCGGCCCTTACTGGATTCGGAACTCAAAAATAGGACACTTTTTATATAAAATCCCATATATCTTGTATAATTTTAGCCGGAGAGCGAAAATATGCGATGACCTCATTTATACCCATAAAACGACTCTATGCTGTAGTCTAACACAAAATCTGATACCGAAAATTTTGGGGCATTATCTCTGACCCCGGCCCTTACTCGATTCGGACCTCAAAAATAGGACCTTTTTTATATAAAATCCCATATATCTTCTATAATTTTAGGCGGAGAGCGAAAATATGCGATGACCACATTTATACCCATAAAACGACTCTATGCTGTAGTCTAACACAAAATCTGACACCGAAAATTTTGGGGCATTATCTCTGACCCCGGCCCTTACTCGATTCCGACCTCAAAAATAGGACCCTTTTTATATAAAATCCCATATATCTTCTATAATTTTAGCCGGAGAGCGAAAATATGCGATGACCACATTTATACCCATAAAACGACTCTATGCTGTAGTCTAACACAAAATCTGACACCGAAAATTTTGGGGCATTATCTCTGACCCCGGCCCTTACTCGATTCGGACCTCAAAAATAGGACCCTTTTTATATAAAATCCCATATATCTTGTATAATTTTAGCCGGAGAGCGAAAATATGCGATGACCACATTTATACCCATAAAACGACTCTATGCTGTAGTCTAACACAAAATCTGACACCGAAAATTTTGGGGCATTATCTCTGACCCCGGCCCTTACTGGATTCGGACCTCAAAAATAGGACCCTTTTTATATAAAATTCCATATATCTTTTATAATTTTAGCCGGAGAGCGAAAATATGCGATGACCACATACCCATAAAACGACTCTATGTTGTAGTCTAACACAAAATCTGAACCCGAAAATTTTGGGGCATTATCTCTGACCCCGGCCCTTATTGGATTCGGACCTCAAAAATAGGACCCTTTTTATATAAAATCCGTATATCTTCTATAATTTTAGCCGGAGAGCGAAAATATGCGATGACCACATATATACCCATAAAACGACTCTATGGTAGTCTAACACAAAATCTGACACCGAAAATTTTGGGGCATTATCTCTGACCCCGGCCCTTACTAGATTCGGACCTCAAAAATAGGACCCTTTTTATATAAAATCCATATATCTTATAATTTTAGCCGGAGAGCGAAAATATGCGATGACCACATATATACCCATAAAACGACTCTATGCTGTAGTCTAACACAAAATCTGACACCGAAAATTTTGGGGCATTATCTCTGACCCCGGCCCTTACTAGGATTCGGACCTCAAAAATAGGACCCTTTTTATATAAAATCCATATATCTTCTATAATTTTAGCCGGAGAGCGAAAATATGCGATGACCACATTTATACCCATAAAACGACTCTATGCTGCAGTCTAACACAAAATCTGACACCGTAAATTTTGGGACCTTTTTTCTGACCCCGGCCCTTACTAGATTCGGACCCAAAAATATGGAAATTTTTAAGAAAATCTCATATATCTTCTATAATTTTAGCCGGAGAACGAAAAATGCGATGACCACATATACCCATACCAAGTTCCTGACCTTTTTTCTGACCCCGGTCCCTTACTAGATTCGGACCCCCAAAATAGGGACATTTTTCAAGAAAAACTCATACATCTATAATTTTTGTCGGAGAACGAAAAATGCGATGATCACATATATACCCATAAAACGACTCTATGTTGCAGTCTAAAACCAAATCTGCCACCGTCAAATTCTTGACCTTTTTTCTGATCCCGGCCTTTACTAGATTTGGACAAAAAAATATTGACATTTTTCAAGAAATCTCATATATCTTCTATAATTTTAGTTGGAGAGCAGAAAAATGCGATGACCACATATATACCCATAAAACGACTCTATGCTTTAGTCTAACACAAAATCTGACACCGTCAAATTCTTGACCTTTTTTCTGACCCCGGCCCTTACTATATTCGGACTCTAAAAATGGATTTTTTCAAGATAATCTCATATATCTTCTATAATTTTAGTCGGAGCGAGAAACTGCGATGACCACATATATACCCATTAAACTACTCTATGCTGCAGTCTAACACAAAATCTGACACCAAATACTTGACCTTTTTTACGACCCCGGCCCTTACAAGATTTGGCCTAAAAAATATGAACATTTTTCAAGAAAATCTCGTATATCTTCTATAATTTTAGTCGGAGAGCAGAAAAAATGCGAGGACCACATCTATAGCTATAAAACAACTCTATGCTGTAGTCTAACACAAAATCTGACACCGTCAAATTTTGACCTTTTTCTGACCCCGGCCCTTACTAGATACGGACTCAAAAATAGGAAATTTTTAAGAAAATCTCATATATCTTCTATAATTTTAGTCGGAGAGCGAAAATATGCGATGACCACATATACCCATAAAACGACTCTATGCTGCAGTCTAACACAAAATCTGACACCGTCAAATACTTTTGACCTTTTTGACCCCGGCCCTTACTAGATTCAGCCTAAAAATAGAACATTTTTATAGAAAATCTCATATATCTTCTATAATTTTAGTCGGAGAGCGAAAATATGCGATGACCACATATATACCCATAAAACGACTCTATGCTGTAGTCTAACACAAAATCTGACACCGTAAATTTTGGGACCCTTTTTCTGACCCCGGCCCTTTCTAGATTCGGACCAAAAATAGGACCCTTTTTATATAAAATCCCATATATCTTCTATAATTTTAGTTGGAGAGCGAAAATATGCGATGACCACATTTATACCCATAAAACGACTCTATGCTGTAGTCTAACACAAAATCTGACACCGAAAATTTTGGGGCATTATCTCTGACCCCGGCCCTTACTGGATTCGGACCTCAAAAATAGGACCCTTTTTATATAAAATCCCATATATCTTCTATAATTTTAGCCGGAGAGCGAAAATATGCGATGACCACATTTATACCCATAAAACGACTCTATGCTGTAGTCTAACACAAAATCTGACACCGAAAATTTTGGGGCATTATCTCTGACCCCGGCCCTTACTGGCTTCGGACCTCAAAAATAGGACCCTTTTTATATAAAATCCCATATATCTTCTATAATTTTAGCCGGAGAGCGAAAATATGCGATGACCACATTTATACCCATAAAACGACTCTATGCTGTAGTCTAACACAAAATCTGACACCGAAAATTTTGGGGCATTATCTCTGACCCCGGCCCTTACTGATTCGGACCTCAAAAATAGGACCCTTTTTATATAAAATCCCATATATCTTCTATAATTTTAGCCGGAGAGCGAAAATATGCGATGACCACATTTATACCCATAAAACGACTCTATGCTGTAGTCTAACACAAAATCTGAAACCGAAAATTTTGGGGCATTATCTCTGACCCCGGCCCTTACTCGATTCGGACCTCAAAAATAGGAACCCTTTTTATATAAAATCCCATATATCTTCTATAATTTTAGCCGGAGAGCGAAAATATGCGATGACCACATTTATACCCATAAAACGACTCTATGCTGTAGTCTAACACAAAATCTGACACCGAAAATTTTGGGGCATTATCTCTGACCCCGGCCCTTACTTGATTCGGACCTCAAAAATAGGACCCTTTTTATATAATATCCCATATATCTTCTATAATTTTAGCCGGAGAGCGAAAATATGCGATGACCACATTTATACCCATAAAACGACTCTATGCTGTAGTCTAACACAAAATCTGACACCGAAAATTTTGGGGCATTATCTCTGACCCCGGCCCTTACTGGATTTGGACCTCAAAAATAGGACCTTTTTATATAAAATCCCATATATCTTCTATAATTTTAGCCGGAGAGCGAAAATATGCGATGACCACATTTATACCCATAAAACGACTCTATGCTGTAGTCTAACACAAAATCTGACACCGAAAATTTTGGGGCATTATCTCTGACCCCGGCCCTTACTGATTCGGACCAAAAATAGGACCTTTTTATATAAAATCCCATATATCTTGTATAATTTTAGCCGGAGAGCGAAAATATGCGATGACCACATTTATACCCATAAAACGACTCTATGCTGTAGTCTAACACAAAATCTGACACCGAAAATTTTGGGGCATTATCTCTGACCCCGGCCCTTACTCGATTCGGACCTCAAAAATAGGACCCTTTTTTATATAAAATCCCATATATCTTCTATAATTTTAGCCGGAGAGCGAAAATATGCGATGACCACATTTATACCCATAAAACGACTCTATGCTGTAGTCTAACACAAAATCTGACACCGAAAATTTTGGGGCATTATCTCTGACCCCGGCCCTTACTCGATTCGGACCTCAAAAATAGGACCCTTTTTATATAAAATCCCATATATCTTCTATAATTTTAGCCGGAGAGCGAAAATATGCGATGACCACATTTATACCCATAAAACGACTCTATGCTGTAGTCTAACACAAAATCTGACACCGAAAATTTTGGGGCATTATCTCTGACCCCGGCCCTTACTCGATTCGGACCTCAAAAATAGGACCCTTTTTATATAAAATCCCATATATCTTCTATAATTTTAGCCGGAGAGCGAAAATATGCGATGACCACATTTATACCCATAAAACGACTCTATGCTGTAGTCTAACACAAAATCTGACACCGAAAATTTTGGGGCATTATCTCTGACCCCGGCCCTTACTGGATTCGGACCTCAAAAATAGGACCCTTTTTATATAAAATTCCATATATCTTTTATAATTTTAGCCGGAGAGCGAAAATATGCGATGACCACATACCCATAAAACGACTCTATGTTGTAGTCTAACACAAAATCTGAACCCGAAAATTTTGGGGCATTATCTCTGACCCCGGCCCTTACTTGGATTCGGACCTCAAAAATAGGACCCTTTTTAATAAAATCATATATCTTCTATAATTTTAGCCGGAGAGCGAAAATATGCGATGACCACATTTATACCCATAAAACGACTCTATGCTGTAGTCTAACACAAAATCTGACACCGAAAATTTTGGGGCATTATCTCTGACCCCGGCCCTTACTCGATTCGGACCTCAAAAATAGGACCCTTTTTAATAAAATCATATATCTTCTATAATTTTAGCCGGAGAGCGAAAATATGCGATGACCACATTTATACCCATAAAACGACTCTATGCTGTAGTCTAACACAAAATCTGACACCGAAAATTTTGGGGCATTATCTCTGACCCCGGCCCTTACTGTTCGGACCCCAAAAATAGGACCCTTTTTAATAAAATCATATATCTTCTATAATTTTAGCCGGAGAGCGAAAATATGCGATGACCACATTTATACCCATAAAACGACTCTATGCTGTAGTCTAACACAAAATCTGACACCGAAAATTTTGGGGCATTATCTCTGACCCCGGCCCTTACTCGTTCGGACCCAAAAATAGGACCCTTTTTCAATAAAATCATATATCTTCTATAATTTTAGCCGGAGAGCGAAAATATGCGATGACCACATTTATACCCATAAAACGACTCTATGCTGTAGTCTAACACAAAATCTGACACCGAAAATTTTGGGGCATTATCTCTGACCCCGGCCCTTACTCGATTCGGACCCAAAAATAGGACCCTTTTTCAATAAAAACTCATATATCTTCTATAATTTTAGCCGGAGAGCGAAAATATGCGATGACCACATTTATACCCATAAAACGACTCTATGCTGTAGTCTAACACAAAATCTGACACCGAAAATTTTGGGGCATTATCTCTGACCCCGGCCCTTACTGTTTGGACCTCAAAAATAGGACCCTTTTTCAATAAAATCATATATCTTCTATAATTTTAGCCGGAGAGCGAAAATATGCGATGACCACATTTATACCCATAAAACGACTCTATGCTGTAGTCTAACACAAAATCTGACACCGAAAATTTTGGGGCATTATCTCTGACCCCGGCCCTTACTCGTTTCGGACCTCAAAAATAGGACCCTTTTTTATAAAACTCATATATCTTCTATAATTTTAGCCGGAGAGCGAAAATATGCGATGACCACATTTATACCCATAAAACGACTCTATGCTGTAGTCTAACACAAAATCTGACACCGAAAATTTTGGGGCATTATCTCTGACCCCGGCCCTTACTGTTCGGACCTCAAAAATAGGACCCTTTTTTATAAAATCCCATATATCTTCTATAATTTTAGCCGGAGAGCGAAAATATGCGATGACCACATTTATACCCATAAAACGACTCTATGCTGTAGTCTAACACAAAATCTGACACCGAAAATTTTGGGGCATTATCTCTGACCCCGGCCCTTACTCGATTTCGGACCTCAAAAATAGGACCCTTTTTATATAAAATCCCATATATCTTCTATAATTTTAGCCGGAGAGCGAAAATATGCGATGACCACATTTATACCCATAAAACGACTCTATGCTGTAGTCTAACACAAAATCTGACACCGAAAATTTTGGGGCATTATCTCTGACCCCGGCCCTTACTGTTCGGACCTCAAAAATAGGACCCTTTTTCAATAAAATCCCATATATCTTCTATAATTTTAGCCGGAGAGCGAAAATATGCGATGACCACATTTATACCCATAAAACGACTCTATGCTGTAGTCTAACACAAAATCTGACACCGAAAATTTTGGGGCATTATCTCTGACCCCGGCCCTTACTCGATTCGGACCTCAAAAATAGGACCCTTTTTAATAAAATCCCATATATCTTCTATAATTTTAGCCGGAGAGCGAAAATATGCGATGACCACATTTATACCCATAAAACGACTCTATGCTGTAGTCTAACACAAAATCTGACACCGAAAATTTTGGGGCATTATCTCTGACCCCGGCCCTTACTGTTCGGACCTCAAAAATAGGACCCTTTTTATATAAAATCCCATATATCTTCTATAATTTTAGCCGGAGAGCGAAAATATGCGATGACCACATTTATACCCATAAAACGACTCTATGCTGTAGTCTAACACAAAATCTGACACCGAAAATTTTGGGGCATTATCTCTGACCCCGGCCCTTACTCGATTCGGACCTCAAAAATAGGACCCTTTTTATATAAAATCCCATATATCTTCTATAATTTTAGCCGTAGAGCGAAAATATGCGATGACCACATTTATACCCATAAAACGACTCTATGCTGTAGTCTAACACAAAATCTGACACCGAAAATTTTGGGGCATTATCTCTGACCCCGGCCCTTACTCGGATTCGGACCTCAAAAATAGGACCCTTTTTATATAAAATCCCATATATCTTCTATAATTTTAGCCGGAGAGCGAAAATATGCGATGACCACATTTATACCCATAAAACGACTCTATGCTGTAGTCTAACACAAAATCTGACACCGAAAATTTTGGGGCATTATCTCTGACCCCGGCCCTTACTCGTTCGGACCTCAAAAATAGGCCCTTTTTAATAAAATCCCATATATCTTCTATAATTTTAGCCGGAGAGCGAAAATATGCGATGACCACATTTATACCCATAAAACGACTCTATGCTGTAGTCTAACACAAAATCTGACACCGAAAATATTGGGGCATTATCTCTGACCCCGGCCCTTACTAAGTTCGGACCCCAAAAATAGGCCCTTTTTCAATAAAATCATATATCTTCTATAATTTTAGCCGTGAGAGCGAAAATATGCGATGACCACATTTATACCCATAAAACGACTCTATGCTGTAGTCTAACACAAAATCTGACACCGAAAATTTTGGGGCATTATCTCTGACCCCGGCCCTTACTGGGACCCCAAAAATAGGCCCTTTTTCAATAAAACTCATATATCTTCTATAATTTTAGCCGAGAGCGAAAATATGCGATGACCACATTTATACCCATAAAACGACTCTATGCTGTAGTCTAACACAAAATCTGACACCGAAAATTTTGGGGCATTATCTCTGACCCCGGCCCTTACTAGTTCGGACCCAAAAATAGGACCCTTTTTATATAAAATCCCATATATCTTCTATAATTTTAGCCGGAGAGCGAAAATATGCGATGACCACATTTATACCCATAAAACGACTCTATGCTGTAGTCTAACACAAAATCTGACACCGAAAATATTGGGGCATTATCTCTGACCCCGGCCCTTACTCGTTTCGGACCCCAAAAATAAGGCCCTTTTTCAATAAAAACTCATATATCTTCTATAATTTTAGCCGTAGAGCGAAAATATGCGATGACCACATTTATACCCATAAAACGACTCTATGCTGTAGTCTAACACAAAATCTGACACCGAAAATATTGGGGCATTATCTCTGACCCCGGCCCTTACTCGTTTCGGACCCCAAAAATAAGGCCCTTTTTCAATAAAAACTCATATATCTTCTATAATTTTAGCCGTAGAGCGAAAATATGCGATGACCACATTTATACCCATAAAACGACTCTATGCTGTAGTCTAACACAAAATCTGACACCGAAAATATTGGGGCATTATCTCTGACCCCGGCCCTTACTCGTTTCGGACCCCAAAAATAAGGCCCTTTTTCAATAAAAACTCATATATCTTCTATAATTTTAGCCGTAGAGCGAAAATATGCGATGACCACATTTATACCCATAAAACGACTCTATGCTGTAGTCTAACACAAAATCTGACACCGAAAATATTGGGGCATTATCTCTGACCCCGGCCCTTACTCGTTTCGGACCCCAAAAATAAGGCCCTTTTTCAATAAAAACTCATATATCTTCTATAATTTTAGCCGTAGAGCGAAAATATGCGATGACCACATTTATACCCATAAAACGACTCTATGCTGTAGTCTAACACAAAATCTGACACCGAAAATATTGGGGCATTATCTCTGACCCCGGCCCTTACTCGTTTCGGACCCCAAAAATAAGGCCCTTTTTCAATAAAAACTCATATATCTTCTATAATTTTAGCCGTAGAGCGAAAATATGCGATGACCACATTTATACCCATAAAACGACTCTATGCTGTAGTCTAACACAAAATCTGACACCGAAAATATTGGGGCATTATCTCTGACCCCGGCCCTTACTCGTTTCGGACCCCAAAAATAAGGCCCTTTTTCAATAAAAACTCATATATCTTCTATAATTTTAGCCGTAGAGCGAAAATATGCGATGACCACATTTATACCCATAAAACGACTCTCTGCTGTAGTCTAACACAAAATCTGACACCGAAAATATTGGGGCATTATCTCTGACCCCGGCCCTTACTCGTTTCGGACCCCAAAAATAAGGCCCTTTTTCAATAAAAACTCGTATATCTTCTATAATTTTAGCCGTAGAGCGAAAATATGCGATGACCACATTTATACCCATAAAACGACTCTATGCTGTAGTCTAACACAAAATCTGACACCGAAAATATTGGGGCATTATCTCTGACCCCGGCCCTTACTCGTTTCGGACCCCAAAAATAAGGCCCTTTTTCAATAAAAACTCATATATCTTCTATAATTTTAGCCGTAGAGCGAAAATATGCGATGACCACATTTATACCCATAAAACGACTCTATGCTGTAGTCTAACACAAAATCTGACACCGAAAATATTGGGGCATTATCTCTGACCCCGGCCCTTACTCGTTTCGGACCCCAAAAATAAGGCCCTTTTTCAATAAAAACTCATATATCTTCTATAATTTTAGCCGTAGAGCGAAAATATGCGATGACCACATTTATACCCATAAAACGACTCTATGCTGTAGTCTAACACAAAATCTGACACCGAAAATATTGGGGCATTATCTCTGACCCCGGCCCTTACTCGTTTCGGACCCCAAAAATAAGGCCCTTTTTCAATAAAAACTCATATATCTTCTATAATTTTAGCCGTAGAGCGAAAATATGCGATGACCACATTTATACCCATAAAACGACTCTATGCTGTAGTCTAACACAAAATCTGACACCGAAAATATTGGGGCATTATCTCTGACCCCGGCCCTTACTCGTTTCGGACCCCAAAAATAAGGCCCTTTTTCAATAAAAACTCATATATCTTCTATAATTTTAGCCGTAGAGTGAAAATATGCGATGACCACATTTATACCCATAAAACGACTCTATGCTGTAGTCTAACACAAAATCTGACACCGAAAATATTGGGGCATTATCTCTGACCCCGGCCCTTACTCGTTTCGGACCCCAAAAATAAGGCCTTTTTTCAATAAAAACTCATATATCTTCTATAATTTTAGCCGTAGAGCGAAAATATGCGATGACCACATTTATACCCATAAAACGACTCTATGCTGTAGTCTAACACAAAATCTGACACCGAAAATTTTGGGGCATTATCTCTGACCCCGGCCCTTACTCGTTTCGGACCCCAAAAATAAGGCCCTTTTTCAATAAAAACTCATATATCTTCTATAATTTTAGCCGTAGAGCGAAAATATGCGATGACCACATTTATACCCATAAAACGACTCTATGCTGTAGTCTAACACAAAATCTGACACCGAAAATATTGGGGCATTATCTCTGACCCCGGCCCTTACTCGTTTCGGACCCCAAAAATAAGGCCTTTTTTCAATAAAAACTCATATATCTTCTATAATTTTAGCCGTAGAGCGAAAATATGCGATGACCACATTTATACCCATTAAACGACTCTATGCTGTAGTCTAACACAAAATCTGACACCGAAAATTTTGGGGCATTATCTCTGACCCCGGCCCTTACTCGTTTCGGACCCCAAAAATAAGGCCCTTTTTCAATAAAAACTCATATATCTTCTATAATTTTAGCCGTAGAGCGAAAATATGCGATGACCACATTTATACCCATAAAACGACTCTATGCTGTAGTCAAACACAAAATCTGACGCCGAAAATATTGGGGCATTATCTCTGACCCCGGCCCTTACTCGTTTCGGACCCCAAAAATAAGGCCCTTTTTCAATAAAAACTCTCATATCTTCTATAATTTTAGCCGTAGAGCGAAAATATGCGATGACCACATTTATACCCATAAAACGACTCTATGCTGTAGTCTAACACAAAATCTGACACCGAAAATATTGGGGCATTATCTCTGACCCCGGCCCTTACTCGTTTCGGACCCCAAAAATAAGGCCCTTTTTCAATAAAAACTCTTATATCTTCTATAATTTTAGCCGTAGAGCGAAAATATGCGATGACCGCATTTATACCCATAAAACGACTCTATGCTGTAGTCTAACACAAAATCTGACACCGAAAATATTGGGGCATTATCTCTGACCCCGGCCCTTACTCGTTTCGGACCCCAAAAATAAGGCCCTTTTTCAATAAAAACTCTTATATCTTCTATAATTTTAGCCGTAGAGCGAAAATATGCGATGACCGCATTTATACCCATAAAACGACTCTATGCTGTAGTCTAACACAAAATCTGACACCGAAAATATTGGGGCATTATCTCTGACCCCGGCCCTTACTCGTTTCGGACCCCAAAAATAAGGCCCTTTTTCAATAAAAACTCTTATATCTTCTATAATTTTAGCCGTAGAGCGAAAATATGCGATGACCACATTTATACCCATAAAACGACTCTATGCTGTAGTCTAACACAAAATCTGACACCGAAAATATTGGGGCATTATCTCTGACCCCGGCCCTTACTCGTTTCGGACCCCAAAAATAAGGCCCTTTTTCAATAAAAACTCTTATATCTTCTATAATTTTAGCCGTAGAGCGAAAATATGCGATGACCACATTTATACCCATAAAACGACTCTATGCTGTAGTCTAACACAAAATCTGACACCGAAAATATTGGGGCATTATCTCTGACCCCGGCCCTTACTCGTTTCGGACCCCAAAAATAAGGCCCTTTTTCAATAAAAACTCATATATCTTCTATAATTTTAGCCGTAGAGCGAAAATATGCGATGACCACATTTATACCCATAAAACGACTCTGTGCTGTAGTCTAACACAAAATCTGACACCGAAAATATTGGGGCATTATCTCTGACCCCGGCCCTTACTCGTTTCGGACCCCAAAAATAAGGCCCTTTTTCAATAAAAACTCATATATCTTCTATAATTTTAGCCGTAGAGCGAAAATATGCGATGACCACATTTATACCCATAAAACGACTCTGTGCTGTAGTCTAACACAAAATCTGACACCGAAAATATTGGGGCATTATCTCTGACCCCGGCCCTTACTCGTTTCGGACCCCAAAAATAAGGCCCTTTTTCAATAAAAACTCATATATCTTCTATAATTTTAGCCGTAGAGCGAAAATATGCGATGACCACATTTATACCCATAAAACGACTCTGTGCTGTAGTCTAACACAAAATCTGACACCGAAAATATTGGGGCATTATCTCTGACCCCGGCCCTTACTCGTTTCGGACCCCAAAAATAAGGCCCTTTTTCAATAAAAACTCATATATCTTCTATAATTTTAGCCGTAGAGCGAAAATATGCGATGACCACATTTATACCCATAAAACGACTCTCTGCTGTAGTCTAACACAAAATCTGACACCGAAAATATTGGGGCATTATCTCTGACCCCGGCCCTTACTCGTTTCGGACCCCAAAAATAAGGCCCTTTTTCAATAAAAACTCATATATCTTCTATAATTTTAGCCGTAGAGCGAAAATATGCGATGACCACATTTATACCCATAAAACGACTCTATGCTGTAGTCAAACACAAAATCTGACGCCGAAAATATTGGGGCATTATCTCTGACCCCGGCCCTTACTCGTTTCGGACCCCAAAAATAAGGCCCTTTTTCAATAAAAACTCATATATCTTCTATAATTTTAGCCGTAGAGCGAAAATATGCGATGACCACATTTATACCCATAAAACGACTCTCTGCTGTAGTCTAACACAAAATCTGACACCGAAAATATTGGGGCATTATCTCTGACCCCGGCCCTTACTCGTTTCGGACCCCAAAAATAAGGCCCTTTTTCAATAAAAACTCATATATCTTCTATAATTTTAGCCGTAGAGCGAAAATATGCGATGACCACATTTATACCCATAAAACGACTCTATGCTGTAGTCTAACACAAAATCTGACACCGTAAATATTGGGGCATTATCTCTGACCCCGGCCCTTACTCGTTTCGGACCCCAAAAATAAGGCCCTTTTTCAATAAAAACTCATATATCTTCTATAATTTTAGCCGTAGAGCGAAAATATGCGATGACCACATTTATACCCATAAAACGACTCTATGCTGTAGTCTAACACAAAATCTGACACCGAAAATATTGGGGCATTATCTCTGACCCCGGCCCTTACTCGTTTCGGACCCCAAAAATAAGGCCCTTTTTCAATAAAAACTCATATATCTTCTATAATTTTAGCCGTAGAGCGAAAATATGCGATGACCACATTTATACCCATAAAACGACTCTATGCTGTAGTCTAACACAAAATCTGACACCGAAAATATTGGGGCATTATCTCTGACCCCGGCCCTTACTCGTTTCGGACCCCAAAAATAAGGCCCTTTTTCAATAAAAACTCATATATCTTCTATAATTTTAGCCGTAGAGCGAAAATATGCGATGACCACATTTATACCCATAAAACGACTCTATGCTGTAGTCTAACACAAAATCTGACACCGAAAATATTGGGGCATTATCTCTGACCCCGGCCCTTACTCGTTTCGGACCCCAAAAATAAGGCCCTTTTTCAATAAAAACTCATATATCTTCTATAATTTTAGCCGTAGAGCGAAAATATGCGATGACCACATTTATACCCATAAAACGACTCTATGCTGTAGTCTAACACAAAATCTGACACCGAAAATATTGGGGCATTATCTCTGACCCCGGCCCTTACTCGTTTCGGACCCCCAAAAATAAGGCCCTTTTTCAATAAAAACTCCTATATCTTCTATAATTTTAGCCGTAGAGCGAAAATATGCGATGACCACATTTATACCCATAAAACGACTCTATGCTGTAGTCTAACACAAAATCTGACACCGAAAATATTGGGGCA
>NC_090743.1:6259119-6284119 GCF_036898095.1 Palaemon carinicauda
GGTGGAGGTTGAGTTTGGTTTGGATAATCAAATAATTCTTTGAGGGAGTTTTTGAAGTAATATTTTTGTTTTGATTTATTCCTCAGATTTTCATGTTCATTTTTAATTTTTATTATTCTTTGATATTTTCCTTACCTAGATTTTTCATCCTTGTTTTTTTTAATAGTATATATTATATGATTTTACATTGACTTTTACATCTCAGGTCTTTCTCCTTACAGTTTTTTCCATTTCTATGGTATTTTAGCTCAATTTAAAACTTTGTTAAAAAAGTAAATTCGATTGAGCAGTATTTTGAGATACGGTAACCGTTCTCACATCATTTATCCTAAACTGAAATTGAATGTTTTCTCCTATCATAGTGAGAGAAAAAAAAATATTTTTTCAGTTATTATGAAAGACTTAAGGTGGAAGTGTATCTTTTTTGTAAATGTTTAATATATTGATGTATTTTTCTTTGACATATGAAACACTAGGAACTCACAATCATTTGTTGACTATAAATAGACGTCTCTATTTAATCCAATTAAAAATTTATATTTAACACATCGTTTTCATATGAAATTTATTTGTGAGAATATTCTCAATGTGATTTGTTTTAAAGCATTTTGATTAAAGATATATATTTAACACATCGTTTTCATATGAAATTAATTAGAGAATATTCTCACTTTGATTAGTTTTAAAACATATTGATTAAACGTTAACCTAATTCGTACAAAATTATCAAATTTGTAGTTTTTAAGAAAGCCAAGTTTTGAGATAGACCAACGTGGAAGAGTAAGAGTAAACAAATAAACGCATCACCATCATCCTCATCATCTGCTAACATACGCACAAACTCCAGCAGCTGCACGTGCTAAAAAGAGTCCCGCGTTGGGCACAAGTGACGCCCAAGAACATCTGGACTGGTTTATGTTACCAACTCGTATTAATTTTTTCCATTTTATAATTATTAGAATATCTTTATGTTTAATGATTTATAAAAAATAATTCAATAAATATATAATATATGCATTCTTTCATAAATCGGTAACCGCAGATATGCAAGACTCGTCTAATATTGGTGTTCATGGTAATATACTAAGTGGCAACTTCTAGGCACGCGCGTCGCTGTCCCAAACCAAGCACGTGTTGATGGAGCCGAGGGGCGCATGCGTGAGATGCCCATTTATTACATCATGGTGCACGTGCATAGCGCGTCTTGTGTGCGCCCACGGCTTATCAGCTGATGCTGTTTAGATTACGCGGGACTGTACTAGTCACAGTGGTTTTTCGATAATGTTACGTTTAGTAGATTGATGAAGTTATGGCATTTTATTGTTATTTTAGAGATTCTAGCTCGTATATTGTTATAATGACTATTATTAATGTTATTTGCAGTTGTTAGTGTTATTGTGATAAATTTGGTTTTGTTATGTAATAAGCTACCAAATTGATTCCTTATGTTGTTAGGGTTATATGATATAAACCTTGATTTTATTTCTTTAATTGCAGCTAAATGATTTCCCGGTAATAGTGTTATCAAGTGATGAATCAATTATTATTATTATTATTATTATTATTATTGTTGTTGTTGTTGTTGTTGTTACCTAAGCTATAACCCTAGTTTGAAAAGCAGGATGCTACAAGCTCAAAGGCCCCCACAGGAAAAAATAACCCAATGACTAAAGGAAATATGGAAACATAGAATAGTGTGGCCGAGTGTACCTTCAAGCAAGAGAACTCTAACCCAATATAGTGGAATACTCTGGTACAGAGGCTTTGACACTATTCCCGACTAGAAAACGATGGTTTAATTTTGGAGTGTCCTCGTAATGTGGTGATTGTTGTATGATAAAGTGTGAGGTTATTTAATTAATAAGAAATTGTCAGTTATAAATAGAAACATAATTTCGAAACACATTGTAATAAAGTGTTGGTTTATATAACGTTACAAAATTACGAAAAAAGTTTGTTCTGGATTCATTCGTATTTGGAGATAATGATGATCTTGTTTGTTACTAAATGTGATTGAAAGTCTTTGTTTGTTTGTTTATGTTTACGATTATAACGTGTTTGTTTTGATTGATTGAGGAGATAGTTTTGGAGTGGCGAAATTTATTTATAGATGCGTATATTATACGCAGTTCATTAAAACTTCTCTTTTCTTCATTAGCGATTGTTATTTTCTTTCTTAAAGAGGCATACACCATTATTGATTTTATTAAATGGGTGTATAGTTCATTCAAACTTCCATATTTCGTTTCTTGATTATTATTATAATAAGTCTCACATGTAAAAAAAACATATTCGCATAGAAGCAGCCAAAATATCATAGAACTTAACTTGTTTTGCAAGTCATTCATACTTTTCTTTTATATATATATATATATAATATGTACAATATAGTATATATATACTGTATATATATATATATATATATATATATATATATATATATATATATATATATATATATATATATATATATATATATAGTATATGTGTGTTTGTGTACTGTACTGTCCACATTAATTTTTATATATATTTGTTTATTCAAAACCACATCTTTTTTCCCCCAAACTTTCCTTCCTTGAAGGAAACGAAAACTTTTTTAGGCCTTTTTTTTTGGGTGATATAGAGAAGGAATGGGAATGGAAACGCGAATGGGAATGGTAGGGAGGCTGCTAATTACTCACGCATTAACTACCGGAACAGCGTTGGTGTCTCCGGAAGTATAAATTGACACGTGTTCGTCGACTGTCATCCCTCCCTGCCACGTGTTGAATCTGGGCACACGCGCGCTTGCTCTCAGCCTTCCCCCCCTTCCCCCAGGCCACTATTTCGGCACCCACAAATCCAAGACTCCAAGAGAGGAACTGAGGGAGTGAGAAGGATGATGATGCCACGCTCATATAGTAGTCCTAACCGGAACAGTATCCTGTGGGGCACGCGATGAGTCCTTCTCACTCCAGCTGCTGTTTGATGTTGGCATCACCAAGTTGGATTTGGTCGTGGAGGTTATATTACATTGCATGTTATCACTACTACTACTACTACTACTACTACTACTACTACTACTACTACTAGTAGTAGTAGTAGTAGTAGTAGTAGTAGTAGTAGTATATTGTTATGATAACAATAATGAAAACAATAATAAAGATTATTATTATTATTATCATTATTATTATTATTATTATTATTATTATTATTATTATTATTATTATTATCAATATTATTATTATTATTATTATTATTATTATTATTATTATTATTATTATTATTATTATTATTATTATTATTATTATAACTTTCCTTCAAATTGACGTAGTTTATCTATACCCTATATTTTCAGCATTTTTTGACTGAAAAGAAATAATGACATATTCTGGAGCCCATAAATCAAACGTTTGTAGAGAACCTCATTCGACAGAAAAACGTATGTAATTGGCCCAGGTTTTAAGCCATGGTCATTTACTTCATATGAATGATCCAAGTGTTCATGGGGTTGGAAACGATATCACCTCAAAATTATACCAACACGTGCACAAACATGGGACACACGTCAAGGCTGACAATTCTGGAGCCATCCTTTCTAAATTAATAGGGGATTACGATATATATATATATAAACCTATACATATATTTATATTTGTATATATGTATATATACACATATACGTATACATATATTTATATATATATATATATATATATATATATATATATATATATATATATATATATATATATGTATATATATATATGTATATTTATATATTCATATATATAATATATATATATATATATATATATATATATATATATATATATATATATATATATATATATGTATGTATGTATACACATACCTACCCACGTACATACAGTACATACATACACACATACATACACACACATACATACACACCCAACCATGATTTTGATATTACATTTGTGTTTAGGCGTTCAAATTACTGCTATTTATCATTCATTTATTATACCCGTATGCTCCTTTTACAGTTATTTATTAGTATTGTATATCTCCTTGATTGCACATTTCTCTCCGGGGAAGCTGAAACATCCAATTAAGTAGTCCAGATGGCCGAATACTTATAAATCATGAATGTATTGAACCGGACGACCGGACGAGGGAAAACGAAATGAAGCGGTTAATACGAGCAACATGTGGATAGCGACCTCCGGGGCATCATATTGATACCCTTGCTCTTCTGCCTCAAGCTTCTGTTCTCTCTCAAATACCCCTCCACCCCCCCCCCTCCTTCCTCCTCCTTGCCCGTCCAGACCGGAAGAGAAGCGAAAAATGGAGGGAGGTACCCCAGGAGGATATCGCCGGAAGTAGGTCAGCCGCCTGACTCCGTAAAGGGGTAGGTAGATGGTTAAGGTAGGAAAAGGGGGGGGGGGGGGTATTTTTAAGGGGGTATATGCCGCTTGGGGTAGAGGTTGGACTTGGAGGTCGGGCGAGTGGCAAAGTGGGCGAAAATGTGGTAGGCCTATTTGTTTAACTTTTTTTTTTATTCATTTTTTTTATGCCCTCGTTCTCTCTCTCCCCTTTTCGGTTTTCCCGTCTCCGGTTTGATGTATCTCCTGAGGCATTCTTGGTGGGGTTGTGTGCGTCGCTTCGCTTTCTCTCGTGTTTATGTAAAACACTGGGGGAAAGAGGGAAGGAAGTCTGTGGAGATAAAAGGAAAAAATGAAGAAGCGTATGTGGAGCATAAGTCTTTGGAGATAAAAGGAAAAAAATGAAGAAGCGTATGTGGAGCATAAGTCTTTGGAGATAAAAGGAAAAAAATGAAGAAGCGTATATGGAGCATAAGTCTTTGGAGATAAAAGGAAAAAAAAATACAGACACCTATGTGGAGCACTTGTCTTTGTAGATAAAAGGAAAAAATGAAGAAGCTTATCTGGAGCATAAGTCTTTGGAGATAAAACGGAAAAAACAATAAAGAAGCGTATCTGGAGCATAAGTCTTTGGAGATAAAAAGGAAAAAAAAGAAGCGTTTCTGGAGCATAAGTCTTTGGAGATAAAAATGAAAAAATGAAGAAGCGTATCTGGAGCTTAAGTCTTTGGAGATAAAAGGAAAAAACAATAAAGAAGCGTGCCTGGAGCATAAGCCGTTGGAGATAAAAGGAAAAAAAAATAAAGAAGCGTATCTGGAGCATAAGTCTTTGGAGATAAAAAGGAAAAAAAAGAAGCGTTTCTGGAGCATAAGTCTTTGGAGATAAAAATGAAAAAATGAAGAAGCGTATCTGGAGCTTAAGTCTTTGGAGATAAAAGGAAAAAACAATAAAGAAGCGTGCCTGGAGCATAAGCCGTTGGAGATAAAAGGAAAAAAAAATAAAGAAGCGTATCTGGAGCATAAGTCTTTGGAATTGAAAAGAAAAAAAAAGATAAAGAAGCGTATCTGGAGCATAAGTCTCTTGAGATAAAAGGAAAAAAAATAAAGAAGCGTATCTGGAGCATAAGTCTTTGGAGATAAAAGAAAAAAAAATATAGAAGGGTATCTGGAACATATGGCCCGAAACACTGTCTTGTCCTTGGTCTTCCGATTCTGTGATCAATATGATGTGGGGTTTTGGGTCCTTGTTTAGTTTGATGTTTCTTGTAAATGTTTGTGGGTGTTATTACTGGACGGTCTTTTATCATTTGATGATGTTCATCATTATGTATCGTAGAGTGGATTTTCTATGGGTTCCCCTGCAAAATAATTTTTTTGATTTTACATTTAAGGGGATGAAATATGATTTGAATATTTTAAACTCTTGGGATGAAATATTTATTAAATATTTTAAACTTTCACCATCGGGATGAAATATGTATTAAATATTTTAAACTCTCTCCCCAACGGGATGATATATGTATTAAATATCTTAAACTCCCCTCTCTCTCTCTCTCTCTCTCTCTCTCTCTCTCTCTCTCTCTCTCTCTCTCTCTCTCCTGGGTAAGAAACCCGCGTCAAAGAGGACATTGAGAATATATTTTTATATGACGTCCCATTACAGTAGGCCTACTTGTCTGCTTGTCAATTGCATTAACCATGAAGTAATATTGATATTTTATAGCTAAATATACACAAATTATCGGGAGATTTCTAAATTAGGGAAAGCGGTGATAATAACAAAACAGTAGCTTATAGTGCAGCTGTTTCGCGTGAATTCGAGGAAACCTTTTTGTGACATTTCATCTCAATGTTTAGGCCTTTGAAGTATCCAGTTAGATCTCATTGATTTATTCCTTTATTATTTATATTAATCAAATGCTTATTATCAGGGATTTATGATTAATAGGAAATCAGGCAGATGTGGTTGACTAAACTGGGGAAATGCCAAAGCTAATATTATAACAGTCCTTGATGCCAGCTGCTTGCATTCATGATTTCATTGAATCTCTATCCTGCGCAGTGTATTATTCAAATAGTAAAAAGTGAGTAATTTAATCTCTCTCTCTCTCTCTCTCTCTCTCTCTCTCTCTCTCTCTCTCTCTCTTACATATTTACATATTTATAACTAATATCTTTGATATTTTATGACAACGGCGAGTCGAACACAACGCAATGAGAAAACTGGTCGGTGTATATACCAGGATAATTTTCTAATATTACAGTTCCGGCAAGTATGAATTGTTTTTTGTGACCTGATTGGTAACGTCTCTGCCTGGTGTTGGCCAGACGGGGGTTCGAGTCCCGCTCACCATCGTTAGTGCTTTTAGTGTCTGCAACCTTACCATCCTTGTGAGCTAAGAAAGGGGGGTTTAGGGTAGCCTATAGGTCTATCTATTGAGTCATCAGCAGCCATTGCCTGGCCCTCCCTGGTCCTACCTTGGGTGGAGAGGGGGCTTGAGCACTGATCATATCTATATATGGTTAGTCTCTAGGGCATTGTCCTGCTTGCTAGGGCAATGTCACTGTCCCTTGCCTCTGCCATTCATGAGCGACCTTTAAACCTTTAAAGGGTGACTACACAAATGAGATTCATTTGAGTTAGAAAACGCAGAAGTCATATTGTATCTTTAAACCTTTAAAGGGTGACTACACAATTTAGATTCATTTGAGTTGGGAAATGCAGAAGTCATATTGTATATTTAAACCTTTAAAGGGTGACTACACAAATGAGATTCATTTGAGTTAGGAAACGCAGAAGTCATATTGTATATTTAAACCTTTAAAGGGTGACTACACAAATGAGATTCATTTGAGTTAGGAAACGCAGAAGTCATATTGTATATTTAAACCTTTAAAGGGTGACTACACAAATGAGATTCATTTGAGTTAGGAAACGCAGCAGTCATATTGTGCTAGATCTAGTGAGTAAGTAGCATGAGACAGCAGATCCAAACCCTGGTTTGCTGCTTCAGTCATCTCCACCTGCTTTGCGTAGTGCGAACATTGTCCTGGATCATTAGCCTGCTCTCTGCAGGTCAACTTATATTTCTCGTTGATGGTCTGATCTTTTTTTCTAGTAGTATGTTTTGATAACAATTAGAACACCTAAATACAGAGGTCATTTGTTTAAATTTTACGTGGAGAATCATCCGGTTTTCATAGTTACCCCTGAGCTCTGCAGGTCAACTTATATTTCTAGTTGATGTCTGACCTGTGTTATAGTAGTGTTTTGATAACAATTAGAACACCTAAATACAGAGGCCATTTGCTTAAATTTTACGAGGTGGAAATTCATCCGGTGTTCGTAGTTACCTCTGCCAACGAAGTTTGGAGGAGGTTATGTTTTCACTCCTGTTTGTATGGTTTTTTGTGAACAACTTCATGGCCACAATTTTACGCATAGAGTTGTGAAACTTTCCAAAGGAACTTTCAGGGATTAATTGTTAGGTTGAGACGTGGAAGTGATTCAATTCTGAAAGTCCTAGGTCAAAGGTCAAGGTCGAGCAAAATGTCGACCGTATTAACCCTAATCTTAACCCCATGTTCGCATAATGTTGTCACACTGACTTCAAATACACCTACGTTCTAAATTGATTCTGGGAAAGGCAAGCTGGTTTTCGGGAAATAAGCTGCCGTGTCGAAGGTCTGCACTTTCCGAGTTGTTTTTTTTTTTTTTTTTTTTTTTTTTTTTTTTTTTTTTTTTTTTTTTTTTTTCCTCCTTGGTCAATGTCCTGTACAAATTATCGATATTAATTTGTGCTCGGGCCAATAACCTCTCATCACTCACCTCTCTCAAAATCTTGGTTCTTCAGACAATGCAAACACTAAGTTAAAGAGTGACAATATTTTACTCGGTTAGAAATATATTCGTGATTATAAAGTGTATCGTAAGTGAACTCGGCGTAAGAGCCACCGAAAAAGGAATCGGGTTTTGACTGAAGATTCGCGTTTTATTATAAATATTATTATTATTATTATTATTATTATCATCCAAGCTACAACCCTAGTGGGAAAACCAAGATGCTATAAACCCAAGGGCTCCATTAAGGAAAAATAGCTCAGTGTGGAAAGGAAATAATGGAAATAAATAAATGATGAGAACAAATTAACAATAAATCATTCTAAAAACAGTAAAAACGTCAAAACAGATATATCATATATAAAACTATAAAAAGACTTATGTCAGCATGTTCAACATAAAAAACATTTGCTGCAACTTTGAACTTTTGAAGTTCTACTGATTCAACTACTGATTTGAACTGGATCACTAGGGAGTCAAATTCTTAAAAAAAGATTTAGTTAAAATAACAGGAGGCCGAAATGGCAGGAAAGGCATTCCGCCGCCTTTATAAAATGGAAGTCGGCAGACATCAGAAACAGATTTTTCACGTGTCAAAATTAAATGTAATTAAACCTGCCTTTTTTAATCCCGGGAGGAGGCCTTTGGAAAAACTCCCGCCGCAGCATTTAGGATTAATTTCCCGCTGGGTGGCAACTTGCAGTCACCCCAGGGAGATAGATAGATAGACGGACCGACAGATAGACAGGTGAAAGAGAGAGATAGACAGAGAGACCGACGGATAGACAGGTGAAAAAGAGAGAGAAACGAGGAATAACAAATAATAGCGTAGCCCATGGAAGCCGCAAACGCCTTAGAATTGAAATAAAGCCATCTGGTGGCCACAAGGCGAAACTAATTGCACGGGGGTAAATGGAGATGCCTGGTGTTTTAATGGAGCGCCTCTCTTATTCAAATGCTCACCCGCTAGATTTCACGCTCCATATGCATGGAAGGATGATGATGGGCTGCGTGGGACTGGCAGAGGCAGGGCTTCCTCATCTGATTTGCTTTTCAGATTTTTAGCAGAACGTTCACCTTTTGCAAACTTGGTTTCTTTTTTATTTCTCCATTGTTTAAGAAGTCTATTTTTGGGATGGTTGGGTGGTAAGGCTTTGAAGTGAATTTTACATATAAACACAGGAATAATTGAATTTACGTCGCTCCAACAGTTCATGGCAACTGATAGTTTTAAAGGTTTAAAGGTCGCTCGTGAATGTCAGAGGAAAGGGACAGTTATATTGCCCTAGCAATCAGGACAATGCCCTAGAGACTGACCATATGTGTGATCAGCGCCCAAGCCTCCTCTCCACCCAAGCAAGGACCAGGGAGGGCCAGGCAGTGGCTGCTGATGACTCAGCAGATAGACCTATAGGCTCCCCCATACCCCCCAACCTTAGCTCAAAAGGATGGTAAGGTTGCAGACACTAAAGGCACTAATGAGTCTGAACCCCAGTCTGGCAAACACCAGACAGAGACGTAATCAATCGGGCCACAACAACCCTTACATCAAATATTTAAATGGTTTTACAACTTCAGGTATGAAGTTTATATAATGGTTTTAAGGTTTGCCATCATCATCTTTTGAAAAATAGATTAATTTTATTTTCAATAATTTGTATTTTTGAATGTTCTATTTTTTTACATAATTATGATAAACAGAATAGGACGTTAGTCTTAGAAAATTAAAACCACGTATATTAACTATATTAAAACTACGTATATTAACTATATTAAAACTACGTATATTAAGATTACGTATTATAACTATATTAAAACTACGCATATTAAATATATTTGCTGGATAATCTATTCTAGACAGTCATAATTGAGAGATTATCAATGCCATTATGTTAAGATTTTCGTTCTCTCATTCCCCACACTCCATATAGGAACCATATACCCCTAAAGATTAAATTAAATGATAACAATGATTTGAATTTTTTATGATTAGTTAAAGCATTAGTTATATTAAGAAAGAATTCAATAGATGTGCAAGGAAAGCAGCAAATCAGTCTGGTAAATTAAAAATTTTAGCAAATTGAGATTACCCAAGACACTAAATCACGAAACTGCAATTGTTGCTTCGTTTACTTTCTTAACTTAATCTTTACCTTATGGTAGTTAATGGTTTGTTCGAATAATGAAAACTAGCAGAAGTGGGGTTTACTGACAGTAAGGGGATATGAAAAATACCCAAAAGGTATTCTATCAATCTTCATTTGTAGTTATTTTTCTTTTTTTAATTGTAGTCACTTGTAATATCTTGGTCTGGGTATGTTTATTTATTGACCAGAGTGTATTATTATGAAGGGTACTTGAAATTTATTATAAATGATACTGACTTTGTTCAAAATTTTTTTCTGAAAAAGATGAAACAACTTATATCGCTGTTCTTCAGTGTTGAGAAACCCAGAGATGACAAATCTTTATGGATAGTTCGTGACTTATCAGATATGTATATTTTACTCATATCCCTCTCTCTCTCTCTCTCTCTCTCTCTCTCTCTCTCTCTCTCTCTCTCTCTGGTATATGTATGAGTGTTGGGCACGCTCTCTCTCTCTCTCTCTGGTATACGTATGAGTGTTGTGACACACACTCTCTCTCTCTCTCTCTCTCTCTCTCTCTCTCTCTCTCTCTCTCTCTCTCTCTCTCTCTCTCTCTGTTGTATGTATGAGTGTTGGGACACACACACTCTCTCTCTCTCTCTCTCTCTCTCTCTCTCTCTCTCTCTTGTATGTATGAGTGTTGGGATTCTTTCTCTCTCTCTCTCTCTCTCTCTCTCTCTCTCTCTCTCTCTCTCTCTCTCTCTCTCTCTCTCTCTCTCTCTCTCTCTGGTGTATGTATGAGTGTTGGGACTCTCTCTCTCTCTCTCTCTCTCTCTCTCTCTGGTGTATGTATGAGTGTTGGGACACGCCTACTTCACACACGCCTGTTCCAGGTGCCATCATTTCGTGAGGTATTAAGGACGTGTTGTGGTTCCTTGACTCGATGCAAAGGAACCTGGGACTGATCCTGGATCGTGTAATGTTAGTTTCATATGATTGATTGACTAACCTTGGTAAGGGTCCGGAAAGGCTCCCTTGTACGTATTTAGCTGTCTATATATACATCTGCTTTCAATATATTTTATCTAGCTATCCATCTACACACACACACACACACACACACACACACATATATATATATATATATATATATATATATATATATATATATATATATATATATATGTATGTATGTATATATATATATATATATATATATATATATATATATATATTTATATATGTATGTACGTATATATACATACATATATATATATATATATATATATATATATATATATATATATATATATATATATATATTTATATATGTATGTATGTATATATATATATATATATGTATATATATATATATATATATATTGATAGATAGATAAATAGATAGATATTCTGACTGTGTGTATTTGTAACAATGAACATTTCATACATTTGAATATGCAAATTAATTACTTCTCAGATGTACATTTAACATTAAAAAATAAAATGGACGAAATAAAAACAGAGTTACAAAGAAGTGAATTATGCATATCAAGTTCTTGATGGTTTCCTGATCGATATTAAAAACTTTCTTTAAACTTTCTCACCAAGGGCTGATGAGACCTTTTGCCTCTTCTCTATAATGATTATGTTACTGATTGAGAGCTTCCTTTAATTAAGGAGAGTGGCTTTACCGTTGTGTGTTGATACAGTCCCTAAGCCTTTATCGTTGGTCGCATTATTAAGAGCTGTAGGCTGTCGTAATAACACCGTTGGTTGATTACAAGACGATTTCACGAGGCTGTTGCTGCTGCTGCTCTGTACCTTCCTCTTTCTGCTGCTCTGTACCTTTCTCTTTCTGCTGTTCTGTACCTTCCTCTTTCTGCTGCTCTTTACCTTCCTCCTGCTGCTGCTCTGTACCTTCCTCTTGTTGCTGCTGCTCTGTACCTTCATCTGTTCTGTACCTTCCTCTTGCGGCTGCTCTGTACCTTTCTCTTGCTGCTACTCTGTACCTTCCTCTGCTCTGTACCTTCCTCCTCCTGCTGCTTTGTACCCTCCTCTTGCTGCTGCTCTGTACCTTCCTCCTGCTGCTGCTCTGTACCTTCCTCTTTCTGCTGCTCTGTACCTTCCTCCTGCTGCTGCTCTGTACCTTCCTCCTGCTGCTGCTCTGTACCTTCCTCCTGCTGCTGCTCTGTACCTTCCTATTTCTGCTGCTCTGTACCTTCCTCTTGTTGCTGCTGCTCTGTACCTTCATCTGTTCTGTACCTTCCTCTTGCGGCTGCTCTGTACCTTCCTCTTGCTGCTGCTCTGTACCTTCCTCTTTCTGCTGCTTTGTACCTTTCTCTTGCTGCTGCTCTGTACCTTCCTCTTTCTGATATAATTATTATTATTATTATTATTATTATTATTATTATTATTATTATTATTATTATTATTATTAAGCAATTTAGTCGGAAGACGAAAAGAAAATCTAGTGCTGCTTTACAGTGATGTTGAAGGCACACTGTAAGCAATTTGCACCCTTAATGAGAGCTGAATTTCACATTGAAGAGATAGCATGTTTGCAACAAAAAATGGAAGGACATGAATAGGCTTTTTCTCATTAATGGAAATTAGTTTAAATCTAGTTTTAGATATAATTAATAAAGACCTCGCAAGGAATTCTCAGCCATTTGATACATTCAGTGTGTTGAGATCAATATCCTTCGTATTAGAAGCAGTTTTCTTACCTTCCTTCTTGAGTTTTATATCCTGCAGGTGTAGTTGGGAAATGAACTTTTTGTTAGCAATTCCTTGGGCTTTACATTCAAATGTAAAAAGCATCTGATACCTCTGTAAACTGTATCTCTCTCTCTCTCTCTCTCTCTCTCTCTCTCTCTCTCTCTCTCTCTCTCTCTCTCTCTCTCTTTATATATATAATATATATATATATACAGTATATATATTTACATATGCATATATAAATTATATTTATACTGTATGCATAAGTGAGTTAGGTGGCTACACACACTCACACACATATATATAAATATATATATATATATATATATATATATATATATATATATATATATATACATGTGTGTATGTATGTGTATATATGTGTATAAACTATATTGTATATATATGTATATGTGTGTGTATATATATATATATATAGAGAGAGAGAGAGAGAGAGAGAGAGAGAGAGAGAGAGAGAGAGAGAGAGAGAGAGAGAGAGAGAGAGAGAGAGAGAGAGTTTTTTTGTCATTTGTCTTACGCGTATAAGCCGCTCCTAGTTTAACGAAAGATTTATTGGGTGTTGATAAAGTTAGCATGCATTCATGGAACAATAATATTTTAATGACCTCACCTTGACCCACAGTGTCTTGGTATGCGAATTATTGCTAATGGAAAGCACCTCTGTGATTTTTAGACCATCATCATTAAGGCAAATTTAGAACGAGGCCATCCCCGAAAAGTGTTAGCGACCGCGTATTTTACCGTCAGGGAGGAATCACATAAGTCTATATGTAATGCATTATGGTATGATTAACCCCCTCGTGTTGACATCATGATATATGGTCGTGCCATTATCTTTTATTAAGCGTTGGGTTAGGCCTTGCTGGAATGCTGTAATCGTAGTCTCTGGAACAATAAAATGGCCATTTTAACAAGTATTGCAACCTCTGAAGTACTCTTTGTGTTTCCCCGTGTTAATCGTAGCACGCTGTTTCCTTTCCTAGAATTTAACTAGAGGCTTTAGATAGGCTTATGCGTAACTGTGAAATACTGCTAGTCCTCATATTGAGTTTTTAATTTTTTGCTAGTTTATGATAGTGGTAATAGGCAGCATATTGATAAGCATACATTAAATAGGCCTATGCTTAACTATGATGTTGCTAGTCCTCATATTGATTTTTTTTTAGTTTATGATAGTGGTATTAGGCAGCATATTGATATGCATACATTAAAAAAAATAAATTTTTAAGTATTTTGCCTCCCTTTATTTTCTTACGTGAGAGATATTAGCTGTTTTTCCTCATATTTAGTTTTTTTTTGTCCAGTTTAATGATAGTGGTAATAGGCAGCCTATGGATAGGCATGCATTTTTTTTAGAAGTAAATTTAGGTATTTCGCCTTCCTTTTATTCTCTTACGTGAGAGATAATACAGTGCTCAGACATTGGCCTGATAATGTCTGTCAGATATAGGCCCGAGCATGATATGGGAATTGAAAGTGAGGGGGAACCGCGGAAATAGCCCATTTCTTAACGGCAATATTCTTTTATCTTTAGCTTTTATCGTTGAAGTTTAGCATGTATTACAGTAGTTTCATTATGTATGTGTGTTTTTTTTGGGGGGCTCCCCAAAATATATGTAAGAAACTGACTATCTTGTGCATTGTTGTATCATTAGCAGTTGAAATTATATATCTTGAAATGAATTTTAATACCATTTGCTTTCAAATGGTCTCAGTCTGTTTTGAAGCAAGCTTAGTTCCTTTTATATTGATTACTTATATAGCTTGTATATAAAGATTGCTGGTTTTATATATTACATATTATACATTGTAAAATGATTACATACATACATACATACATACATACATACATTGATCTATCTCTTTCTGGCATTACTCTAATTTTCTTCTTCCATCCATAAATTCCTTTTCCCATTTTGGATCTTTCCTTTCCATGTCTTGTACAGTTGCCTTCATTAATTCCTGTACATTTCGCGGGAATCCAAGGAGACGGCAGTGTACTGGAATTAAGGAAGCCAACTGTACGTGCGCTACGAATTCGTTCGATTTTCTTCTTCCATCCATTCAATAAATTCCTTTTCCCATTCTGGATCTTTCCTTTCCATGTCTTGTACAGTTGGCTTCATTGATTCCGGTACATTTCATGGGAAGACAAGGAGACGACAGTGTACCGGAATTAAGGAAGCCAACAGTACGTGCGCTACGAATTCGTTCGATTTTCTTCTTCCATCCATTCAATAAATTCCTTTTCCCATTCTGGATCTTTCCTTTCCATGTCTTGTACAGTTGGCTTCATTGATTCCGGTACATTTCACGGGAAGACAAGGAGACGGCAGTGTACTGGAATTAAGGAAGCCAACTGTACGTGCGCTACGAATTCGTTCGATTTTCTTCTTCCATCCATTCAATAAATTCCTTTTCCCATTCTGGATCTTTCCTTTCCATGTCTTGTACAGTTGGCTTCATTGATTCCGGTACATTTCATGGGAAGACAAGGAGACGACAGTGTACCGGAATTAAGGAAGCCAACTGTACGTGCGCTACGAATTCGTTCGATTTTCTTCTTCCATCCATTCAATAAATTCCTTTTCCCATTCTGGATCTTTCCTTTCCATGTCTTGTACAGTTGGCTTCATTGATTCCGGTACATTTCACGGGAAGACAAGGAGACGGCAGTGTACTGGAATTAAGGAAGCCAACTGTACGTGCGCTACGAATTCGTTCGATTTTCTTCTTCCATCCATTCAATAAATTCCTTTTCCCATTCTGGATCTTTCCTTTCCATGTCTTGTACAGTTGGCTTCATTGATTCCGGTACATTTCATGGGAAGACAAGGAGACGACAGTGTACCGGAATTAAGGAAGCCAACTGTACGTGCGCTACGAATTCGTTCGATTTTCTTCTTCCATCCATTCAATAAATTCCTTTTCCCATTCTGGATCTTTCCTTTCCATGTCTTGTACAGTTGGCTTCATTGATTCCGGTACATTTCACGGGAAGACAAGGAGACGGCAGTG
Source organism: Palaemon carinicauda (assembly GCF_036898095.1). Lineage (NCBI taxonomy): Eukaryota > Metazoa > Arthropoda > Malacostraca > Decapoda > Palaemonidae > Palaemon > Palaemon carinicauda. The sequence goes on from NC_090743.1 coordinate 6,275,147, forward strand.
TACTGGAATTAAGGAAGCCAACTGTACGTGCGCTACGAATTCGTTCGATTTTCTTCTTCCATCCATTCAATAAATTCCTTTTCCCATTCAGGATCTTTCCTTTCCATGTCTTGTACAGTTGGCTTCATTGATTCCGGTACATTTCACGGGAAGACAAGGAGACGGCAGTGTACTGGAATTAAGGAAGCCAACTGTACGTGCGCTACGAATTCGTTCGATTTTCTTCTTCCATCCATTCAATAAATTCCTTTTCCCATTCTGGATCTTTCCTTTCCATGTCTTGTACAGTTGGCTTCCTTAATTCCGGTACATTTCACGGGAAGTCAAGGAGACGACAGTGTACCGGAATTAAGGAAGCCAACTGTACGTACACTAATAGTTCGTTCGATATTATTATGGCGCTGATGGTTCCGATGATTGTTCTATATGTGGCCCTTGGGAGCCTTTGCGTTTTTATTGGATAATTGTAGGTCGCGTCCAAATTATCATTGGAGGTACTGAGCGGTTGGTATGCCTGCTCCAGGGATGCCATTCTTACGATAATTATCGTACATGTACAATTGTTTTGAGTCCGGTACGATATACGATACATACCTTAGGTATATACATGTGTGTGTGTGATTAAACAATTATACTAAGATATTTTGAAATAGGTCAATCATGTAACTCCTTAATAATTATATTGAAACTGTGTACGATGCTTTTGGTTGAAAAAACGACAATTTTAAGGTTCATGTACGATAATCCAGTGGAAATAATGTGGCAACCCTGGCCTGCTCCCAAATTACACTCCTCGAGACCAATCTTGTATTGGTGTTTTATTTTGTGGCTAATGCATATTTTATCTCTTTTATTTACTTATTCTTTATCTAATTAGTGTACGTGATCCGTCAAAAAGGATGCCTGAGTAATTAGGTAGATGGGCATAGGCATGCATATCCTCACCAGGGTAGGACTACTCCCTCTCTCCCATTCCAAGGGATGAGGAGAGCTGAGGGTGAACGAAAAGATATACTGGGTGTGTGTGTGTGTGTATGTATATATATATATATATATATATATATATATATATATATATATATATATATATATATATATATATATATATATATATATATACATATACATATATATGATTTATCTGTGTATGTGTGCTTATATGTTTGTTTATATATTTAACCAGACACTTCTTTATTTTAAAGGGGGGGCGGGGTCCAAAGATGATCCAGGTTCGTGAAAACGTAAAACTTAAGACATGTTATTCATTACCTTCCGAAATTAATCTTTTGTTTTGTTATTAAATACTTATGGAAATGAAACTTTTGTTCAATACTTTACCGAAAGGAATCTTTTGATTTTATTAGTTTTTTTACTTTCGACATTTGTCTTGTTTTGTTATTAATTACTTTCGACGTCTTGTCTTTTGTTTAATTATTAATTACTTTCGACGTTTTTCTTTTCTTTTGTTATTAATTACTTTTGACGTTTGTCTTTTGTTTTGTTATTAATTACTTTCGACGTTTGTCTTTTGTTTTGTTATTAATTGCTTTCGACGGTTGTCTTTTGTTTTGTTATTAATTACTTTCGACGTTTGTCTTTTGTTTTGTTATTAAGTACTATCCGAAATTAATATTTTGTTTTTGATTAAATATTATCCAAAATGAATCTCTTGCTTCTGTTTCTAAATACTTAACGAAACTAATCTTTTGTTTTACTATTAATTACCTTCCGAAGTTTATATTTTATTTTGTTATTAATTATTTTCCGAAAGTAATCTTTTGTTGCGTTGTTAAATTGCTTTCTAAATTTAATCTTTTGATATTAATTACTTTCCTGAATTAATATTTTTTTGTATAATCATAATTGGTTATATTAATAGTGTAGCGACTGCTTGTCATTACATTGGAAAGTTTTTAAGAATGATAATTTAACATATTCTGCATTAAAGACTGATTTTAATAAGGTGATAGAACTTGGATTTTATAATATAAATTATATTACATTATATATATATATATATATATATATATATATATATATATATATATATATATATATATATATATATATATATATATATATGTGTGTGTGTGTGTGTATATATGTATGTATATATATATATGTATATATATATATATATATATATATATATATATATCATACTAGTCAGCCATTGAAGATCATAATATCCAATTTAAAATAATCGCTTCCTAATATTTATTCTTCATTGATAACATTTTGAAAAGAGAATCCAGAAAGGTAAAGGTGTCCCATTATTAGGTTCCATCCCTCGAGTGAATCATGTTTTTATTATTCTTGTGTGTTTACCATATGTCTGTGTCCCCAACCGTCCCTCCTCCATCGCCCCATATCTTAGGTCGTCCACCTATACGAGTATCTATAGAGTATCTCTCTCACCTTCGCTTATTGGATAATGACCTGGTATTAGCACGAGGGAAAAGACCTCTAGCACTGTTATTTGTTCAGGCCTTTGTCGCCTGTAATCGCAGCTCGCGGCTTAAAACCCATACTTTTTCTATTTTGGGTTTCTTGATATGCGATTTTAGTGAACCCTTGGGTCATATAATATTCTCCGCAATGACATTTTCGGGGTAAGAGAAGCTGAGTAATGGATGGAATTTTCCAAGGGGGCGGTCTTCCCCTGCTATTTAGGGAATTTAATGAGGTTTAAATGACAGGCAGGGCAAGTCCCAATGCTGTTTTTTTTTTTTTTTTTTTTTTTTTTTACAATGCTTACCATATGTCTTTCTGGAAGGAAGGGATTTCTGGGGCAGTTGTTTTTGCTTTACTCTGATTCATCACTAAATATACTTATGGCAAATAGTCTCTTCCACTCGTTATTTTAAAGTTTCTATAGTTTATATAGGAAATATTTATTTCAATATTGCTACTGGTCTTCAAATATATCATTTTTCCTTGTTTTCTTTCTTCACTGAGCTATTTTCCCTGTTGGGACCCTCTGGCTTATAGCATCCTGCTTTTCCAACTAGGGTTGTAGCTTAGCAAGTAATAATAATAATATAAAGTAATCATTCTAGTTTTGAGTTGTCAGGCTCTTTTTAGTGGCTTATTCTCCAAGTCCTGTGATAATCTTTTAATTAGTTTTTTGCCCTTAAAGTAACTAGTTCTTTTAACCTTAAAAAAAAGTTTTAGTAATGCCATGAAAACTATTGTAGTTTTCTTGAGTCTCCAACTATATTACATTATGTGGTAGGGCGAGTATAATAAAAACTAAGTAAAATTTTGCATATTAGTTGTAATACACATATAGAGGAAAAAGAAATAGACCGATGTGTTTTTTTGCAATTACTTCATTTTCACTGGAGATCATTTTATCAATGCTGGCGTGCTGTAGTGCACCCTTCATCCATCTCTCTCTCTCTCTCTCTCTCTCTCTCTCTCTCTCTCTCTCTCTCTCTCTCTCTCTCTCTAAAAAAATACTGCCACCTTACGTCCTGCGTCTCGTAGAAAGCAACTAAAAGGACAGCTTCTAGCTTTTTAGCTAAAGGTAGGATCCACTGCAAATAACTGAGAAAACTCCTGCCTTGCATTTGGACTATTAAGTCAAAGTCTAGACCCATAATAACTGTGATTCATGACTGCAAGGGCATGTGATCTTAAAAACCCTCTGCGAAATTATGAACCATTCCTGATGATATTAGAGGTGCTATGAGACAACCGACCCCTTAATGTAGGGATAATGGTGGGAAAGAAGATGATTTTATATGAAGTACTACTACTACTACTACTACTACTACTACTACTACTACTACTACTACTACTACTACTACTACTACTAATAATAATAATAATAATAATAATAATAATAATAATAATAATAATAGCCCAGTGAGGAAAGGAAACAAGGAAAAATAAAATATTCTAAGAACAGTAAAAACATTGAAATAAATATTTCCTATAATTTATATATATATATATATATATATATATATATATATATATATATATATATATATTTATAGGTAAAGATATGTATAGATATATATTTATGTTTATATATATATATATATATGTATATATATATATTTATTTATTTAATTATTTATACAAGAGATTTACAATAAAGACTCAGTCCAAGCCCATGTGAAGGAAAGGATTTAAGGAGTACCTCGTATGTCATGGATTAGGAAATAACGGATTCATTAAGATATCCATATTAGGTTTTATTGAAAGTGATTGCTGCCTCATTGGCGTTAATTTTGTAATCAACTTTTTATATTGTTCTTATTATCTTTTTCTCTTCATTGCTACAATCCGCCAGTAACTGGGAAAGGGACATATTATTAGGAAGGTGATGAAGACCATAGCATTCACAATTCACCTTTAATATATCACAACACACTATGAAAGTACAGGTGATACGTATAAAGTAGGAAACACTATCACAATGTTAGTGTGCACAAAGTAATGGCACTTACTCAACTTTCTAGTTTAATTTTTTTTTAATTTTTTTTTTATTTTTTTTTATTTTTTTTTTTTTTTCATTTCATATGGGTGGTTTTTCCTGCTTTATAGCTGCCGCTTTCACTCCTCCACCCTCCTAATTCCCAGGAATAAAGTGATGAAAACCATATCATTCACAATTCATCTTTAATATATCACAACACACTATGAAAGTACAGATAATACGTACGAAGTATGAAACACTATCACAATGTTAGTGTGCACAAAGTAATGGTCACTTACTCAACTTTCTAATTTAATTTTGTTTTTGTTTTTTTCCATTTCATATGTGTGCTTTTTCCTGCTTTATAGCTTCGGCTTTCACTCCAACTCCCCCCCCCCTAATCACTTACTCAACTTTTTTTTTTTATTTCATATGTGTGCTTTTTCCTGCTTTACAACTACCGCTTTCACTCCCCACCCCCCTAATTCCCAGGAATAAAGCTTACCTTTATAAAGAAAGCTTAAAGCGTTATAAAGAATTACTCAACTTTCTAGTTTAATTTTGATTTTGTTTTTTTTTCATTTCATATATGTGCTTTTTCTTGCTTTACAACTACCGCTTTCACTCCACCCCACCCCCCTAATTCCCAGGAATAAAGCTTACCTTTATAAAGAAAGCTTAAAACTTGCATACCTTGTTACGCTTGAAGGCGTACCCACAATTCCCCCTAATTTTGATTTTGTATTTTTTTTCATTTCATATATGTGCTTTTACCTGCTTTATAACTCCCGCTTTCACTCCCCCCCCCCTAATTCCCAGGAATAAAGCTTACCTTTACAAAGAAAGCTTAAAGCATTAGAAAGGAAGCTTAAAACCTGCATACCTTGGTACGCTTGAAGGCGTACCCACAATTCCCCCTAATTTTGATTTTGTATTTTTTTTCATTTCATATATGTGCTTTTACCTGCTTTATAACTCCCGCTTTCACTCCCCCCCCTAATTCCCAGGAATAAAGCTTACCTTAACAAAGAAAGCTTAAAGCATTAGAAAGGAAGCTTAAAACCTGCATACCTTGGTACGCTTGAAGGCGTACCCACAATTCCCCCTAATTTTGATTTTGTATTTTTTTTCATTTCATATATGTGCTTTTACCTGCTTTATAACTCCCGCTTTCACTCCCCCCCCCTAATTCCCAGGAATAAAGCTTACCTTAACAAAGAAAGCTTAAAGCATTAGAAAGGAAGCTTAAAACCTGCATACCTTGGTACGCTTGAAGGCGTACCCACAATTCCCCCTAATTTTGATTTTGTATTTTTTTTCATTTCATATATGTGCTTTTACCTGCTTTATAACTCCCGCTTTCACTCCCCCCCCCCTAATTCCCAGGAATAAAGCTTACCTTAACAAAGAAAGCTTAAAGCATTAGAAAGGAAGCTTAAAACCTGCATACCTTGGTACGCTTGAAGGCGTACCCACAATTCCCCCTAATTTTGATTTTGTATTTTTTTTCATTTCATATATGTGCTTTTACCTGCTTTATAACTCCCGCTTTCACTCCCCCCCCCCCTAATTCCCAGGAATAAAGCTTACCTTAACAAAGAAAGCTTAAAGCATTAGAAAGGAAGCTTAAAACCTGCATACCTTGGTACGCTTGAAGGCGTACCCACAATTCCCCCTAATTTTGATTTTGTATTTTTTTTCATTTCATATATGTGCTTTTACCTGCTTTATAACTCCCGCTTTCACTCCCCCCCCCCTAATTCCCAGGAATAAAGCTTACCTTAACAAAGAAAGCTTAAAGCATTAGAAAGGAAGCTTAAAACCTGCATACCTTGGTACGCTTGAAGGCGTACCCACAATTCCCCCTAATTTTGATTTTGTATTTTTTTTCATTTCATATATGTGCTTTTACCTGCTTTATAACTCCCGCTTTCACTCCCCCCCCCCCCTAATTCCCAGGAATAAAGCTTACCTTAACAAAGAAAGCTTAAAGCATTAGAAAGGAAGCTTAAAACCTGCATACCTTGGTACGCTTGAAGGCGTACCCACAATTCCCCCTAATTTTGATTTTGTATTTTTTTTCATTTCATATATGTGCTTTTACCTGCTTTATAACTCCCGCTTTCACTCCCCCCCCCCCTAATTCCCAGGAATAAAGCTTACCTTAACAAAGAAAGCTTAAAGCATTAGAAAGGAAGCTTAAAACCTGCATACCTTGGTACGCTTGAAGGCGTACCCACAATTCCCCCTAATTTTGATTTTGTATTTTTTTTCATTTCATATATGTGCTTTTACCTGCTTTATAACTCCCGCTTTCACTCCCCCCCCCCCTAATTCCCAGGAATAAAGCTTACCTTAACAAAGAAAGCTTAAAGCATTAGAAAGGAAGCTTAAAACCTGCATACCTTGGTACGCTTGAAGGCGTACCCACAATTCCCCCTAATTTTGATTTTGTATTTTTTTTCATTTCATATATGTGCTTTTACCTGCTTTATAACTCCCGCTTTCACCCCCCCTAATTCCCAGGAATAAAGCTTACCTTAACAAAGAAAGCTTAAAGCATTAGAAAGGAAGCTTAAAACCTGCATACCTTGGTACGCTTGAAGGCGTACCCACAATTCCCCCTAATTTTGATTTTGTATTTTTTTTCATTTCATATATGTGCTTTTACCTGCTTTATAACTCCCGCTTTCACTCCCCCCCCCCTAATTCCCAGGAATAAAGCTTACCTTAACAAAGAAAGCTTAAAGCATTAGAAAGGAAGCTTAAAACCTGCATACCTTGGTACGCTTGAAGGCGTACCCACAATTCCCCCTAATTTTGATTTTGTATTTTTTTTCATTTCATATATGTGCTTTTACCTGCTTTATAACTCCCGCTTTCACTCCCCCCCCCCTAATTCCCAGGAATAAAGCTTACCTTAACAAAGAAAGCTTAAAGCATTAGAAAGGAAGCTTAAAACCTGCATACCTTGGTACGCTTGAAGGAGTACCCACAATTCCCCCTAATTTTGATTTTGTATTTTTTTTCATTTCATATATGTGCTTTTACCTGCTTTATAACTCCCGCTTTCACTCCCCCCCCCCTAATTCCCAGGAATAAAGCTTACCTTAACAAAGAAAGCTTAAAGCATTAGAAAGGAAGCTTAAAACCTGCATACCTTGGTACGCTTGAAGGCGTACCCACAATTCCCCCTAATTTTGATTTTGTATTTTTTTTCATTTCATATATGTGCTTTTACCTGCTTTATAACTCCCGCTTTCACTCCCCCCCCCCTAATTCCCAGGAATAAAGCTTACCTTAACAAAGAAAGCTTAAAGCATTAGAAAGGAAGCTTAAAACCTGCATACCTTGGTACGCTTGAAGGCGTACCCACAATTCCCCCTAATTTTGATTTTGTATTTTTTTTCATTTCATATATGTGCTTTTACCTGCTTTATAACTCCCGCTTTCACTCCCCCCCCTAATTCCCAGGAATAAAGCTTACCTTAACAAAGAAAGCTTAAAGCATTAGAAAGGAAGCTTAAAACCTGCATACCTTGGTACGCTTGAAGGCGTACCCACAATTCCCCCTAATTTTGATTTTGTATTTTTTTTCATTTCATATATGTGCTTTTACCTGCTTTATAACTCCCGCTTTCACACTCCCCCCCTAATTCCCAGGAATAAAGCTTACCTTAACAAAGAAAGCTTAAAGCATTAGAAAGGAAGCTTAAAACCTGCATACCTTGGTACGCTTGAAGGCGTACCCACAATTCCCCCTAATTTTGATTTTGTATTTTTTTTCATTTCATATATGTGCTTTTACCTGCTTTATAACTCCCGCTTTCACTCCCCCCCCCCTAATTCCCAGGAATAAAGCTTACCTTAACAAAGAAAGCTTAAAGCATTAGAAAGGAAGCTTAAAACCTGCATACCTTGGTACGCTTGAAGGCGTACCCACAATTCCCCCTAATTTTGATTTTGTATTTTTTTTCATTTCATATATGTGCTTTTACCTGCTTTATAACTCCCGCTTTCACTCCCCCCCCCCCTAATTCCCAGGAATAAAGCTTACCTTAACAAAGAAAGCTTAAAGCATTAGAAAGGAAGCTTAAAACCTGCATACCTTGGTACGCTTGAAGGCGTACCCACAATTCCCCCTAATTTTGATTTTGTATTTTTTTTCATTTCATATATGTGCTTTTACCTGCTTTATAACTCCCGCTTTCACTCCCCCCCCTAATTCCCAGGAATAAAGCTTACCTTAACAAAGAAAGCTTAAAGCATTAGAAAGGAAGCTTAAAACCTGCATACCTTGGTACGCTTGAAGGCGTACCCACAATTCCCCCTAATTTTGATTTTGTATTTTTTTTCATTTCATATATGTGCTTTTACCTGCTTTATAACTCCCGCTTTCACTCCCCCCCCCTAATTCCCAGGAATAAAGCTTACCTTAACAAAGAAAGCTTAAAGCATTAGAAAGGAAGCTTAAAACCTGCATACCTTGGTACGCTTGAAGGCGTACCCACAATTCCCCCTAATTTTGATTTTGTATTTTTTTT
>NC_090743.1:6289017-6311517 GCF_036898095.1 Palaemon carinicauda
TCTCTGTTGTATGTATGAGTGTTGGGACTCTCTCTCTCTCTCTCTCTCTCTCTCTGGTATATGTATGAGTGTTGGGACTCTCTCTCTCTCTCTCTCTCTCTCTGGTGTATGTATGAGTGTTGGGACTCTCTCTCTCTCTCTCTCTCTCTCTTCTCTCTCTCTCTCTCTCTCTCTCTCTCTCTCTCTCTAGGTTGTATGTATGAGTGTTGGGACTCTCTCTCTCTCTCTCTCTCTCTCTCTCTCTGTATGTATGAGTGTTGGGACTCTCTCTCTCTCTCTCTCTCTCTCTCTCTCTGGTGTATGTATGAGTGTTGGGACTCTCTCTCTCTCTCTCTCTCTCTCTCTCTCTCTCTCTCTCTGGTGTATGTATGAGTGTTGGGACACGCCTACTTCACACACGCCTGTTCCAGGTGCCATCATTTCGTGAGGTATTAAGGACGTGTTGTGGTTCCTTGACTCGATGCAAAGGAACCTGGGACTGATCCTGGATCGTGTAATGTTAGTTTCATATGATTGATTGACTAACCTTGGTAAGGGTCCGGAAAGGCTCCCTTGTACGTATTTAGCTGTCTATATATACATCTGCTTTCAATATATTTTATCTAGCTATCCATCTACACACACTCACACACACACACACACACACACATATATATATATGTATGTATATATATATATATATATATTTATATATGTATGTACGTATATATACATATATATATATATATATATATATATATATATATATATATATATATATATATATGTATGTATATATATACATATATATATATATATATATATATATATATATATGTATGTATATATATATATATATATATATATATATGTATATATATATATATATATATATATATATATATATATATATATATATATATATATAGATAGATAGATATTCTGACTGTGTGTATTTGTAACAATGAACATTTCATACATTTGAATATGCAAATTAATTACTTCTCAGATTTACATTTAACATTAAAAAATAAAATGGACGAAATAAAAACAGAGTTACAAAGAAGTGAATTATGCATATCAAGTTCTTGATGGTTTCCTGATCGATATTAAAAACTTTCTTTAAACTTTCTCACCAAGGGCTGATGAGACCTTTTGCCTCTTCTCTATAATGATTATGTTACTGATTGAGAGCTTCCTTTAATTAAGGAGAGTGGCTTTACCGTTGTGTGTTGATACAGTCCCTAAGCCTTTATCGTTGGTCGCATTATTAAGAGCTGTAGGCTGTCGTAATAACACCGTTGGTTGATTACAAGACGATTTCACGAGGCTGTTGCTGCTGCTGCTCTGTACCTTCCTCTTTCTGCTGCTCTGTACCTTTCTCTTTCTGCTGTTCTGTACCTTCCTCTTTCTGCTGCTCTTTACCTTCCTCCTGCTGCTGCTCTGTACCTTCCTCTTGTTGCTGCTGCTCTGTACCTTCATCTGTTCTGTACCTTCCTCTTGCGGCTGCTCTGTACCTTTCTCTTGCTGCTACTCTGTACCTTCCTCTGCTCTGTACCTTCCTCCTCCTGCTGCTTTGTACCCTCCTCTTGCTGCTGCTCTGTACCTTCCTCCTGCTGCTGCTCTGTACCTTCCTCTTTCTGCTGCTCTGTACCTTCCTCCTGCTGCTGCTCTGTACCTTCCTCCTGCTGCTGCTCTGTACCTTCCTCCTGCTGCTGCTCTGTACCTTCCTATTTCTGCTGCTCTGTACCTTCCTCTTGTTGCTGCTGCTCTGTACCTTCATCTGTTCTGTACCTTCCTCTTGCGGCTGCTCTGTACCTTCCTCTTGCTGCTGCTCTGTACCTTCCTCTTTCTGCTGCTTTGTACCTTCCTCTTGCTGCTGCTCTGTACCTTCCTCTTTCTGCTGCTTTGTACCTTTCTCTTGCTGCTGCTCTGTACCTTCCTCTTTCTGATATAATTATTATTATTATTATTATTATTATTATTATTATTATTATTATTAAGCTGCTTTGTACCTTTCTCTTGCTGCTGCTCTGTACCTTCCTCTTTCTGATATAATTATTATTATTATTATTATTATTATTATTATTATTATTATTATTATTATTATTATTATTATTAAGCAATTTAGTCGGAAGACGAAAAGAAAATCTAGTGCTGCTTTACAGTGATGTTGAAGGCACACTGTAAGCAATTTGCACCCTTAATGAGAGCTGAATTTCACATTGAAGAGATAGCATGTTTGCAACAAAAAATGGAAGGACATGAATAGGCTTTTTCTCATTAATGGAAATTAGTTTAAATCTAGTTTTAGATATAATTAATAAAGACCTCGCAAGGAATTCTCAGCCATTTGATACATTCAGTGTGTTGAGATCAATATCCTTCGTATTAGAAGCAGTTTTCTTACCTTCCTTCTTGAGTTTTATATCCTGCAGGTGTAGTTGGGAAATGAACATTTTGTTAGCAATTCCTTGGGCTTTACATTCAAATGTAAAAAGCATCTGATACCTCTGTAAACTGTATCTCTCTCTCTCTCTCTCTCTCTCTCTCTCTCTCTCTCTCTCTCTCTCTCTCTCTCTCTCTCTCTCTCTCTCTTTATATATATATAATATATATATATACAGTATATATATTTACATATGCATATATAAATTATATTTATACTGTATGCATAAGTGAGTTAGGTGGCTACACACACTCACACACATATATATAAATATATATATATATATATATATATATATATATATACATGTGTGTATGTATGTGTATATATGTGTATAAACTATATTGTATATATATGTATATGTGTGTATATATATATATATATATATATATATATATATATATATATAGAGAGAGAGAGAGAGAGAGAGAGAGAGAGAGAGAGAGAGAGAGAGAGAGAGAGAGAGTTTTTTTGTCATTTGTCTTACGCGTATAAGCCGCTCCTAGTTTAACGAAAGATTTATTGGGTGTTGATAAAGTTAGCATGCATTCATGGAACAATAATATTTTAATGACCTCACCTTGACCCACAGTGTCTTGGTATGCGAATTATTGCTAATGGAAAGCACCTCTGTGATTTTTAGACCATCATCATTAAGGCAAATTTAGAACGAGGCCATCCCCGAAAAGTGTTAGCGACCGCGTATTTTACCGTCAGGGAGGAATCACATAAGTCTATATGTAATGCATTATGGTATGATTAACCCCCTCGTGTTGACATCATGATATATGGTCGTGCCATTATCTTTTATTAAGCGTTGGGTTAGGCCTTGCTGGAATGCTGTAATCGTAGTCTCTGGAACAATAAAATGGCCATTTTAACAAGTATTGCAACCTCTGAAGTACTCTTTGTGTTTCCCCGTGTTAATCGTAGCACGCTGTTTCCTTTCCTAGAATTTAACTAGAGGCTTTAGATAGGCTTATGCGTAACTGTAAAATACTGCTAGTCCTCATATTGAGTTTTTAATTTTTTGCTAGTTTATGATAGTGGTAATAGGCAGCATATTGATAAGCATACATTAAATAGGCCTATGCTTAACTATGATGTTGCTAGTCCTCATATTGATTTTTTTTTAGTTTATGATAGTGGTATTAGGCAGCATATTGATATGCATACATTAAAAAAAATAAATTTTTAAGTATTTTGCCTCCCTTTATTTTCTTACGTGAGAGATATTAGCTGTTTTTCCTCATATTTAGTTTTTTTTTGTCCAGTTTAATGATAGTGGTAATAGGCAGCCTATGGATAGGCATGCATTTTTTTTAGAAGTAAATTTAGGTATTTCGCCTTCCTTTTATTCTCTTACGTGAGAGATAATACAGTGCTCAGACATTGGCCTGATAATGTCTGTCAGATATAGGCCCGAGCATGATATGGGAATTGAAAGTGAGGGGGAACCGCGGAAATAGCCCATTTCTTAACGGCAATATTCTTTTATCTTTAGCTTTTATCGTTGAAGTTTAGCATGTATTACAGTAGTTTCATTATGTATGTGTGTTTTTTTTTTGGGGGGGGGCTCCCCAAAATATATGTAAGAAACTGACTATCTTGTGCATTGTTGTATCATTAGCAGTTGAAATTATATATCTTGAAATGAATTTTAATACCATTTGCTTTCAAATTTTCTCAGTCTGTTTTGAAGCAAGCTTAGTTCCTTTTATATTGATTACTTATATAGCTTGTATATAAAGATTGCTGGTTTTATATATTACATATTATACATTGTAAAATGATTACATACATACATACATACATACATACATACATACATTGATCTATCTCTTTCTGGCATTACTCTAATTTTCTTCTTCCATCCATAAATTCCTTTTCCCATTTTGGATCTTTCCTTTCCATGTCTTGTACAGTTGCCTTCATTAATTCCTGTACATTTCGCGGGAATCCAAGGAGACGGCAGTGTACTGGAATTAAGGAAGCCAACTGTACGTGCGCTACGAATTCGTTCGATTTTCTTCTTCCATCCATTCAATAAATTCCTTTTCCCATTCTGGATCTTTCCTTTCCATGTCTTGTACAGTTGGCTTCATTGATTCCGGTACATTTCACGGGAAGACAAGGAGACGGCAGTGTACTGGAATTAAGGAAGCCAACTGTACGTGCGCTACGAATTCGTTCGATTTTCTTCTTCCATCCATTCAATAAATTCCTTTTCCCATTCTGGATCTTTCCTTTCCATGTCTTGTACAGTTGGCTTCATTGATTCCGGTACATTTCATGGGAAGACAAGGAGACGACAGTGTACCGGAATTAAGGAAGCCAACTGTACGTGCGCTACGAATTCGTTCGATTTTCTTCTTCCATCCATTCAATAAATTCCTTTTCCCATTCTGGATCTTTCCTTTCCATGTCTTGTACAGTTGGCTTCATTGATTCCGGTACATTTCACGGGAAGACAAGGAGACGGCAGTGTACTGGAATTAAGGAAGCCAACTGTACGTGCGCTACGAATTCGTTCGATTTTCTTCTTCCATCCATTCAATAAATTCCTTTTCCCATTCAGGATCTTTCCTTTCCATGTCTTGTACAGTTGGCTTCATTGATTCCGGTACATTTCACGGGAAGACAAGGAGACGGCAGTGTACTGGAATTAAGGAAGCCAACTGTACGTGCGCTACGAATTCGTTCGATTTTCTTCTTCCATCCATTCAATAAATTCCTTTTCCCATTCTGGATCTTTCCTTTCCATGTCTTGTACAGTTGGCTTCATTAATTCCGGTACATTTCACGGGAAGTCAAGGAGACGACAGTGTACCGGAATTAAGGAAGCCAACTGTACGTACACTAATAGTTCGTTCGATATTATTATGGCGCTGATGGTTCCGATGATTGTTCTATATGTGGCCCTTGGGAGCCTTTGCGTTTTTATTGGATAATTGTAGGTCGCGTCCAAATTATCATTGGAGGTACTGAGCGGTTGGTATGCCTGCTCCAGGGATGCCATTCTTACGATAATTATCGTACATGTACAATTGTTTTGAGTCCGGTACGATATACGATACATACCTTAGGTATATACATGTGTGTGTGTGATTAAACAATTATACTAAGATATTTTGAAATAGGTCAATCATGTAACTCCTTAATAATTATATTGAAACTGTGTACGATGCTTTTGGTTGAAAAAACGACAATTTTAAGGTTCATGTACGATAATCCAGTGGAAATAATGTGGCAACCCTGGCCTGCTCCCAAATTACACTCCTCGAGACCAATCTTGTATTGGTGTTTTATTTTGTGGCTAATGCATATTTTATCTCTTTTATTTACTTATTCTTTATCTAATTAGTGTACGTGATCCGTCAAAAAGGATGCCTGAGTAATTAGGTAGATGGGCATAGGCATGCATATCCTCACCAGGGTAGGACTACTCCCTCTCTCCCATTCCAAGGGATGAGGAGAGCTGAGGGTGAACGAAAAGATATACTGGGTGTGTGTGTGTGTGTATGTATATATATATATATATATATATATACACATATACATATATATGATTTATCTGTGTATGTGTGCTTATATGTTTGTTTATATATTTAACCAGACACTTCTTTATTTTAAAGGGGGGGGGGGGGGGGTCCAAAGATGATCCAGGTTCGTGAAAACGTAAAACTTAAGACATGTTATTCATTACCTTCCGAAATTAATCTTTTGTTTTGTTATTAAATACTTATGGAAATGAAACTTTTGTTCAATACTTTACCGAAAGGAATCTTTTGATTTTATTAGTTTTTTTACTTTCGACATTTGTCTTGTTTTGTTATTAATTACTTTCGACGTCTGTCTTTTGTTTAATTATTAATTACTTTCGACGTTTTTCTTTTCTTTTGTTATTAATTACTTTTGACGTTTGTCTTTTGTTTTGTTATTAATTACTTTCGACGTTTGTCTTTTGTTTTGTTATTAATTGCTTTCGACGGTTGTCTTTTGTTTTGTTATTAATTACTTTCGACGTTTGTCTTTTGTTTTGTTATTAAGTACTCTCCGAAATTAATATTTTGTTTTTGATTAAATATTATCCAAAATGAATCTCTTGCTTCTGTTTCTAAATACTTAATGAAACTAATCTTTTGTTTTACTATTAATTACCTTCCGAAGTTTATATTTTATTTTGTTATTAATTATTTTCCGAAAGTAATCTTTTGTTGCGTTGTTAAATTGCTTTCTAAATTTAATCTTTTGATATTAATTACTTTCCTGAATTAATATTTTTTTGTATAATCATAATTGGTTATATTAATAGTGTAGCGACTGCTTGTCATTACATTGGAAAGTTTTGAAGAATGATAATTTAACATATTCTGCATTAAAGACTGATTTTAATAAGGTGATAGAACTTGGATTTTATAATATAAATTATATTACATTATATATATATATATATATATATATATATATATATATATATATATATATATATATATATATATATATATATATATATCATACAAGTCAGCCATTGAAGATCATAATATCCAATTTAAAATAATCGCTTCATTATATTTATTCTTCATTAATAACATTTTGAAAAGAGAATCCAGAAAGGTAAAGGTGTCCCATTATTAGGTTCCATCCCTCAAGTGATTCATGTTTTTATTATTCTTGTGTGTTTACCATATGTCTGTGTCCCCACCCGTCCCTCCTCCATCGCCCCATATCTTAGGTCGTCCACCTATACGAGTATCTATAGAGTATCTCTCTCACCTTCGCTTATTGGATAATGACGTGTTATTAGCACGAGGGAAAAGACCTCTAGCACTGTTATTTGTTCAGGCCTTTGTCGCCTGTAATCGCAGCTCGCGGCTTAAAACCCATACTTTTTCTATTTTGGGTATCCTTGATATGCGATTTTAGTGAACCCTTGGGTCATATAATATTCTCCGCAATGACATTTTCGGGGGTAAGAGGAGCTGAGTAATGGATGGAATTTTCCAAGGGGGGCGGTCTTCCCCGGCTATTTAGGGAATTTAATGAGGTTTAAATGACAGGCAAGGCAAGTCTTAATGCTGTTTTTTTTTTTTTTTTTTTTTTTTTTTTTTTTTTTTTTTTTTTTTTTTTTTTTGACAGTGCTTACCATATGTCTTTCTGGAAGGAAGGGATATCTGGGGCAGTTGTTTTTGCTTTACTCTGTGATTCAACACTAAATATATTTATGGCGAATAGTCTCTTCCTTTTGTTATTTTAAAGTTTCTATAGTTTATGTAGGAAATATTTATTTTAATATTGTTACTGTTCTTCAAATATATTATTTTTTTCTTATTTCCTTTCCTCACTGAGGTATTTTCCCTGTTGGGACCCCTGGGCTTATACAATCCTGCTTTTCCAAACTAGGGTTGTAGCTTAGCAAGTAATAGTAATAGTAATAATATAAAGTATTCATTCTAGTCTTGAGTTGTCTGACTCTTTTTGGTGGCTTATTCTCCAAGTCCTGTGATAATCTTTTAGTTAGTTTTTGTGCTTAAAGTAACTATAGTCAATTTTTTTTAATAAGGCGCATTTGCAATGACTGGCGGGGTGCCCTTTTAGCTCGGAAAAAATTCCTGCTATCTGATTGGTTAGTAATATTTTGTCCAACCAATCAGCGATTAGGAAATTTTTCCGAGCTAAAAGAATACCCCTGCGAGTCGGTGCAAATGCGCCAAATTAAAAGAAATTGACTATAGTTCTTTTTGAACCCTTAAAAGGAAAAAAAAAGTTTCAGTAATGCCATGAAAACTATTGTAATTTTCTTGAGTCTCCAACTATATTACATTATGTGGTAGGGCGAGTATAATAAAAACTATTTAGAATTTTGCATATTAGTTGTAATACACATATAGTGAAAAAAAATAGGCCGATGAGTTGTTTTGCAATTGGTTCATTTTCACTGAAGATCGTTTTATCAATGCTGGCGTGGTGTAGTGCACCATTCATCTCTCTCTCTCTCTCTCTCTCTCTCTCTCTCTCTCTCTCTCTCCCTCTCTAAAAATACTGCCACCTCACTTCCTGCGGCTCGTAGAAAGCAACTAAAAGGATAGCTTATTCCTAGCTCTTTAGCTAAAGGTAGGATCCACTGCAAATAACTGAGAAAACTCCTGCCTTGCATTTGGACTATTAAGTCAAAGTCGAGGCCCACCGATAATAACTGTGATTCATGACTGCAAGGGCATGCGATCTTAAAAGCCCTCTGCCAAATTATGAACCATTCCTGATGATATTAGAGGTATCATAAGAAAACCGACCCTTTAATGGAGGGATAACGGTGGGAAGGAAGATGATATAATATGAAATAATAATAATAATAATAATAATAATTATTATTATTATTAAACTACTACTACTACTACTACTACTACTACTACTACTACTACTACTACTACTACTACTACTACTACTACTACTACTACTACTAATAATAATAATAATAATAATAATAATAATAATAATAATGTTTATTGAATAAAATATCTACATACAAGAGATTTACAACAAAGACTCAGTCCAAGCCCATGTGGAGCAGAGGATATAAGGAGTACTTCGGATGTCATGGATTAGGAAATAACGGATTCATTAAGATATCCATATTAGGTTTTATTGAAAGTGATTGCTGCCTCAGTGGCGTTAATTTTGTAATTAACTTTTTCTATTGTCCTTATTATCTTTTTCTCTTCATTGCTACAATCAGCCAGTAACTGGGAAAGGGACATATCATTAGGAAGGTAATGAAGACCATATCATTCATAATTCACCTTTAATATATCATAACACACTATGAAAGTACAGATAATACGTACAAAGTATGCAACACTATGACAATGTTAGTGTGCGCAAAGTAATGGTCACTTACTCAACTTTTTAATTTAATTTTTTTTTTTTCATTTCATATGTGTGCTTTTTCCTGCTTTATAACTTCCGCTTTCACTCCAACCCCCCCCCCCCCTAATCACTTACTCAACTTTTTAGTTTAATTTTGATTTTATTTTTTTTAATTTCATATGTGTGCTTTTTCCTGCTTTAAAACTGCCGATTTCACTCCTCTACCCCCCTAATTCCATGGAATAAAGCTTACCTTTATTTACCTTTATAAAGAAAGCTTAAAGCATTATGAAGAAAGCTTTTCTAATTTAATTTTGATTTTTTTTTCCTCATTTCATATGTGTGCCTTTTCCTGCTTTATAACTGACGCATTCACTCCTCCACCCCCCACCCCCCTAATTCGCAGGAATAAAGCTTACCTTTATAAAGGAAGCTTAAAACTTGCATACCTTGGTACGCTTGAAGGCGTACCCACAATTCCCCCTAATTTTGATTTTGTTTTTTTTCATTTCATATGTGTGCTTTTTCCTGCTTTATAGCTTCGGCTTTCTCTCCTCCACCCCCTCCTTCCCTATTTCCCAGGAATAAAGCTTACCTTTATAAAGAAAGCTTAAAACGCTATCACAATGTTAGTGTGCCCAAAGTAATGGTCACTTACTCAACTTTCTAATTTAATTTTGTTTTTTCATTGCATATATGTGCTTTTTCCTGCTTTATAACTGCCGCTTTCACTTCTAATCACTTACTCAACTTTTTTTTTTCTCTCTCTCCATATGTGTGTTTTTTCCTGCTTTATAGCTGCCGATTTCACTCCCCCACCCCCCACCCCTTTCCCTGGAAAAAGCTTACCTTTATAAAGAAAGCTTAAAGCATTATGAAGAAAGCTTTTCTAATTTAATTTTGATTTTTTTTCCTCATTTCATATGTGCGCTTTTTCCTGCTTTATAACTGACGCATTCACTCCTCCACCTCCCCCCCCCTAATTCCCAGGAATAAAGCTTACCTTTATAAAGAAAGCTTAAAACTTGCATACCTTGGTACGCTTGAAGGCGTACCCACAATTCCCCCTAATTTTGATTTTTTTTTTTTTCATTTCATATATGTGCTTTTACCTGCTTTATAACTCCCGCTTTCACTCCTCCACCTCCCCCCCCCCTAATTCCCAGGAATAAAGCTTACCTTTATGAAGAAAGCTTAAAACTTGCATACCTTGGTACGCTTGAAGGCGTACCCACAATTCCCCCTAATTTTGATTTTTTTTTTTCTTCATGTATGTGCTTTTACCTGCTTTATAACTCCCGCTTTCCCTCCCCCACCCCCCACCCCCCCTAATTCCCAGGAATAAAGCTTACCTTTATGAAGAAAGATTAAAACTTGCATACCTCGGTACGCTTGAAGGCGTACCCACAATTCCCCCTAATTTTGATTTTTTTTTTTTTTTCATTTCATATATGTGCTTTTACCTGCTTTATAACTCCCGCTTTCACTCCTCCACCTCCCCCCCCCCTAATTCCCAGGAATAAAGCTTACCTTTATAAAGAAAGCTTAAAACTTGCATACCTTGGTACGCTTGAAGGCGTACCCACAATTCCCCCCTAATTTTGATTTTGTTTTTTTCATTTCATATATGTGCTTTTTCCTGCTTTAAAACTCCCGCTTTCACTCCCCCCCCACTAATTCCCAGGAATAAAGCTTTATAAAGAAAGCTTAAAACTTGCATACCTTGGTACGCTTGAAGGCGTACCCACAATTCCCCCTAATTTTGATTTTGTTTTTTTCATTTCATATGTGTGCTTTTACCTGCTTTATAACTACCGCTTTCACTCCCCCATCCCTGCTAATTCCCAGGAATAAAGCTTACCTTTATAAAGAAAGCTTAAAACTTGCATACCTTGGTACGCTTGAAGGCGTACCCACAATTCCCCATAATTTTGATTTTGTTTTTTTCATTTCATATGTGTGCTTTTTCCTGCTTTATAGCTTCGGCTTTCACTCCTCCACCCCCACCCCCCACCCCTTTCCCAGGAATAAAGCTTACCTTTATAAAGAAAGCTTAAAACTTGCATACCTTGGTACGCTTGAAGGCGTACCCACAATTCCCCCCTAATTTCTTAAATTGGAGTATTAAGGGAGCCTCAATGCGCCTCACATGTGACACAATTATAATTAATGGGATTTCTGATATTCCCCAACAAAGGGAACCAAGAGAGAGTTCGTTAGCGCCTTTGCCATCCTTTCCCATTCCTGCCCCTCTACCTCCATCCCATCCTATCGTATCCTTCAACCCCTCCCCCCCAAGGATTCCCTTTGCCCCCCTTAACAAAGGGGCTTTTAAGTGGGTTGTTTGGGTTTGATTATGTATACATGGTCGCTTCACCTTCCTATTTTCATTTTCTTTTTCTATCACACCGTTATGAATAATTCTTGAAAGTGTGTGTGTGTGTATATATATATATATATATTTATATATATATATATATATATATATGTATATGTATATATATTTGTATATGTATATATGTATATATGTATATATATATATATATATATATATATATATACACACATATTTATAGGTATATATATGTATAGATATGTATTTGTGTTTATACATATATATATATATTTATTTACTTACATATATTTATATATACAGTATATATATATATATATATATGTGTGTGTGTGTGTGTGTGTATATATATACAGTATATATATATATATATATATATGTATGTATGTATATATATACATACACACTCACACACACACACACACACACACTAGCCTACATACAAATGAAATAAAGTACTATGATTACATTAAGTAATTCTGAGGTATTTTCTATAGTTATTTTTCGAAGATTTCATCATAATAGTTATTATAGATATTTGCTCTTAGTCATTTAATTAAATGGATATAATTATTGCATTGGTGTTCTTTTCATCTTTCCAGTTTGATTTTTCGAAAAAGTTTACTTTTATTTATTTCATTCGAGCTTGGTTTTTTTTTTCTTTGCGTTTCCGAAATATTCAAATTATATTCATACATGATTTATATTCTAGATTTTGGCTTCAAGTTCATATCTAAAGAGCTTGTGGCTGGAAACATATGGAGACGACTATGTCAATATATTTTGTTCTGTTTTGGACTTGTCAAAGTTTATTTAATATCTTTGATGGTTTTAAAGTTTTTTTTTTTTATTGTTGGTTTACCTGCAATATATGATTACATCTTAGGGTTGTTGTGGCCTGATTGGTAACGTCTCTGCCTGGTGTTTGCCAGTCGGGGGTTCGAGTCCCGCTCAGTCTCGTTAGTGCCCTTAGTGTCTGCAACCTTACCATCCTTGGGGGGTTTGGGGGAGCCTATAGGTCTATCTATTGAGTCATCAGCAGGCATTTGCCTGGCCCTCCCTGATCCTAGCTTGGGTGGAGAGGGGGCTTGGGCGCTGATCATATAAAATATGGTCAGTCTCTAGGGCATTGTCCTGCATGCTAGGGCAATGTCACTGCCCCTTGCTTCTGCCATTCATGAGCGACCTTTAAACCTTTAATACTTGTGAAAGTCAATCTCAAGCATACATAAAATTATATTCATATATGGTTGCAAGGTTGTCAGTAGAGATATTGCATTTAAAAATTTTTTTAATACAATTTAAAATGTAAATAGTCTCGGTGTTATCATCAAATTTTAATTTTTCAAACATCTGCAAAAACTGATCTTTGGACGGAAGATGTAAAATTCGTCTTCTCCCAAAGGGTTAACTACTGCACTTTAATTGTTCAGTGGTTACTTTCCTCTTGGTAAGGGTAGAAGAGGCTCTTTAGCTATGGTAAGCAGCTCTTCTATGAGAAGGACACTCCAAAACCAAACCATTGTACTCTAGTCTTGGGTAGTGACATAGCCTCTGTACCATGGTCTTCCACTATCTTGGGTTAAAGTTCTCTTGCTTGAGGGTGCACTCGGGCACACTATTCTATCTAGTTTCTCTTCCTCTTGTTTTGTTAAAGTTTTTATAGTTGATATAGGAAATATTTCAATGTTTTTACTGTTCTTAAAATATTTTATTTTTCCTTGTTTCATTTCCTCGCTGGGCTATTTTCCCTGTTGGGGCCCCTGGGCTTATAGCATCCTGCTTTTCCAACTAGGGTGGTAGCTTAGCATTTAATAATAATAATAATAATAATAATAATAATAATAATAATAATAATAATAATAAAGGTCATATCTCAAAAGGCCTTAGAACTAATCATATTATGGCATCCTTCGTACTTCATTATGATCATACAATTATTAGGTCTATATCTTTCTGTTAGTTTTTTTCCCTTTTATTTTTTGCTAGTTAGGTAGATGATGGATAAATTATGCAAAGAAAGGGTACGATGGACTTGAGTGATCATTGGGAGGCCTACCTGAAACTGGTCTGTATTAGACCATAGAGATGGTGAAGTCAGGTGGCCAGTGGACCGGGATGGGAAAATTGCGTCTCTTGATGTAACCTCTGATGAATTAAATGTAGCCATCTGAACATGATGAATGTTCCTACTCTATTACTTTATGTGGGTTTATATATGTATATATACATATATATATATATATATATATATATATATATATATATATATATATATATATGTGTGTGTGTGTGTGTTATGTGATTGTATGTTTGTGTATATATGCATATATATTAATAGATACATTTGTATATGCCTCTATATGTACTGTATATGCATGATATGTATAATTGCATTTATTTATTCATTCCAATGTTAGTTATTTGTTCGTTTGTTTCTGTATAAATGCATTTATATTAATAGATAAATTTAATTATGCATGTATATGTATATTCATGATATGTATGATTACCTTTTTTTTATTCAATCCAATTATGTAAAGTATATTTCTATTTAATTCAGCTTTTGCTCAGTAAAGCACATTACATAAATTTTGGACAGCATCAGGACACTCCATAAAGTTTGTAAAACCTGAACAATATACTTTGTGTATATATATATATATATATATATATATATATATATATATATATATATATATATATATATATATTTATATATATATACACACGCACACATACATTTAAGTATTATTATTTACGTTTTAGAAACTCCCGTAATGTTCATGCTTGTTACTAAAAGTTAATTTCATTCGTTATAGATTTTGATGAAAATTTATATTAAGTTCACGTAAGACTTGAAATTGCGCATTTTCTGTTATCAATTTTCATATTGTGCTCATACTAATATGTTCGTAAGGGAAGACAAGAGACATAGAAATAGATTATGTAATGAAAGAAAAATAGTTTGTGTATATAAATATATTGTATGTATGTATGTTTGTTGATGTTGGCTTGTATTGATACAATGTGATGTCTCTATTAGAATAATTGATACGGTAGGTTTATCCATTGATTTTAAGGCATGTAAGCTTATTCAAAATATAATGGAAATTTTTAGGCATGTAAGCTTTCTCAAAATATATTGGAAATAGCTTCCAAAATATCCTTCTCTCTCTCTCTCTCTCTCTCTCTCTCTCTCTCTCTCTCTCTCTCTTCTTTTGTGCATGTATGTATGTGTGTTTTTTCCAGAATGTATTGGAAACAGCTTCCGAAATATCATTCTCTCTCTCTCTCTCTCTCTCTCTCTCTCTCTCTCTCTCTCTCCTCTTTTGTGTATATTTGTATGTGTGTTTTTTTTCCAAAATCTACCTTCCGGAATATTATTCTCTCTCTCTCTCTCTCTCTCTCTCTCTCTCTCTCTCCTTCCGAACTCTCTCTCTCTCTCTCTCTCTCTCTCTCCAAAAATCTGCTGTTCTCAATTTCTTATTGGACTCAAAGTGAATTTAATTTAGTTATAGTTACATCTCACTGAAGCAGTCTCTCTCTCCCTCTCTCTCTCTCTCTCTCTCTCTCTCTCTCTCTCTCTCTCTTTGTGTATGTATGTATGTGCGTGAAGAATGACACGTAGGGATTGTAGGTGCACGACCTGTTCCCTCCTCTATAAGAGAACGAGAAAGATTAATGACAGGTGAAGTGAATTGGGCAGCTTCCGACGGGGCCTCGATCAGCTGGGAGGCGGCGTATATATACGGTACCTCCGTAACCCACATGATTTGGATGGATGGATGGAAGGAAGGAAAAGAGGGAATCGTTTGATGGATGGTTGAGCACTCTTTGATAGGTCTTTTAGGCCAAGGTTTTAACCCAACACAGATTAGGTAAGACGTTGGCGTCATGCCAGACTTTTTTTTTTTTTTCTTTTTTCGCCTTTTGAAATTCTTCTGGCTTTCAGTCCTCCGTGTGGAAGAAAGGGTACCGCTCTCTTCTCTCTCTCTCTCTCTCTCTCTCTCTCTCTCTCTCTCTCTATTGGACTCAAAATGATATATGATAGTTACATTTCACTGAAGAGTCTCTCTCTCTCTCTCTCTCTCTCTCTCTCTCTCTCTCTCTCTCTGAAAAATCTGCAGTTCTCAATTTCTTTTTGGATTTAAAGTGAATTTAGTTATAGTTGCTTTTCACTGAAGCGCTCTCTCTCTCTCTCCTCTCTCTCTCTCTCTCTCTCTCTCTGAAAAATCGGCAGTTCTCAATTTCTTTTTGGATTCAAAGTGAATTTAGTTATAGTTGCATTTCACTGAAGCTAGCTCTCTCTCTCTCTCTCTCTCTCTCTCTCTCTCTCTCTCTCTCTCAATTGTATGCCTGCAGACAAACTTAATTCCTTGTGTGTTTTATGAAGGGTCTAAATCATATTAAGATATAGATACGGGAGTGCCTATTGACGCAAAATAACAGTTTCTTCAGATTACATAGGCTTATTGAAATTAAATTTAGTAATGTAGGACTCGATGCAACTCGCTGAAGTACAATTGCTCGTTTTCCCCAACTCCTCTTTAGGGTGACAAAGACGAGCAGAATTGGTCAGTATGATGAATTTGTCTTTTGAATCCTGTTAGATTAAGATCTCTTTCACTATCCTGGTAATAAGCATGATTTACTTAGAGAAGAAGTAATCTATCACTGACAAAGAATAGGTGTTATTGAATCCTTCCAATTCCATTCATTTTAGTTTCTTTGCATGTCTTGGTCCACTTGCTCCCTGAGCTGCATACTTATAGTCAATTCTTTTTAGTGAGGCAGATTTGCACCGACACACAGGAGTGCCCTTTTAGCCCGGAAAAGTTTCCTGATCGCTGATTGGTTGGACGAGATAATTCTAACCAATCAGATAGCAGGAAACTTTTCCGAGGTAAGCGGGCACCGCTGCGAGTCAGTGCAAATGCGCTTCATTAAAAAAAATTGCGTATAGTCTAAAGCCTTAGGCTACATGTATTTTCGCTAATGGGAAGTAACATGGCTACTGCAAGAAAGTAAGTTCTATATATGATGAGATTCTTATATCAATGAGAGATTTGACCGGCAAGTTTTTGTATTTGTAATTGCTCGTTAACACGCCCCTATTTATGTGTGCGCGCTTACGCGTGCGTAAGTAGGCCTATATATGAGCGTATTTGCGTTGAAACAATTTGAAGTAGGCTTACATACATGATCACTAATTTGTAAATATATAAAGATAAATTTCTCTCTCTCTCTCTCTCTCTCTCTCTCTCTCTCTCTCGTTCCAGTTATAATTTTTGATAGATGTTCCAGCTGTAAAGCATGATTGAGTGGACCTTTTAATGTAGGTGGTTTATTCTAATGATAGGAATAATTAGAAAATTATATGTGGAAATATCTGAAGTATAACGAGCCCTTAGATTGATGGCCGTCCTTTAAGACCAGGGCATCTTTTATTGCGTCTCAAATGGTCCTGTTCATCTTGTGTCATTTCGTTCCTTAATTTTATTTATGCCAATTGCACCGTTTTAACGACTTTGTGTCCCCAGAATTTTTTTTTTTTTTTTTTTTTTTTTTTTTTGAGTAGCCGGATGTAATTCAAGTTTTATGTCATATAATTGTTGCATTCATTTAGCCTTTCTCGTGTACTCAATCTGTTATATGGAAGCTTGCTAGCAACGTTGATGGCATTTTGGGCTTGTTTTTATAGGAACGTGTTCACATAAGGACGTTGTTAATGTACGGCTTTTGTAGTTTTATTATATATTTAGAATTTAATTTCTTAAATGGGTGACCTGTTCTTTGGAAAATTGGTACATAATTTAATAAGTGTTCAATGAGAGGGGGGAAAATAGTTTCATAATTATAAATTTAATATACAGTTCCAGAATTTAGAGTTTCTTTATGGCCATTTATTTTCTCTTATCTGTTCTTCTGTTGGTTTTTAGTTCACCTATTAGTCCAATGTGATGTTTTATAAAAACTACCCTCTTGCTTGAGGGTACACTCGGGCACACTATTCTATCCTATTTCTGTTCCTCTTATTTTTGTTCGATTTTTATAGTTTATATAGGAGATATTTATTTTGATCTCGTTGCTCTTCTTAAGATATTTTATTTTTCTTTGTTTCCTTTCCTCACGGAGCCATTTTCCCTGTTGGAGCCCCTGGGCTTATAGCATCCTGCTTTTCTAATTAGGGTTGTAGCTTAGGAAGTAATGATAATAATGATGATAATGGTTCTAATATTGATATTTGCTCGCAAACTTTTCACTATCTATCCTGAATTTACCAATAACGTCTTATACTTTGGCTAAGACTTATAAATTTAATGACAATTTAATTCAAACGACGATCATATTAACACACCACTCCATTTTCTTTATGACGTCTTCAGGTGGCATCAGTCCAATGGGCTGGAGAGAGAGAGAGAGAGAGAGAGAGAGAGAGAGAGAGGCATCAGTCCAATGGGCTGGAGAGAGAGAGAGAGAGAGAGAGAGAGAGGCATCAGTCCAATTGGCTGGAGAGAGAGAGAGAGAGAGAGAGAGAGAGAGAGAGAGACAGAGAGAGAGAGAGACAGAGAGAGAGAGAGAGAGACAGAGAGAGAGAGAGAGAGAGAGAGAGAGTGGCATCAGTCCAATGGGCTGGAGAGAGAGAGAGAGAGAGAGAGAGAGAGAGAGAGGCATCAGTCCAATGGGCTGGAGAGAGAGAGAGAGAGAGAGAGAGAGAGAGAGAGGCATCAGTCCAATTGGCTGGAGAGAGAGAGAGAGAGAGAGAGAGAGAGAGTGGCATCAGTCCAATGGGCTGGAGAGAGAGAGAGAGAGAGAGAGAGAGAGAGAGAGATCAGTTCAATGGGTTGAACAGAGAGAGAGAGAGAGAGAGAGAGAGAGCGCCCTTAGAACTGGTAGCAGGAACCCTTCCTACCGTCTGTTACGGAGGACGTTGATTACATGTGATTACGGCCGGAGTCCTTTTTCCGTGGCACAGAGCGACAGGTTGTTTAGGTAGACGGCATCGTAACTGACGGCAGATTCGGGTCGAAAAAAGGTTCTCTCTACCACCTCCTTTTCGGACTCAGACGGACAGACATCAGTTAGGTAACGTAGGCAGGTAAAGGAAGCGAATGATGATGATGTGTCAGATAAGGGGAAAAAAAGGGAGGGTTAGGGAAGGGGAGCCGGTGGAGAGGTCAGGCAATATCGATAAAAATGGAAGTGGGAATATGTGGATAATGGGTTTGGGCGTAATGCAAAGAGGGACGATTCAATAAATCTATGGTTTACAGCATAATGAAGGGACGTTTGCTTTTAAGGCAATGTGATACATTATTATTATTATTATTATTATTATTATTATTATTATTACTTCTTGATAAACTACAAATCTAGTTGAAAAAGTAAGATGCTATGAGCCCATCGGCTCCAACAGGGAAAATATCCCAGTGAAGAAAGGAAACAAAGAAATAAGAGAATTAATTAACAATTAAAATTAATATTTAATTCAGTAACAACAATTAAAACAAATATTTCATGTATAAGCTTTAAAACCTTCAACGAAATAAGGGGAAGAGAAATAAGAGAGAATAGTGTGCCCGAGTGTACCCTCAAGCAAGAGAACTTTAATCATAGCAGCGGAAGACCATGGTACAGAGGCTATGGCACTACTCAAGAAGAGATGTGTTGGTAATATACAGTTTTTTTCGTTAGTGTCTTTTCGTATGTGATTATTCTATAATTTTCAGAGTGAAAATAATTTAGGAATTATTAGATAATTTCATGACTATTTGTTTGAATGATTATGTCATTTACAAGTGAACTTAATTGCTTTAGAATCTAAAGTTTAGATAAACTTCTCGATTATAAGTCCACGGATATGTATATCGATACGAATTCGTCGTTTTGCTTGTTATGAAAATGACTACATTAATTTTATCAGCTTTTCAGTGGTATTTTGTTTTGTTATAAAGTCTTCATACTTTGTGATTATTCATTCAATATATTCCCATTATTATTATTATTATTATTATTATTATTTGCTGCCAATTGCCAAGTTACAACCATAGTTGGAAAAGCAGAATGATATAAGCCTAAGGGCCCCAAGAGGGAAAATAGCTTAGTGACGAAAGGAAATAAGGAAACAAACTAAAAGAGAAGTTTAAGAACAATATCAACATTAAAATAAATCTTTTATATATAAACTATAAAAACTTTGAATAACAAGAGGAAGAGAAACAAGATAGAATGGTGTGACTGAGTGCACCCTCAAGCAAGAGAACGCGACCCCAAGACAGTGGAAGGCTATGGCACTACCATGAGTAGAGAACATAGGTTTGATTTTGGAGTGTCCTTAGAAGAGCTGCTTACCAAAATATATTTGTGAATGAAATTGAACATCATTTCTGTGACAATTTTATCACGTCGCAATCACTTGAACTGCATTTTGTTGTAAAGCTTAGTCTAGTTTATAGAAGGATAGTGTACGTGAATAATTTTGTTACATCCCCTTCTTTAAATAAAGATTGAATCTCTGCCCCCGTTCCCCTTGCGACCCATGTGTCGTAGATGCAAGATATCCCTTCTATGAAAGAGGCCTTCGGTTTAAGTATTTACCTCCGCCAACGAAATTGGAAGTTATGTTGCACCTCCTGTTTGTGTCCGCGCTTGTGTGTGTGTGAGTGTGTTTGTGAACCACTGCTTGCCCACAATTTTAATCGTAGAGTAATGAAACTTACATTGATTAACTGTTATGTAAAAAGTTAGAAATGATTAAATTTGGAAGGTCAAGATCAAAGGTCAAGGTCACGGTCAAGCCAAATGTTCAATTCACGTAATCAGCCATAAATTTGTACATCGCTGTGATAAAGACTTCAAACTTGGTTCGTATTTGAGTGTATGAAAATCCATGCCAATTAATATATGTTAAGGTCAAGGTCGAGCAAAAGGTCGAGAAATAAGCTGCTGCGGCGGAGGCCTGCGTTCTACTGAGTGCCCCTCTAATAGTCAATTCTTTTTAGTGATGCAGATTTGCACCGACTCGCAAGAGTGCCCTTTTTAGCTCTGAAAAGTTTCCTAACAGCTGATTGGTCGGAACTATTTTTCTCCGACCAATCAGCTATTAGGAAACTTTTCCGAGCTAAAAGGGCACCCCTGCGAGTCTGTGCAATTCTATATATGTATGTATGTATGTATCTATATATATATATATATATATATATCTCTCTCTCTCTCTCTCTCTCTCTCTCGTTATACACACACACAGACACACACACACACACACATATATATATATATATATATATATATTTCAGCCTCACTAAAAGAATTGACTATAGTTATTGATAATTTTCCAGTCGAACCTGGCCAGATTTTTGTCCCTTGGTGGTTTTTAGAATATTTTAGGTAAAAACATGATTAGGTTATGGATGCACGATGCAATTTCGGATAAAAAACTGTTTGAAATCTTAATCCACCAGCAATTGGCGTTGAATTAACAGATTTCGTACATCTCTAGTCTTGGGTAGTGTCATAGCCTCTGTACCACGATCTTCCACTGTCTTGTATTAAAGTTCTCTTACTTGAGGGTACACTCGGGTACACTATTCTATCTTGTTTCTCTTTTTCTTGTTTTGTTAAAGTTTTTATAGTTTATATAGGAGATATTTATTTCAATGTTATTGTTCTGAAAATAATTTATTTTTCCTCCTTTCCTTTCCTCACTGGGCTATTTTCCCTGTTGGGAAAATAGCATACTGCTTTTCCAACTAGGGTTGTAGCTTAGCAGTTAATAGTAATAATAAAGAAATTCATAAATAATTATGTGTTTTGAGTGCACATGTTCTTAAGATCCTAAATCACCACTTTTCGCTAACGAACGAGCTGGTAGGAATGGCTGCTTTCCTGTGTCAATGACCCAGTGAAATCATTTATTCATATATTGGTTTTGAATTTGTGTAAGTCAGAACGCCTTTTAATTGTAACTTGTTTTCATTATTATTATTATTTTTATTATTATTATTATTATTATTATTATTATTATTATTAATAATATTGTTATTATTATTATTATTAATATTGTTATTATTATTATTATTATTATTATTATTATTATTGTTATTATTATTATCATTATTATTATTATTATTATTATTATTATTATTATTATTATTATTATGAAGAGATTTATGTATCATACGGTGATAAAAAGTAATAATATTATATAATGATACGGTAATATTTAAAGAGAAGAAATTATGAAAATAGGAGAAATCATATATTCATAATACATA
Organism: Palaemon carinicauda; assembly: GCF_036898095.1. Taxonomy (NCBI): domain Eukaryota; kingdom Metazoa; phylum Arthropoda; class Malacostraca; order Decapoda; family Palaemonidae; genus Palaemon; species Palaemon carinicauda. Next base: position 6,310,943 of record NC_090743.1, read on the forward strand.
ATAATGCATAAAAGAGAGAAATTATACCGAGAAATATCGTTAATACACAATCTCTCAGGTCAACTATAGAATGAATTATACGTTATATTTAGATAAGTATTGCGTGTACAGGTATATATATACAGGGGGAAGAGAAAGTACAGTGGATACAGGTGTGGATTGTTCACCTGGCTTATAATACGAGGCACCGGGAGATAGAGGCACCTGTTTGGTAAGCTAACCTATACAGAGATTTCATGGATACCTCTCTCTCTCTCTCTCTCTCTCTCTCTCTCTCTCTCTCTCTTTTATATATATATATATATATATATATAAAGAGATTCCATGGACACTTTTTCTCTGTTTTTTCTTTATGATAATAATTTTCATGTTATTATAATTGGTGTGAAATGCTTTCAACAATCCCTTCCAACTCAAATTAATTTCACCAATTGTAAAGATTGTTAGAAAACGAAACAGCTGAAGATGATGATTTTCTTTATGTTTTTCATGACAATCATTTTCATCTAGACGTTCTTACAATTGGTGCGAAACGCTTTCAACAATCCCCGCTTATTCAAATTATTGTCCCCAAT
>NC_090743.1:6320517-6335517 GCF_036898095.1 Palaemon carinicauda
AACAAAAAGATTTTTCACATCGCTCTTGTTTGCCTGTAAGAAACAGAAGTAAGTAACCAAATAATTTAATTAGATTAACCTAAGATTAAAAGAATTATAAATTTCCCATTAATGTTCCAATTCCTTCTGCGCTTGTATCCATTTTGTAACCCAACGTTGGCCCGAGTAGAGAAGTGCTGGTGCTGTTGTGTGCGTACCTCTCTTGCATCCCTCTCCTTTCATTTGGGATCATCACATCTTTAAAGGTTAAAGGTTAAAGATGTCTGGTTTCAGTTCCAGTTCCATCAGAGTAGATGCTCACCAGAACGTCAGCCGGGCAAGTCCAATCCCCCACTGTGGTGCCCAACCACAGCAGTGGCCTCCCCAGTAAACAGCTTAAACTCTAGGTCCCGGGCGGGGATCGATCTGCTGCCATGCGAATGCTAGGCAAACATGTTGCCGCTGTACTAGCCATTTTGTATTTTAATGCTCCTTACGCTCTGTATGCGCTAGATTATTGTCTTTTTTATCTTTGTAGTTTTTCACAGCGACTGGAAATCACTCCCCATTTATGTTATTTTATCCCTAATTCCTTCTTTCTCTTGTGGCCTGATTGGTAACGTCTTTTGTCTGGTGTTTGCCAGACGGGGGTTCGAGTCCCTCTCAGACTCGTTAGGACCATTAGTGTCTGCAACCTTACCATCCTTGTGAGCTAAGGTTGGGGGTTTGGGGGAGCCTATAGGTCTATCTGCTGAGTCATCAGAAGCCACTGCCTGGCCTTCTCTGGTCATATCTTGGGTGTAGAGTATGCTTGGGCACGATTCATATGTATATATGGTCTGTCTCTAGGGCGTTGTCCTGCTTGCTAGGGCAATGTCCCTGTCCCTTGCCTCTGCCATTCATGAGCAACCCTTAAAACCTCTAAAACTTTCAAGATTTTTGCTGAATCTCCAACTACCATCCTTTTTTTTGCTTAGTCAATAGAAGGTATTTTCCTAATGTGTATGTTTGGAAAATTATAGTTTATTAGGTCTTACTTATATGTGTATATTAGCCTTAGTTTGGCTCTCCAGCTTTTTGACGTATATAAATCTCTAAAGAAATTGTTCTTGATAACATGTGGATTATGAAATTTCATTCCATCAAAGTTGTCCTTATTTTTATTGCAATATTCTTTCAATTATGGTAAATAGAATGAGCTGTTGAATAATAAGGCATTATTTATATTGGTATTCGTTCTCTCGTTTGCAATTATTATTGCTATATTTGATGACTTTTGGCTTTGAATTTTTCCTTATAATTCTAAAGATAAGTTATTTGAAAATAAGATCGACATTAAAAAGAAGAAAAAAATCTCTTTTCATTTTTATGACTCGCTATAATGCTAAAGATAAATTATTTGAAATAAAATCAACATTTAACAAAAAAATCTTTTTATTTTTTATGACTCACTATAATGCTAAAGGTAAATTATTTTAAAATAAGTTCGACTTTAGAAAAAAAAAATCTATTTTTATTTCTTGTGACTCACTATAATGCTAAAGATGAATTATTTGAAAATAAGATGGCCATTAAAAAGAAAAAAAAAATCTATTTTCATCTATTATAACTCACTTTGATGCTAAAGATAAATTATTTGAAAATAAGATGGACATTAAAAAGGAAAAATTAATTCTATTTTTAATTTTTATAACTCACTATAATGTTAAAGATAAATGATTTGAAAATAAGATCGACATTCAAAAGAAAAAGAATTCTATTTTTATTTTTTATGACTCACTATAATGATAAAGATAAATTATTTGAAAATAAGATCGACAAAAAAAAAAAATCTATTTTTTTTATTTTTCATGACTCACTATAATAAAGATAAACTATTTAAAAATAAGATCGACAAAAAAATTTAATTTTTTATTTTTATGACCATGAATTATCTTCAAGATTTGCCTTTGCAATATGGAGTATAGGATTTGACCTACATAGGATCAAATATTGCGCTTTCTTTATGACTGTGGACAGTTTTGGAGGTCACCTGTCGTCGTCACATACTTTTGCCAATGGCGTATGATGTACTGAGTACTTTAGGTACATATCCATAGATGTCACAAAAAAAAAAAAAGAAAAAAAAAACTTCTTTTGGACCCAAACTGACCCCTGTGTATACACGAGTTTGTTGTCATTTTAAAGGATGTCTCTCTTTTCCTGTGGCCAACCCTGTAAGAGTGGGCATTATTGCTCTGCGGTTTAGATGCAATATTATCGCGTATTAATAATAATATAATTAATGTTATATAGTTTCAAAGTAATTTTCAGTAGTTTATTCTTCATAATTGAGAGTATTCCACTAATTTTCAAAGCCATCAAAAGGCCGATATTTTTTCTACAGTCACCTATTATATTAAGATTCACTGAATTCTAATGTATGTCATAATTATATGTTAAAGCTAGCACACGCACCTTTTTTTCTGCTTTGAAAATTAATTTATTTATATAGCTTACAAAAACTAATGTATTCAGATAGCTTATAGGCACAATCTACATTCCTCCGCTTGCTTTCCGGGATCGAGATATAACTTGTGTTTTAGTATCCGTTACTTTACATTATTATTATTATTATTATTATTATTATTATTATTATTATTATTATTATTATTATTAGCTATACTACAACCCTAGTTGGAAAAGCGAGGTGCTATAAGCCCAATGGCTCCAACAGGGAAAAATAGCCCAGTGGGGAAAGGAAATAAGGAAGTAAATAAACGATATAAGAAGTAATAAAAATTCAAATAAAATATCTTAAAAACATTGACAAAATTAAAACATATTTGATGTATAGACTATAAAAGTACTTATGTAGGCCTAAGCCTGTTCAACATAAAAACATTTGCTGTGAGTGTAAACTTTTGAAGTTCCACTGATTCAACTACCCGATTAGGAAGATCATTCCACAACTTTGTCACAGCTGCAATAAAGCTTCTAGAGTACCGTGTAGTATTGAGCCTCATGATGGAAAAGGTCTGAATATTAGAATTAACATGTTATTCGACATATTTTAGAAGTTTCATTAGCGACTGTTCCCTCTCTATTTCCAATACACACAACTCTATACCTGCTTCTTGGATGTTAAGAACCTTGTTGAGGACACTTTTAGTAATCCTTGCATGGCTTCGTCATCAATCCAGCATTCCTTCGTCTACCAGCCCTCCAACTCTCGCCATATCATGTTCCAGTTGATGTTCTATGTCTTGCTTGTCGCCTTGTTGCACTGTTAAAAATTTGCATTAAAGTAACGGTAAATGTCTGGCAACATTTATTCCAGTATTTTTACCTTTTTAAAATCGGATATGTTGACGTAAAGGAGTGATATTACGGCCACCAACCCATAAAACATAATAACAAAATAGGGTAAAATTACGGTCGCCTGTATTTTACTGAAATACGGCTGAGAACAGTATATTTTTACGGAGAATTTCCGATTAAAATTACGGTTTTTTTTCTAACAGTGTATTGCAAAGAACCACTTTTCATTGCAATCTCACCTCTCATTTCCTTCTCCAACACTGCAAATATATCATGATTTCATTCCCGTCAAAAAGGCTACCTTTGTTCGAGTCAGATTTACTCGAAAGGGAAACAACAAGTGAATTGCTAATAAGATAAAACTGGAACTAATACACTATTGCAAAGAACCACTTTTCATTGCAAACTCACCTCTCATTTCCCTCTCCAACACAGCAAATATATCATGATTTCATTCTCGTCAAAAAAAAAAGGCTACCTTTGTTTGAACCAGATTCCCTCGATAAATCATGAATACATAATGGAACCCACCAAGAAAATTTGCTTGCTTCCGTGGGTACCATGATCACCCTGATATTTGTTTCTACCCGACGCCAGGCCAATGGGACCACTCTTTATCCTGTCTGTGGTACGTGGTCAAGACTCAAATCACCTCTCGGGTATAAGTGGTCCACTCAAAAATCATATTTCTTTACCGAAAAGCGTTGGCAGACTAATCAGTTGTGAGATAGCATGTCCTCAATATCATGATGCCAGTAATGTTGGGGACAAAATCCACAACCTCAAAATGATCTTCGATACGGAATAATCCATGAAAAATTGAAGCTAAGCTAAATATATACGAATTTCCTAGCCCCGGATAGTTGGTATATCACTATCATGTTCTCCTACCGGTTTTTAAATATTATTCATTTTCGGGAAAATTGCCTTTCTTCTTTTTTGTATAAATGACCAAAGCTGGGAAATATACTCTTTTCATATCAGGGGTTTGCAATTCTAGTGGCAAAAACATGACACCATTGGTCAACGTATTTGATTATCCCAACTGACCATGGACGAATTCTACCATGAAATGTGTGGCAATTGCTTCTACCAAATAGTAGTCAGTTTCCAAGATGAAAGAGGACAAGCTTAAGAATATAGAAATATTTCAAATAAAATTCATTATATATTGCTCGCCATCGTTTGACGTGAAAGCAGGTATTTTAAAAGGCTAACTATAAAAGAAATAGTGAACAATTGTCTACCTAATAATACCAGGACTCACCACATAGAAAATACTAAAATGTTGCCCGGAAGTAAATATAATCAATGTCAAGTCGAGGCAAAGGTTAATTCTGCCTGGCAGCCAATGGAACACGTTAATAAAAATATGCATCCCAATTTGATGCAACATTTACATAAAAGAGATAAAGGGCTTAAAGGTCGCTCATGAATGGCAGAGGCAAGGGACAGTGACATTGCCCTAGCAATCAGGACAATGCCCTAGAGACTGACCATATATTATATGATCAGCGCCCAAGCCTCCTCTCCACCCAAGCTAGGACCAGGGAGGGCCAGGCAGTGGCTGCTGATGACTCAGCAGATAGACCTATAGGCTCCCCCAAACCCCCCAACCTTAGCTCACAAGGATGGTAAGGTTGCAGACACTAATGGCACTAACGAGTCTGAGCGGGACTTGAACCCCCTACTCAGCAGATAGACCTATAGGCTCCCCCTAACCCCCCTAACCTTAGCTCACAAGGATGGTAAGGTTGCAGACACTAATGGTACTAACGAGTCTGAGCGGGACTTGAACCCCCGACTCAGCAGATAGACCTACAGGCTCCCCCTAACCCCCCTAACCTTAGCTCACAAGGATGGTAAGGTTGCAGATGATAAAGGCACTAATGAGTCTGAGCGGGACTCGAACCCCCGACTGGCAAACACCAGACAGAGACGTTACCAATCAGGCCACAGCCACAGCCGTTTCTATCCTAGATTTAGGAGCAGATTGTCTTAGCTAGTTTAAAACTGTTGCATAGATTTACACAATTAACTCTGATACTATAGTCCATTTCTTTTAGCGATGCATATTTGCACAGACTCGCAGCGGTGCCCTTTTAGCTCGGAAAAGTTTCCGGATCGCTGATTGGTTGGACAGGATAATTCTAACCAATCAGCGATCAGGAAACTTTTCCGAGCTAAAAGGGCACCGCCGCGAGTCGGTGCAAATATGCATCGCTAAAAGAAATGGACTGTAGTAAAATTCTGATTACTCAAATGCCAGTGCGAATGCAATAAACCAGTGCTCAACAAACACAAATAGATCATACATACGCTGTTGAGTAAAACTGTAATTTTAATGGGAAATTCTCCGTAAAAACATACTATTTTCAACCGTGTTTCAGTAAAATACAGGCGACCGTAAATTTTTCTTTTACGGGTGTTTAACAAACACAAATAGATCATACACACACTTTTAAGAAAAACCGTAATTTTAATCGGAAATTCTCCGTAAAAACATACTGTTCTCAACCGTGTTTCAGTAAAATACAGGCGACCGTAAATTTTCCTTACTTTGTTTATATCTTTTACGTGTTGGTGACCATAATATCACTCCTTTACGTCAATATATCCGTTTTTAAAACGGTAAAAATCCTGGAATAAATATTGCCAGACATTTTCCGTTTTTTTAATGCATATTTTCAACAGTGTAGTGTGTTAGTTCTAGTTATATCTTATGAACAATCCACTTGTTTCCCTTTCGGGGATATTTGACTCGAACAAATTTAGCCTTTTTGACGGGAATGGAATCATGATATATTTGCAGTGTTGGGGAAGGAAATGAGAGGTGAGTTTGCGATGAAAAGAGGTTCTTTGCGATAGTGTATTAGTTCCAGTTATATCATATTAATTCACTTGTTTCCCTTTTTCGCTCTTCGGTAATACTGATATGCGAATACATAAATTGATATGTAATGCAGAATTGCAATGACTTACCGGTCAATCTTGACTCAACTGGGTTTTATTATTTGACGCCAACAAAAGAAGAGAAAAACAAAGAATAAAGAAATATATATATTACTGTAAAAAGGAAAAAAAAAATTGATAGCTGCTCGCTACCGGACGCAGTTATTTCGGGACACACGATCACGCCTCTTTCGATTACCATTGACGAGGAATTTTACAATTGATGGTAGAGCCGCGGTAGGTTCAAAGCTACTATTCGGTAGCGCTTTTCCTCTGTAAGTGGGGTTTATCCTTGACTCAAAAAAAAAAAAAAAAAAAAAAAAAAAAAAAAAAAAAAAAAAAAAACGTAAAATAGCAAAGATTTGCCTTTGATTCGGACAGTAGCCTTAGGATAGAGGATGGTAATATTCGCCTTGTCCTTAACCCTCGGAATACCGAAGTTCGTGTGATAGGATACTCGGGGCTGTAGGTAATTCCTCCATAATCAGGGAATTTTTACGACCCAAAATATGTCACTGGAGTACCCCTGGGGTGTCTGTTCTCCACGCGTCGTAACGCACTGTATGTTCGGTAGGAAATAAGACGATGTTATTCGTTATGGCAATTTAAAGTATCTATTCGGGAACTCATCAAAAATTTACATTTTGCTTAAATTCGCAGCCTTTTGTCTAACATAATTCTTAGCATAACTTGTATTGACGGACTGAGGTTAGGTCAGTATAATCAATTAAAGTTTTAAGTCTCCTGAAAATACAAATATCCAACTTTAACGAGAAATAAGTTGGTCTTGAATGTTTTACCCTGTGACATCTCTCTCTCTCTCTCTCTCTCTCTCTCTCTCTCTCTCTCTTGGTTTTAAACAATGCAAACGAAGACGTATTGGCATATAGAGGCAAAGAGTAACTGCATCATGACACTGTTTTTGGACCTGGAACACCAACCTGTGATATTACCTCAAAATCAGTATCTCTCTCTCTCTCTCTCTCTCTCTCTCTCTCTCTCTCTCTCTCAATGCAAACGAAGACGTTTGTGGGATATAGAGGCAAAGTGTAACTGCATCATGACACTGTTGTTGGACCTGCAACACCAACCTGTGATATTACCTCAAAATCAGCATCAACCCGTTCTCTGCTTCTGTTCTTTTTTTGTCATCGTAGTTTTGTGTTACACAGTAATGATGAAGGAGCACGCAATGCTAGTGAAATTAGGCCAACTGCTTTTTTTATTTTATTAATAAATTAGGTCAGCCACTTTTTCGCATGCTTGAAGTTGGGTCAAAGCCAAAACGATAGCGAGAGCCTCTTGCCCTTCCAACTTCTCTTAAGGACGAATATCCTCATAGGAAACCGAAGGAATACGAGCTTTAGGGCCTTTTCGTGTCAGCCGCACAGTAGCTCCTCACGTCACTGTTTGAAGTGAATCATTTTCGCCGAGGTTTGCAAGCCCCGGTCTAGTTTTTTCTTGCTTGTGTCCCCTACAATCAACAAAGCCCGGAGAGACGGCCGGGTTAGCGTGTGACTAATCCTTAATTCGAGGATTCCGGATCTGAGGGCATCTCGGGAGAACAACCGTCAGTCAGACCTCCTCCTCCTCCTCCTCCTCCTCTTCATCATCCCGATCATCTCCAGCTTCAAGCTTCCCGGAAGGCAGAAGACGAGACACAAGAAGCTCAGACTATTCCTCCTGTTTTAGAATCACCTATAACTCAATCGCTTCCAGACTAAATATTGCTCTTTTAGTAGAGAAATGGAACGACTTCAAATATGACAGGATACAGCTCACACATTAAGTCGTACCCAAGAGGATTTTGAAAAGGTGGTGCCGCTGATGGAAAAGGGTAATGGCCGTTGGAGAATATTATAGAGCCACCCACGTTTATACCTTCCGAGGATAGAAATATTTCCCTCCGGTGGGTTTCGCATTGCTAAAGTTTTCTCGGTTATTTTGGGTTTAACTTGCTTGTAAGCCTGGGGCGATTTTCACAGGTATTGTTTGAAATTAATGAATAATTAGAGTTTTTTTATATCGTGTTTTAGTTCTGTCGTTAATGAAATCGATGTATTAAGCTAGATATGTGCATGATTTATATATGTATGTGTGTGATATATATATATATATATATATATATATATATGTGTGTGTGTGTGTGTGTGTGTGTATATATATAAAGAAATCCGTTTATGTCTGACATGAAAAGTTTTTGGGAGCTTCAATTATACTTCTGGTTTTCAATCAAGAGTTTTTGACCCTTGTACCAGACTATAAAGCTTTGTTATAAAGATTCAGTCTCGCTTATTATACTGAGAGGCAGAAACGTTAAACTCGAGTAAAACTCTTTAATCCAAAATCGGCATCCGCAAAAGGTTATGAAATCATTACATTGTACATTGTTAGAATAATTGCATTATTGATTAATGTTACTTCAGCTGATATGTTTTAAGATCTCTTCGGTAGTTTATGTATAGCAAAAGAATTTACTTGTTCTATTTTTTTTTCTCTTTTTGACCTACTCACACCTGTTAAGTTTGAAAACAGAGCTTCACCATTAAGATGGTCAAAGACATTACTAAAATCAAGGTCAATCATACAAACTTACTGACCACAATCAAGGGATTTTAGTAAACGAAAAATTATAAGGGGCTCACATGCTCCAATGCCTCTGCAAAGCTGTAAATTAGGGAACAGATGATTACCTTGAGTCTTTGAAACGTTTTGGCAAAAGACTCAAAAACTTCAGATAATAAGGGAGCTATGAAAATTGCTCGTTAATCAGCGGGGCTAGAGATTATTTAGTCAGTAATGTTAGGGAAATAAAGATTGTTGAGTCAGTGCTGAGAGAAATAAAGATTGTTGGGTCAGTGTTGAGAGAGAAATAAAGGTGGTTTTGTCAGTTTTTAGAGAAATAAAGATTGTTGGGTCAGTGTTGAGAGAGAAACAAAGAAGGTTTTGTCAGTGTTGAGAGAAATACAGATTGTTGGGTTAGTGTTGAGAGAGAAATAAAGATTGTTGGGTCAGTGTTGAGAGAAATAAAGATTGTTGGGTCAGTGTTGAGAGAGAAATAAAGATTGTTGGGTCAATGTTGAGAGAGAAATAAAGATGGTTTTGTCAGTGTTGAGAGAAATAAAGATTGTTCGGTTAGTGTTGAGAGAAAAATAAAGATTGCTGGGTCAGTGTTGAGAGAGAAATAAAAATTGTTGGGTCAGTGTTAAGAGAGAAATAAAGATTGTTGATTCAGTGTTGAGAGAGAAATAAAGCTGGTTTTGTTAGTGTTGAGAGAAATAAAGATTGTTGGGTTAGTGTTGAGAGAAAAATAAAGATTGCTTGGTCATAGTTGAGTTAGAAATAAAAATTGTTGGGTCAGGGTTGAGAGAGAAATAAAGATTGCTGAGTCAGTGTTGAGAGAGAAATAAAGCTTGTTTTGTTAGTGTTGAGAGAAATAAAGATTGTTGGGTTAGTGTTGAGAGAAAAATAAAGATTGTTGGGTCAGTGTTGAGAGAGAAATAGATATGGTTTTGTCAGTGTTGAGAGAGAAATAAAGATTGTTGGGTGAGTGTTAAGAGAGAAATAAAGATTGCTGGGTCAGTGTTGAGTTAGAAATAAAAATTGTTGGGTCAGTGTTGAGAGAGAAATAAAGATTGTTGAGTCAGTGTTGAGAGAGAAATAAAGCTGGTTTTGTTAGTGTTGAGAGAAATAAAGATTGTTGGGTGAGTGTTGAGAGAAAAATAAAGATTGTTGGGTCAGTGTTGAGAGAGAAATAAATAGGGTTTTGTCAGTGTTGAGAGAGAAATAAAGATGGTTGGGCCAGTGTTAAGAGAGAAATAAAAATTGTTGGGTCAGTGTTGAGAGAGAAATAAAGATTGTTTTGTCAGCAATGTTAGAATGGTAGTTTTTTTTTGTCTGTTATGAGATGGTTAGAGACTGTTTAGTCAGTTTTGAAATGACTAGAGATTGTTTGATCGATGATGAAAGAAAGATAGTTGTTTTTTTCAGCGACAGAAGAGATAGAGGTTGTTTGCTCAGCAATGAGAGAAAAAAAATTTCTTGGTTACCAATGAGAGAGATGAATAGGATGTTGGCCAGCAAGAAAAGGAATATAAAGATTTATATACCATTGGTGATATGGATATAGAGATTGTTTAATCTGTGATGATAAGGATATAGATATTATTTCGTTAATTAAGATACAGAGATAAATTGTTTCGTAAGCAAAGACAGCTATAGTCATTGTATCGTCAGCTAAGAGAGAGATAGAGATTGTTTTGGGAATGAAGAGACAGATAAAGATTGGTCAGTGTTAAGAGATAGAATTTTTTTTTTGTTAGTGAAGAGAGACTTGGAGACTATTTTGTTCGTGATGAGAGGGAGAGAGATTATTTGGCCAGTGGAGAGAGAGATAGAGATTGTTTGGGCAATTGTGAGAGAGGTAGGTTGTATTTTTCACTGATGAGAGTGAGATAAAGATGGTTTTGTAATTGAAGAGATAGAGATTGTTTTGTCAGTGAGGAGATAGATGAGATTGTTTTGTCAGAAGAGAGATAGATAGAGACTGTTTTGTCAGTGAAGAGAGCTAGCGATTGTTATGTCAGCGATGATTGAGAAATATATTTTCATAATAGCAATGTGAGTGTGTTAGAGTGTTTGGCTAACAATGGGAAAAGCATAGAAAATCTTTGCGGAGCATTGAGAGAGAGAGAGAGAGAGAGAGAGAGAGAGAGAGAGAGAGAGAGAATACGTTTATATCTGTTCAACTAACTCGACGTTTAAAAGAAATGATATAATCCTCTCTCGCTACAACACACACACACACACACACACACACACACACAAATTTGCTAATTCCCATATTCTTTATTATCTTGCGTGCATGTTTCCCGAGGGAAGAATTGTCTTGGCCAAATGTGGCAGGATAGGTATATCCTGTTGCGCTAAGGCAAGAGAATTTTATTTATGACGAGGTGTCGGATAAAATAACTTTCATTTTCATTGAAAGTCGTGACATTTGCCGTGTTTTGCCTCTTATAGATGTCACCGCTTTGTGAATCCTTTATTTCCAAAGCAAGGAAAAGCGAAAATATTTCTCGAGGCGACGGAATAAGGGAATCTCTCGCAACAATAGTCCTGTTATCCTTGAGGAAAAAAATAAATGGTTCCGAGTTTTTACTGTTTTTCCATCGAAGGTGTTTCTTATCAGCCCACATGTCACTGCGATTCACGATCGTATTGTGTTTATTTCCTCATTATGAAATCCATGATCGCTTTTTTTTTTGTGTTTTATATATTTTCGCAGGCAGGTTTTTTTTTTTTTTTTTTTTTTTTTTTTTTTTTTTTTTTCTCTCCTGGGTACGTATCCAACGGTAAAGCAAGTGTGGGTTGCAGGAAGGTGGTGTTTTTGTTAATGAATCAACTACTAATTGCTGGGTTGCTTACCACTCACCTTTTAAGGAGCTGAACTGTTTTTAAATGCAAGTTTATCAGAGTCAATAAACGGCAGTATATCATGTGAAGTTTAATTGTACAATCACCTTGAAATTGACAAATTTCAATGTAGTGTATGTGAAGAATTTTTTCACCAAATACCCCTCTATTATTATTATTATTATTATTATTATTATTATTATTATTATTATTATTATTATTACTAACTGTTAAGGAAGTTGTGTGAAAGAAAAATGAGAGCAGTTAGGTTGCTAAATATAGTTGGGAATAGTTTGGAAATTCAAGTAATACAAGAATAATTTGAATTATGGTTTAGCCACAATTTTATTTCTATAAAGGTACGATTTTTTTTTTTTTGGCCATTGTCTTTGAGTTCGTATGATAAATTAATGATTTAGCAACATATTAACATGGTGAATTGTGCGAATCAAATGTTTTTTTTTTATTTTATGCCTTCGTATTTTAAATCTATTAAAATGAAGTTGCCATTTTTCATATTCCAACCTTAATATCAATTTCAGTGGAAGTAGTTGTGGAATTATTCAGTTTGTTGTTGTTATTTTCATTGTTGTTGCCATTTTTCTCATTTTAACCCTGAATGATTTAGTTTGTTGTTATTTTCATTATTTAGTTTGATGTTGTTTGTAGTTGTCATTTTCATTGTTGTTGTTAAAAGTGCAGCAATATATCGGGTCAAGTTCTGCACCTGAATTATTTAGTTTGTTGTTATTTTCATTATTAATTTGTTGTTATTTGTTGTTGTTATTTTCATTGTTGTTGTGAAAAGTGCAACATATATTGGGTCAAGTTCTGCAACCCTTGCCAGAATTATTTAGTTTTTGTTGTTATTTACATTGCTGTTGTTATTTTCATTGTTGTTGTTAGTTCTTCTGCAACCCTTGCCTGAATTATTTAGTTTGTTGTTATTTTCATTTTTATTGTTTAAAGTGCAGCAATATATTGGGTCAAGTTCTTCTGCAACCCTTGCCCGAATTATTTAGTTTGTTGTTGTTAAAGTGCAGCAATATATTGGGTCAAGTTCTGCTGAAACCCTTGCCTGAATTATCTAGTTTGTTGTTGTTAAAGTGCAGCAATATATTGGGTCAAGTTCTGCTGCAACCCTTGCCCGAATTATTTAGTTTGTTGTTGTTAAAGTGCAGCAATATATTGGGTCAAGTTCTGCTGCAACCCTTGCCCGAATTATCTAGTTTGTTGTTGTTGAAGTGCAGCAATATATTGGGTCAAGTTCTGCTGCAACCCTTGCCCGAATTATTTAGTTTGTTGTTGTTGAAGTGCAGCAATATATTGGGTCAAGTTCTGCTGCAACCCTTGCCCGAATGATTAAGTTTGTTGTTGTTAAAGTGCAGCAATATATTGGGTCAAGTTCTGCTGCAACCCTTGCCCGAATTATCTAGTTTGTTGTTGTTAAAGTGCAGCAATATATTGGGTCAAGTTCTGCTGCAACCCTTGCCCGAATTATTTAGTTTGTTGTTGTAAAAGTGCAGCAATATATTGGGTCAAGTTCTTCTGCAACCCTTGCCCGAATTATTTAGTTGTTATTTTCATTATTGTTGTTAAAGTGCAGCAAAATATTGGGTCAAGTTCTGCTGCAACCCCTGCCCGAATTATTTAGTTTGTTGTTATTTTCATTATTTAGTTTGATGCTATTTGATATTGTTATTTTTATTGTTGTTGTTCAAGTGCAGCAATATATTGGATCAAATTCTGCAACCCTTGCCCAAATTATTTAGTTTGTTGTTATTTTCATTATTTAGATTGATGCTGTTTGATGTCATTTTTATTGTTGTTGTTAAAAGTGCAGCATATATTGGGTCAAGTTCTGCTGCAACCCTTGCCTGAATTATTTAGTTTGTTGTTATTTACATTGCTGTTGTTATTTTCATTGTTGTTGTTAAAGTGCAGCAATAAATTGGGTCAAGTTCTTCTGCACCCCTTGCCCGAATTATTTAGTTTGTTGTTATTTTCATTGTTGTTATTTTCATTATTGTTGTTAAAGCGCAGTAATATATTGGGTCAACTTCTTCTGCAACCCTTGCCCGAATTATTTAGTTTGTTGTTATTTTCATTGTTGTTATTTTCATTATTGTTGTTAAAGCGCAGTAATATATTGGGTCAACTTCTTCTGCAACCCTTGCCCGAATTATTTAGTTTGTTGTTATTTTCATTGTTGTTATTTTCATTATTGTTGTTAAAGCGCAGTAATATATTGGGTCAACTTCTTCTGCAACCCTTGCCCGAATTATTTAGTTTGTTGTTATTTTCATTGTTGTTATTTTCATTATTGTTGTTAAAGCGCAGTAATATATTGGGTCAACTTCTTCTGCAACCCTTGCCCGAATTATTTAGTTTGTTGTTATTTTCATTGTTGTTATTTTCATTATTGTTGTTAAAGCGCAGTAATATATTGGGTCAACTTCTTCTGCAACCCTTGCCCGAATTATTTAGTTTGTTGTTGTTATTTTCATTATTGTTGTTAAAGTGCAGTATATATTGGGTCAAGTTCTGAAATCCTTGCCCGAATTATTTAGTTTGTTGTTATTTTCATTGTTGTTAAAGTGCAATATATATTGGGTCAAGTTCTGAAACCCTTGCCCGAATTATTTAGTTTGTTGTTGTTCTTTTCATTATTGTTGTTACAGTGGGGTATATATTGGGTCAAGTTCTGAAACCCTTGCCCGAATTATTTAGTTTGTTGTTATTTTCATTATTGTTGTTAAAGTGCAGTATATATTGGGTCAAGTTCTGAAACCCTTGCCCGAATTATTTAGTTTGTTGTTATTTTCATTGTTGTTAAAGTGCAGCAATATATTGGGTCAAATTCTGCAACCCTTGCCCAAATGATTTAGTTTGTTGTTATTTTCATTATTTAGTTTGATGTTGTTATTTTCATTGTTGTTAAAAGTGCAGCAATATATTGGGTCAAATTCTGCAACCCTTGCCCAAACTATATAGTTTGTTGTTAGTTTAATTATTTAGTTTGATGTTGTTATTTTCATTGTTGTTAAAAGTGCAGCAATATATTGGGTCAAGTTGTGCTGCAACCCTTGCCCGAAGATGTTCTTCCCACAGCCCCTCTTGTGATCCCTTGCACCGTCCATTCCTCGCGAGTCGTGAGCGGTCGACTGTGAATCATGCTCAGCCAAACACGACCCCAGATAATTAATGTCTTGGTAGTGATTTCATTGGAGGAAGGGCCACAGGAGGAGGGGTACAGCTTCTAATGCCCTTCATGCTTTCCTCCTCCTCCTCCTCCTCCTTCCAGCATAGTTTGTGTGGCCTTTCGATGCCCTTTGGTCAAGCCGGGTTAAATGG
>NC_090743.1:6338017-6358017 GCF_036898095.1 Palaemon carinicauda
GAGATAGAGAGAGAGAGAGACTCTCATTAGCCTAATCAACCTGAGGGTCAATAGTAGCTGTGTTATTTGTGGCAACTTTCTATTCATGAAAAAAAAAGTTGTGTATCTTTCATTAAACGAAGTAAAGCTACGACTTCCATTTTGTTTACTGTATTGGCTTGTGGTGTTTTAGCTGCCTTTCACAACCAGATATTTTATATATGCGAGTTCAGTCTTCTGGTTTCAAAGCAAGTTTTTACGTGGGAGTTTATTAGTTCCACTCGTATTTTCTTGATTCAAACGAATGTATTTCCAACGTACATCCACTCGGAAGCATGCATACATACATCCATACATACATGCATACATATATATATATATATGTATATATATATATATATATATATATCTGTGTATATATATATATATATATATATGTGTGTGTGTGTGTGTGTGTGTGTATGTATGTATGTATGTGTGTATGTATGTTTGTTTGTGTGTATGCATGTGTGTATGCGTGTATATATGTATGTGTATCTGTGCGTGTATGTATATGTCTGTGCATAGGAATGCATGTGAGTGTCCACGTACATTTATGCTTATATTATAACTAAGTCTTAGGTATATGATGAAACGAGAGAGAGAGAGAGAGAGAGAGAGAGAGAGAGAGAGAGAGAGAGATTCTCAATACTTCTCTTTAAAGTTATTAGTATGTTTCAAAGTAAATGACGTATATTTTAGCGGCTGTTAATACTTTTGCACCTACTAAATAAAGAGTTGTGGATGTATATAAATGAATGTATTTAAGTGGCACTTAAATTTGTCATTTGAGCTTGTAAAATATGTTCAGGCCAACATTTTTATGGTAGCTATTTATCTTAATTTTATTAATGTTTCAGAAATGTTCAAAAGTGTCTAAAAATTTTTAGGTTACTCATTTTTTATCAATTTATGTAAACTATAGCTTGGAAATTTTTGGCAGTTTAAAAAGGCGATGATACGCTGTCTGCGTTTTCGTCTAATAAAACAGATTATTATTATTATTACTAGCCAAGCTACAACCCTAGTTGGAAAAGCAAGATGCTATAAGCCCAAGGGCTCCAATAGGGAAAAATAGCCCAGTGAGGAAATGAAATAAGGAAATAAATAAATGATGAGAACGAATTAACAATAAATTATTCTAAAGCCAGTAACAACGTTAAACCAGATATGTCTTATATAAACTATTAACAACTTCAAAACAGAAATGTCATATATAAACTATAAAAAGACTCATGTCAGCCTGTTCAAAAAAAAACATTTGCTGCAACTTTGAACTTTTTGAAGTTCTGCTGATTCAACTACCTGATTAGGAAGATTATTCCACAACTTGGTCACAGCTGGAATAAAACTTCTAGAATACTGTGTATTATTGAGCCTCACGATGGAGAAGGCCTGGCTATTAAAATTAACTGCCTACCTAGTATTACGAACAGGATAGAATGTTTCATGTTTCCAAACACTTTATAATTCTTTTAGTCAATAAATGTAGAATTAAATATATCATTAGTTAAAGCCCACATTTTATTAATTCTCTTAATGCAGTATCTGTGAAATCTCCTTTGTACCTTTGTGTTTTATCTTGTAGATTTTCATGAGAATATTTTGAACTTTAGCTATTTTTATTCCTTATTTCAAAGCTTTTTGGCATGTAGATTTGGAAGATAATTTGGAGTACGATATTTCAGGAATTTTCTATTGTTAAAGGCACATATGTGATTATTAAATAAAGAATATATATATATATATATATATATGCACGTTCAGCTTACCCCGTCCCTCTGGTATGGGGAGTGGAGTAGTCATACCCTGGTAAAAAGGAGTTGCGTGTGCGTGTATATCTATCTAAATATTTAGCCATCATTTATTGAAGGATCGCGTATACAAATATAGCCTATATATATATATATATATATATACAGTATATATATATTTATATATATCTATATATATATATGAGAGAGAGAGAGAGAGAGAGAGAGAGAGAGAGAGAGAGAGAAGGTTTATAGCATCCCTCATGATATAAACTATAATGTGGGAAAGGTAGGCGTCTTATTAAACGCACCCTGCAGGAGTTCCCAGGCCAGCGGTCAGTTTTTGGGTGACCCTGACTCTCGACCTCTCTCCTCTCTTCCTTCTGCTGTTGCTCCTGCCGCTTCTTGGCCTACTCACCTGGCTTCCCTACCTACCTGTTCATGCTCACCGCGGCCGCCTCCGGAGACGCCCTTTCGTAGTCCTGATTTTTATATGACATGGGCTGGATCATCTTCACTTTGTCTCTCTCTCTCTCTCTCTCTCTCTCTCTCTCTCTGACATGGGCTGGATCATTCTCTCTCTCTCTCTCTCTCTCTCTCTCTCTCTCTCTCTCTCTGTCTTTTTTGTCGTTATTATTATTATTATTACTATTATTATTATTATTACTTGCTAAGCTACAACCCTAGTTGGAAAAGAAGGATGCTATAAGCCCTGGGGCTCCAACAGGGAAAAATATCCCAGTGAGGAAAGGAAATAAGGGAAAATGAAATATTTTAAGAACAGTAACAACGATAAAATAAATATTTCTTGTATAAACTATGAAAATTTTATCAAAACAGAGGAAGAGAAATGAGAGGTACACTTATTGGTGTACAGTACATTAATTTCTGTCTGAACTAATGCTGGATCTCTCTCTCTCTCTCTCTCTCTCTCTCTCTCTCTCTCTCTCTCGTAGTCTGTCTGTCTTTCTGTCGTTGAGATACATTTATTGAAGTGCATTAATATCTCTTATAATTTAATGCTCATAGTTTAATTCAATAGTTCTTCCATGTAATCCTGGTTACATAGAAATTTTAAAGATTTTATTTAGTCCTAGTTTCCTTTCCTCACTGGGCTATTTTCCCTGTTGGAGCCCCTGGGGTTGTAGCATCCTGCTTTTCCAACTAGGGTTATAGCTTGGCAAGTAATAATAATAATAATAATAATAATAATAATAATAATAATCTTACCTTCTTCATCATAAGGCTTCAATACTACACAGCATTGTGAATTGATCTTCCTAATCGGTCATTTAAGACAGTATATCTTCAAAAGTTCAAACTTGCAGCAGCGAATGTTTTTATGTTGAAGAGGCTGACATAAGTCTCTCTTTATAGTTTATATATTATCATATATTTATTTTAACGCTGTTTGAGATAGTTTACATTCTTTATTAATTAATTTTCATATAATTTATTTATTTCCATATTTCCTTTCCTTACTGGTGTACTTAGCTCATTTGGACCCCCTGTGCTTGTAGCTTAGCTAGTAATAATAATAATAATAATAATAATAATAAAAATCAAACCATTGTTCTCTAGTCTTGGGTAGTGCCATAGCCTCTGTACCATGGTCTTCCACTGTCTTGGGTTAGAGTTCTCTTGCTTGAGGGTACACTCGGGCACACTATTCTATCTTATTTCTCTTCCTCTTGTTTTGTTAAAGTTTTTATTATTTGTATAGTTTTTATAATTTATATATTTTAATGTTGTTACTCAACATAAAATATTTTATTTTAATATTGTTACTGTTCTTAAAATATTATTTTTCATGTTTGCTTTCCTCACTGGACTAATTTCCATGTTGGTGCCCCCGGGCTTCTAGCATCCTCCTTTCCAACTAGGGTTGTAGCTTAGCTAGTTATAATAATAATTAATATTGGTTATATTCCCACGCAACCTACATTCTTTTTCCCGTACATCTTGCTTATCACCCTTCGCTCATTTCTCTTCCAATTAAATAGAATATCTTCCTTTAAATTCCCATTCTATTTAATTAGTATCTTCTAATAATCAAGCTCGAATGTTTGCCCATTTAATTTTGAACCCCCCCCCCCCATTGCCATTTAACTCAGATTCCCTCCCAATTTAGTTTAAATGTCTATTTAATCCATCCCATTCACCCTAAATATATACCAGTTTAATCCAAAATCTCTCAATTAATCTCAGTTCTTCTCTCAATAGATTCCGATTATCTGTCCATGTAACTCGAAGCTCAGAAACATCCAAGGTAGATGTATTCCCATTCAACCCTGGTTTCGCCCCTTCATTCCATCTCTCTCTCTCTCTCTCTCTCTCTCTCTCTCTCTCTCAATCTTAGCCCCGTACCTTCAACCCTCTGGGTGTGCGTGTTTAATCCCGCCCCTGGAATAGGCTTCTTATGCCTCTGCATTCAATCCACCTTCTTCTTCTTCTTCTTCTCTCTCTCTCTCTCTCTCTCTCTCTCTCCCTCTCTCTCTCATATATATATATATATATATATGTATATATATATATATATATATACATATATATATATACAGTATGTATATATATATACACATACATACATACATACCTTATCTCTCTCTCTCTCTCTCTCTCTCTCTCTCTCTCTCTCTCATAAAGAATGGTTGTAGTCCCTAGATAGTAAAACGGCTGGATAATTGTTCATTTCTTCTTGTATCGTTTATTTATTTCCTTATTTCCTTTCTACATTGGGCTATTTTTCCCTGTTTGAGCCCATGGGCTTATAGCATCTTGTTTTCCTAATTAGGGTTGTAGCTTAGGTAGTGATGATGATAATAATAATAATGATAATAATAATAATAAATAATAATGATAATAATAATAATAATAATAATAATGATGATAATAATAAAAAAGGGAATATTATTCTGATAATATTTGAAAGAACATGGCTGTTGAGTTACCGGTAAATTATTATATTTCTCTTTCCCCATTAAAACATATAATCAAATCTCGAAATCATATTTCTAAATCTATGAATTTTGCTTTCGGGTTCTACGTTTTAACTTTAAGTTTGCATATACTTACTTACTTATTTACCTACTTACTTACTTACTTATTTAGTTACTTACTTACTTAGTTACTTACTTACTTACTTACTTACTTACTTACTTACTTACTTACTTACTTACTTACTTACTTACTTTTACGTCTGCTTTTCCGGTCCCATACAGCAATGGAACCCAACTCTCTACAGGACCTCCACTGTCGTTATATGTAATGTGCATATGGTTATGTAATTAGCTCACACTTTACAATGTTGGTTCACTACTGTCAGATATGAGTATATTAATCTTGTCTTTCTATTCAAATCCTATTTGGCAATTTAGGTCAAAGCACAAAGGTTCTCATAGATTATGTTTTTATTGTTATTTTGCAAATAGTATGTGAATATGGATATCTTGAATTTGAAGATATCATTGTTGTTTGAATTTTATGAATAGATGTTTTATCTGATTTATATTTTATTTAACTGTTCTAGGATGTCTTAAGATGGAAATTATAAAGAGTACAGTAAAATATTATTTGATAATAGTAGCTTACCAGATGAAGGATTTTTCATATACTGGTTCAATATCCTTTCAGCCAGAAGTTAATTTATGTAAGGAGAGTTTGGAAAACACTTAATTTGAAGCCTTTGATGCAACAATGCTTGACCTACCACAGCTGTTCTTGTGGCATTTATTATTATTATTATTATTATTATTATTATTATTATTGTTGTTGTTGTTGTTGTTGTTGTTATTATTATTATTATTGCTAAATTACAACCCTACTTGGAAAAGCAAGATGCTATAAGCCCAAGGGCTCCAACGGGGAAAGTAGCCCAGTGAGGAAAGGAAAACATGGATATGAATAGGCTACAAGGGACGTAATGAACAATTAGAATGAAATATTTCAAGAAAGGTAACAGCATTGAAAATCTTCCATATATAAATTATAAAAAAAAAATCAAAATATCAAGAAGAAGAGAAATAAGATAGAATAGTGTGCCCGATTGTACCCTTAAGCAATAGAACTGTAACCCAAGACAGTGGAAGACCATGGTAAAGAGGCTATGGCACTACCCAAGAGAATAGGGACAAGGGTTTGATTTTGGAGTGTCCGTCTCCTAGAAGAGCTGCTTACCATAGCTAAGGTAAGTTGAAAAGGAAAAACATGTCTAATGAAGATGCATCATAGTATAAGCATATTCCTAAATGTATATCAGGGTGAAAAGAATTCTGTGTTGGTAGTAGGTTGGCCAGGGCACCAGCCACCCGTTGAAATAATACCGCAAGAGAGTCTTTGGTTCCATTGTTTGACCAAATGATACTACATTCGATCCTTCTCTGGTTACGGGTCATTTCTCTTTGTTTACATTATACCGAAAAATCTGACCTATTCTTTACAAATTCTCCTCTTTTATATAAACCTGGTAATACTAAAAAAACAGGAAAATTCTTCTTCATTCGCAGTTTTAACCACTATACTGTAATTGTTAAGTTTCTTGGTAAGTGTAGAAGAGAGACTATTAGGAAAAAGACATTCCAAAATCAAACTATTGTTCTCTAGTTTTTGGTGATGCCATAGCCTCTGTATCATGGTCTTCCACTGTCTTGGGTTAGAGGTCTCTTGCTCAGGGACACACACAGGCACACTATTCCATCTATTTCCTTATTTCCTTTCCTCACTGGACTATTTTTCCTGTTGGAGACCTTTGGCATATAGCATCCTGCTTTTCCTACTAGGGTTGTACCTCAGCTAATAATGATAATAATAATAATAATAATAATAATAATAATAATAATAATAATAATAATAAAACGGCCTTAAAGAAGTCTTCCACTGCCTTGGGTTAGAGGTCTCTTGCTTGGGGGTACGCTCGAGCACACTATGCTATTTCATCATTTCCTTTCCTCACTGGGCTATTTTCTCTGTTGGAGCCCTTTGGCATATAGCATCCTGCTTTTCCAACTAGGGTTGTACCTAAGCTAGTAACGATAGTAATAATAATAATAAAACGGCTTTAAAGAAGTCGTTGCCACTGAAGAGGTCATTTGCTTTTTTTTTTTTTTTTTTTTTTTTTTTCTTCAAAACTGCGACTCAGTGCAGTATGAGAGAGATCGCAGTGCCCATCGGTGGTTGTAATTGTGGTCGTCCTGGTGTTGATGATTAGAGCTGAGTGCTGGTTTTAAATATGCAGCAGACCTTTCGGTTATCTTGTGGTAACAGTGCGGTCGTTGGTGTAAAGAACCATGTTGCCATCTCTCTCTCTCTCTCTCTCTCTCTCTCTCTCTCTCTCTCTCGCGAGATAGACCTCCAGGTACCGTAAGAACTTGTTGGTAATATGTCATCTTGTTTTGCCATGAATACTTTCATCATTTTGTAATTTTTTTTTTTTCTTAACATATGTAAGGCTGGTAAAGGATTCGAAAGTGACCCACCAGTTTTGATTATTGCTGTGTGCTTGCATAATTGGAGTATTTAAATATATAACCAGCTGCTCCATGTATTGTATTAAATTGAAGTCCAGATATGCATATCTCTTAATGGAAAATAAAAACAAGCTTTAGTAATTTTCGGTGCCATATTATCTACAGTATATATTAATACGATAGCGTGTGTTATTTATTTTGTGTGTCACGCTTTGAAAAAAACGGAAATAATTTCATGGTATACTCTTACAAATTCACGTTAGACTTTGATTACTTAACCAAAGCACATCTTATATAGTTTTCCCTATTCGTGTATTGCTCATTTTTTAAAATAAATATGCAAGTCAAATCTTATCACATTTTATTTAAACATGTATAGGTTAGGAACAAGATAATTAGTATTGAAAATATCATTTCGTGTAATTTACACGGGTTCCGCTAGTTATTATTATTATTATTATTATTATTATTATTATTATTATTATTGTTGTTGTTTTTGTTATTGTTGTTGTTGTTATTTAGTGAATGTGCCTGGATGAAAAGAAACTGATGTAAATTAAGCATTCGAAGTTCATCATAAAAGTTCCAGTATACATTTAATGAAATTTAATAAGAGCAACTTTTTATGGACATCCAAACAGCGCCAGTTAACCTTGGTCTGATTGCAGATCTAAACAGTATTAACGCGGTGATATTTCGACATCCATACAGTAATGTCGACATTAGTCTAAAATCTAATACCATCTTTCCCTTTCATTGACTTACTCCTTTAACCTTTCAGGTCACTATGTGACCTAATGGAGTTGTCACTGCTGCAAGGTGTTGAGTAATTGTATTTTGGATTTAACATATTGATGCTAGTTACTGTTATGCATAAATAAGTTTAAAAGGGATTTTCCTCTTTTATATAACTTCCTGCTTTAATTCTAGTTGTTGATCCTGAATCTGGATAAAATTGGTAATAAGGATCAAGATAATTACTTTACAAATGAAAAATCAGGAAGTTTTTTAAATGTTACTATCATTTTCCATTTACTTCTTATTAATTGCTGATCCTGAAACTGGGTAAGAGTGGGGGTAAGGATCAAGTTACTTTACAAATGAAAAATCCGGAATTATTTTAAATGTTACTGTCATTTTCCATTTACTTCTTATTAGTTGTTGACCCTGAATCTGGATAAAATTGGTGATAGGGATCAAGTTAATTACTTTACAAATGTAAAATCCCGATTTTTTTTAAATGTTACTATCATTTTCCATTTACTTAGAAAAATATTTTGAACATCCATCTATAAATCCTTCTTTAAATCCGTTGATTATATTTATCAAGTTTCTTTTTTATGTATTATTAATGTATTAGTTGTATTTTAATAATCAGTGTAGTTCCATAGTCTCCTATGTCCTTGAGTCATAATATTAATGCTTTTGTTCATATCTGTTTGGCTTAAAGGATTATTTAGTTTTTTTTTTATAATTGATATTTTATGTGGTCCATGTATGAAAAGAATCCCATAAAGAACCATTGTTATATAAACAATCCCTTTGAATGATAAAATAGATATTTTGATTGTTCAGCACATGCACGAGCTCTCACTCCTATATGCATACGTTTGTGTGTGTGTGTGTGTGTTTAGCTTTACAGTATTTACATTTTTTATAATTGATATTTTATGTGGTCAAAGTAGGAAAAGAATTCCATCAACAACCATTGTCATATGAACAATTCCTTTGAATGATAACATAGATATCTAGATTGTTCAGCACATGAGCGAGCTGTCACTCCTATATGCGTACGTTTTGTGTGTGTGTGTGTGTGTGTGTGTGTGTGTATCTGTTTAGCTTTACATTATTTACTTTTGTTATAATTGATATTTTATGTGGTCCAAGTAGGAAAAGAATTCCATTAACAACCATTGTTTTATGAACAATCGATTTGAATGATGACATGAATACCTTGATTATTCAGCTCCTGAGCAAGCTCTCACTCCTATATGCATACGTTTGTGTGTGTGTCTGTTTAGCTTTACATTATTTACATTTTTTATTATTGATATTTTATGTGGTCCAAATTTGTAGGAAAAGAAACCCTTTAACAACTATTTTTATATGAACAATCGTTTTGAATGATAACATAAATATCTAGATTGTTCAGCACCTGAGCAAGCTCTCACTCCCATATACGTATGTGTGTGTGCGTTAAAAGCTACAAGAATAAAGTCTTTTGAATGTATTTAGGCAGCGGGGCTAAGTGTCTCATTTGGCGAACCTCCTCCCATTGAGTTCAAGAAAGAGAGGAGATGAAGAAGATGAAGACGAGAGAGAGAGAGAGAGATAAAGCTCGCGGTGATGCAAGGTCGTGAGGGACTGAAGGCACTTTGGACAGTCTCCCCCGTCAGGTGTTGCAGCGTCGCCTACGGTATTGGGGCAAATTGGCCGTGTTTTCACTGGCAGAATAAGTAATGTGGGAAACTCGACTGGTGGATGCCTCCGATGCTGCTGCTGCTGCCTCTTGCTGCCTCTTGCTCATGTTGTACTACTGCCACCACCACGGCTAACTAAATGGCCGTTGGTTGGGCCGCCAAGGGCTAAGGAAAGAGGGTCTCTCTCTCTCTCTCTCTCTCTCTCTCTCTCTCCTGGTTGATGATATATATATATATATATATATCTTGGTTGATGATATATATACATATATACTGTATATATATATATATATATACTGTATATATATATATATACTGTATATATATATATATATATATGTATATATATATACTGTATATATATATATATATATACAGTATATATATATATATATGTATTTATATATACTGTATATATATATATATATATATACAGTATATATATATATATATATATATGGATACCTACATACTGTACATGCAGTAAATCGTGGTTGATGAACTCTTTTAAAGTATATACAGTAAGTATATGAGAAAAAAAATGTCTCGTTCATCAGACAATGCTTGTCTATTCGAACAACAATTGTCACTTTTGACAACTTAAACTCGTGAAACAGATCGAAGCCTCCTCAAGACGATAGAAATAAAGATGGTTATAGTTCTGTACAATCCGTTTACACATATTTGTTAAACGATGGACATCTGCAAGATATTGCTTTCAAATTTATTTATTTCTAAGGTGTTTTTTAGGATATTGAGGGTTATTGGTGTGTACACGGTGGGAACGTAAGAAGTTGCTGATTGGGATAAGTAAAAGAAGAGTCATGAGAATAAAAATAGAATTAAAAAAGTGATACAATTACAAACTCTAGGTGTGGTCTGTGTACTTCTGATCTCTCTCTCTCTCTCTCTCTCTCTCTCTCTCTCTCTCTCTCTCTGGAAAGTTACTGTAAAATTGTTTTTCTATTCTAGTTTTACTGGAATATCTTCTTTGGCATCATAATCTTAATACATCATAGATATTCAACCAGAACTAATCAATTCTTTTCATATTATGTACTGTATAAAAGTGTACACGACCCGTCAATTGTGAAGGCTAAATATTTAGATAGATATGCACACACATGCACGCACATGCATGGATTCAACCTTTCCCACCCCCTTTACTAAATACAACACGGCAGTTTAGGCAATTTGTGGGAGATAGTGGTTGCCTAGCGTACCTTTCGGAGTACCCCCTATAACCAGGGTATGTCCCATACTTAGGCAACCAATTGTAAAACTTCAAAAACTGCGTTAGAAACAAACGTGTAAGGATTCTAAAACCAAAAGGAAAGATCGGTAATTAACATAAATTGTTCTAGTAAGAGTTAGGATAAAACTGATTGAAAGGAAATGTGAATTTCAGGTTATTAATAATGAATCGTTAAGATGATAGTCTGTTGAGTAATTAAATCTCTTATAATGAATTGAAGCGTGTGTGTTATCATCATCAACATCATCAGCCGTTGCTAGTCCACTGCAGGGCAAAGGCCTTAGATATGTTCTTCTGCTCCCATCTGTTTATGATCTTTCAATGCCAGTCTTTTTCCGCCAAATTTTCTTTTCTCGTCAATCCATCGTATTCTCTTAATTACCCTGCTTCGTATATGTGTGTGTATATATATATATATATATATATTATTATAATATAATTACATATATATATATATATATATATATATATATTTATTTATATACATACATACATACATACATCATATCTCTGTGTATACATACATATACTGTATGTATATATATATATATATATATATGTGTGTGTGTACTTATATGTGTGTATATATACATATACTGTATATGTGTATATATATGTGTATATGTATGCATACATATATGTGTAAAATATGTATCTTGTGATTGACAGTGATAATGAGATGCACCCTCATATTTTTATATATCACTTTTATAATGATATAGCTTTCCAATTGAATTTAGATCCCACGAGATCATAACAGTGCATTCTTCTTCTTATTTATTAGCCTGTTTTCTTCGTGTCCCGGTTCATTGTACCCTGCTGTGGTTTATTACGTGGCTTCTGGCCTCTTAGTGATACAATGATCACCGATGGTATCTCGTGATACAGTTGTATTTTAGGTTCTTTGTTCTACTTAGGTCATTTTAGGTCATATTCCTCTCTCTTAATTTTCTCTCTACCGTACTCTCCTACCAAGTCTAGTTCTGTGGTTAGTAAATTAGTATTTGTTAATTTTGATTATCTAAGAAATGTATAGCCAAAATAAGGTAAATCAATATTATTACTTTGTAAAATGTATTAGAATTTACTTTAAAATATATATATATATATATATATATATACATATATACACACACACATATATATATATATATATACTTATATACATATATATATGTATATATATACTATATATATATATATATATATAGTATGTATATATATACATACATATATATATATATATATATATAAACTTTTATTTCTATAAAAAGGATTACATTTGCTTAACTGATTTAAGGCTAGAAAAATAAGCGCTATTGAAGAATTATCGGGATTTATGCAAAATAGTCAATCAGAAATGATCTGAAGGTTTAGCCTATGTTTATAGTGGCATTCGTATATATGTTTTTCTTTAACTAATATGAAGTAGCTTTTATAAAGTTCTTTTCTTTACCTGACACTTGACTTTACTGCCTTTTCCCTGATTCCTATAACTCGTCCTATTTCAAGAGGCGCCCCTTTTACTTCTTTCGATGTTAGACCTATTCATTGTCCGTAACTATGATTTTCTTTAACAAATATAAAGTGGCTTTTATAAAGTTCTTATCTTTACCGTGCACTAGACTTTACTGCCTTTTCCTTGATTGGTATAGCTTACCCTTTTTCAAGAGGTGCCCCTTTTACTTCTTTCGATGTTAGACCTACTTATTGTCATTCCGCCTACTTTTTCAGTTTTTAAAAATAATAACCTTTAAATGTTTAAAGGTCGCTCATGAATGGCAGAGGCAAGGGACAGTGACATTGCCCTAGCAAGCAGGATAATGCCCTTGAGACTGACCATATATTATATGATCAGCCCCCAAGCCTACTCTCCACCCAAGTTCGGGCCAGGGAGGGCCAGGTAATGCATGCTGTTAACTCAGCAAATAGACCTATAGGCTCTTCCAAACCCCTCAACCTTAGCTCACAAGGATGGTAAAGTTGCAAACACTAATGGCACTAACGAGTCTGAGCGGGACTCAAACCCCCGACTGGGAGAGGAAATTATTCTAATATGTATATTATTTCGTATGATTTTACATAATTCCTGACAATTTCTTCTTGTTTTACAATTTTTTAAACGCTGTAGTTCATTTGCATTTTTTTCCTTTATGATAATTTTACTACTATAATCTTAAGTTACTGCCTCGAATCGCTCAATATTGTTAGAAATAAATCTTTTGAAAATGGTGCCATTGCCCGGACTAAATTATACCTGTTACTATATTATTGAATGTAATTTCCTTACTTGCCATTCAACGTCATTAAAAAGTGCTTGAGATTAAAAAAAACAAATTATTTCTGTGATTATGGTCCTTGCGCTTGCAGACTCTCCTTACAAATTCGAAACGGTAAAGGTACTGTTTAAAGGTTTATAGGTTTAAAGGTTCAAATAAAGGTTTAAAGGTTTAAATAAAGGTTTAAAGGTTTAAATAAAGGTTTAAAGGTGTAAAGGTTTAAATAAAGGTTTAAAGGTTTAAATAAAGGTTTAAAGGTATAAAGGTTTAAATAAAGGTTTAAAGGTTTATATAAAGGTTTAAAGGTTTAAATAAAGGTTTAAAGGTTTAAAGGTCGCTCATGAATGGCAGAGACAAGGGACAGTGACATTGCCCTAGCAATCAGGACAATGCTCTAGAGACTGACCATATATGGTCAGCGCCCAAGCCTCCTCTCCACCTAAGCTAGGACCAGGGAGGGCCAGGCAGTGGCTACTGATGACTCAGCAGATAGACCTATAGGCTCCCTCAATCCCCCCAACCTTAGCTCACAAGGATGGTAAGGTTGCAGAAACTAATGGAACTAACGATTCTGAGCGGGACTCGAACTCCAGTCTGGCAAACACCGGACAGAAACGTTACCAATCAGGCCACAACAACCCTAAATATTCCACCTTTTAGACCTAAAAGCGAAAATCGTCAGCATCACCTCAGACAACAACATCCTGGCCCATTAAAGAATTAGTCCCGCTTGTCTAATTTTGCCATTGCCCGAGATTACATTGCCGTAAATACCATAATTACTCGGCCGTTGCAAAGACGTCTTAGAGTATTCCATTTCACAGTCATTAGGGCGTCCACTGAATTGGGCGGGTGGGTGGGGGGGGGGGTTTAGTTGATGCACGGCCATTGTCTTAAGGTTGTTTCTTGAGGTTTCGGCTTCTTGCTATTTTACTAAGATAAACTCTCCGTTTATAAGATTTTTTTTTTTTTTTTTTGGTTTTGATGTAAATTATATTCGGATTCAAAGATATTTCCATCTATATGGTTTTTCCTTTATGTTTTTCCCGTGCTTTTGATGTATATTCGGATTCTAAGATATTTCCGTCTATGTTTTTTTTTCTTGCTTTTGATGTATATTTGAATGCTAAAAAATTTCCGTCTCCATGTTTTTTCCTCGCTTTTGATGTATATTTGGATTCTAAGATATTTCCGTCTATGTTTTTTTTTCTTGCTTTTGATGTATATTTTGATGCTAAAAAATTTCCGTCACCATGTTTTTTCCTTGCTTTTGATGTATATTCGGGTTCTAAGATATTTTCGTCAATGTTTTTTCCTTGCTTTTGATGTATATTCGGGTTCTAAAATATTTCCATCTACTGTATATGTTTCTATTTTCTTGCTTTTGATGTATATTTAGATTAAAAGATATTTCGGTCTGTTTTTTTCCTTGCTTTTGATGTATATTCGGGTTCTAAAATATTTCTATCTACTGTATATGTTTCTATTTTCTTGCTTTTGATGTATATTTAGATTAAAAGATATTTCGGTCTGTTTTTTTCCTTGCTTTTGATGTATATTCGGATTCTAAAATATTTCCGTCGATATGTTTTTTCCTTCCTTTTGATATATAGTCAGATTCTAAGATACTGTGTCTATAGTTGTTGTTGCAAGTTTATATCATTGTAGTCATGAGTTCAGTATTCTATATGAAATTTGCTCCTTTATTTTCTATTAATACAATTACCGGTAAATATTAAACAAGTTACTTGGGTCATTGACAGTTGCTTTTCCGATGGCATTTTGTAGCTTTGATAAAATAATCAATCAAATTTGCTCCTTTATTTTCTATTAATACAATTACCGGTAAATATAAAACAAGATGCATGGGTCATTGACACTTGCTTTTGCAATGCATTTTGTAGCTTTAATAAAATAATGAATAAACTGGGTTAAATTTCTGGACAATTTTGTGTTAACCATACATTTTTAACGGTAGTTTATTAATGCATCATTCAGGGCATGCAAGCAAACTTCTAAAACCAAGGATCACTATTTGCGCTTCAGTCTTGACGCCATAATTCCGAAAACCGCCGCCAAGAGGAGCTCATTTAATGTTTTTTTTTTTTTTTTTTATCATCAGTTGTTTATTTTCTCCGCATTTCAGTTCGGGTCTTTAGTTCACGCACTACTTCTTCTTCTTCTTCTTCTTCTTCTTCTTCTTCTTCTTCTTCTTCTTCTCTCCTCTCTCTCTCTCTTCTCTCTCTCTCTCTCTCTCTCTCAGGAATTTCTAACACTAGGTATATTTATTTGATGTGCTTTGATATCTCTCTCTCTCTCTCTCTCTCTCTCTCTCTCTCTCTCTCTCAGGAACTTTTAACGCTAGCATTATACTTTGACTGCGCTTTAATATCTCTCTCTCTCTCTCTCTCTCTCTCTCTTTTTTTTGTGCAATCTATGATTGCATCATGGGTAAATGTTCCTTGTTTCCCTAGGTGCTTCTGTGACCTGTAATAAGAAAAAACAGTTTATTGTGTGTAACGGAATTTTGAGTAAATATAACCTTTTTTTTCATGGCTTCACGAAGCCTATAGGCGCCATTTACAAGTCGTTTAATCCAACTTCCTTAGTTTTTCCTGAGTCTCTTAACTCCTTCACCGCCTGATCAGTGCCTTTTCCTTGATTGGGAGTTAATGACAGGTGAGCTACGGTTCATTAACCACGGACAGGTGCGCAAAAGTCTCTCTTCTACTGTTCCACCTTCCATAATCGTTAACCGAGAGTTAAGTGGCGCTCTCTCTCTCTCTCTCGCTCTCTCTCTCTCTCTCTCTCTCTCTCTCTCTCTCTCTCTATATATATATATATATATATATATAATTAAAGGTTAGGTAATAATCTCCTTTCCCTTTTTATATGAGTACTGCAGAAACAAATTTATTTTGACAATTTTTATAAAGAACAATTAGAGTATTTTCACTTTTGAACAAACAATTATTATTATTATTATTATTATTATTATTATTATTATTATTATTATTTTTATTATTATTATTATTATTATTATTATTATTGTTATTTTGAAGACTGGAAAGAAGGCAATTCTTTTCGCAAAGTATAACAGTCGTTATTGAACGTAAAAGTTAATTTTGATTTTATTTAAGAGATTATTATTATTTTGAGGTTCCCTGATTATGGGCTTTGGTAAGGCGTACTATATATATATATATATATATATACATACATACATATATAAATAATGTTAGAGTTCTCTTGCTAGAGGGTACACTCGGGCACACTATTTTATCTTATTTCTCTTCCTCATGTTTTGTTAAAGATTTTATAGTTTATATAGGAAATATTTGTTTTAATGTTGTTATTCTTCTTAAAATAGTTTATTTTTCCTTATTTTCTTTCCTCACTGTGCAGTTTTCCTAGTTGGAGCCCCTGGACTTATAGCACCCTGCTTTTAAAACAGGATTGTAGCCCAGCAAGCAATAATAGTAGTAATATACACATAAACACACACACACACACATATATATATATATATATATATGTATATATATATATGTATATATATATATATATATATGTATATATCTATACAATATATATATATATATACAATGTGTGTATATATATATATATATACAATGTGTGTATATATATATATATATATATACAATGTGTATATATATATATATATATGTATATATATGTGTATATATATATACACATATACATATATATATATATATATATATAATGGTGGGCCTTATTGAAAATTCGTATGTAGAATTGAATGTTTGCTGGCCATTTCAGTTCCTTTGTTCCAAGGCATTTGTTTTACCTTTGATTCCTTTTCGCTGACGACACCCAACAGGGCGGACGTACATTTGAATTCTAAAGCTTTTCAGTCTCTCTCTCTCTCTCTCTCTCTCTCTCTCTCTCTGTCTCTCTCTCTCTCTCTCTCTCTCTCTCTCTCTCTCAGGCATATAAAGACACAAATTGTTTACCTACTGTTTTAATGCTTCTATATATATATATATATATATATATATTACGTATGTGTTAATGTATATATGTATGTATATATATACATATACATACATTATAACGTGTATACAGCATTTACTGTATGCAAGAATATGTATACTTATATATATATATATATATATATGTATATACACACATTATATGGTGTATACAGCATATACTGTATGCAAGAATATGTATACTTATATATTTACTGTATATATATATATATATATATATACTGTATATACATATATATACATATATATGTATATATATATATATATATATATACAGTATGTGTATGTATGTATGTATATATAATATGTATTTAGAATTATTAGTAATATCGTTATTATAAGGTTTTCAAGAAAACCGAGATGAATAATATTTGTTCATAATAACTTTTAAGTTATGTTCCTTCTGCAGTTATCACTTAAAACAATTTTCAAGCTTCTTTATGGATACTCCGATGTGAAAGTCTTCCTCAGAAGTATCCTTGGAGCTGTTTCAGAAGGTGGGCGTGTGACTGGCTTTAGGTGGTGTGAGGTTTTTGGGCGGGGTGGGAAAAGTGATGCAGAGGAGAGGGAGGTGAAAGTTAGGATGGGAGGCTGAGGAGGAGTAGCGTGTATTAAGACTTGTGGAGAGAGAGAGAGAGAGAGAGAGAGAGAGAGAGAGATCAAAGCACATTAAATAAATATACCTAGTGTTATGGTGATAGAAATTCCTGAGAGAGAGAGAGAGAGAGAGAGAGAGAGAGAGAGAGAGATCAAAGCACATTAAATAAATATACCTAGTGTTATAGTGTTAGAAATTCCAGAGAGAGAGAGGGGAGAGAGAGAGAGAGATCAAAACACATTAAGAAAATAAACCTATTGTTAGAAATTCCTGCTTTATATTCCAGCCGGTTTTGCTATACGGTTACTCGTCTCTTGACACCTGGTTGAAGTTAATTTTAGTCTTCAAAGTAAATTTTTAACCTTTGAAAACTAAATTAATCCCCAAGTATTCACCGTAGAAGAGATTCTTTAGCTATGGTAAGCAGCTCTTCTAGGAGAAGGACACTCCAAAATCAAAACATTGTTCTCTAGTCTTGGGTACGGCCATAGCCTCTGTACCATGGTCTTCCACTGTCTTGGGTTAGAGTTCTCTTGCTTGAGGGTGCACTGGGGCACACTATTCTATCTAGTTTCTCTTCCTCTTGTTTTGTTCAAGTTTTTATAGTTTATTTAGGAAATATTTATTTTAATGTTACTATTCTTAAATTATTTTATTTTTTCCTAGTTTCCTTTCCTCACTGGGCTATTTTCCCTGTTGGGGCCCCTGGGCTTATATCATGTTGCTTTTCCATCTAGGGCTGTAGCTTAGCAAATAATAATAATAATAATAATAATAATAAAACATATTGCTTATCTTGTTATTTTACTGATTTTGAATTTTAGTTGCACGGAGACAGAAACATTAATTTAGGCTTCTGATACAACGAAAATGAGATATTATGATGATTTCTTTGCTTGATAATACTTTGGTACATTTTTTTTTGGTCGCCTGATGTTTCCATTCCAATTTCTTGAACGTCTTTTGCATTTAACATGCTCTTCAGGAGGCATAATTGCCCCTTTGTATCCAGTAAGAGAAAAACGGGGGATGAATGGCAGGCCGGGTAACTCCTTTCATTTGTTTAGACTATATTTGGTTGGCACTTGCCGAGATTCATTGCTTTGTATTAGATGAATCAAGGTTAGTATTGCTTCAGCTTTTGAGGCCTCCAAATATACGGGCTACCTTCGTAAGAAATTGCCTGTGTGCTATAACAGAATTGCTCGTCCCTGGAAATGATATTAGAAAGTTGCTACTGATGTTGCAAATTGGAAATACTTAGGCAATTCACGCACGCAGTTTACATACACATACATACACACATATACATATGTATATATATATATATATTTATATATATATATATATATATATATATATATATATATATGTATATATATACATATATATATATATATATATATATATATAGTGTGTTTATGGGGGTATTCATGCGGATATGTATGTACCGGTATGTATATTAACGTTCTTATATATACTGTACATATATGCACAAACCTAAAGCACACACACACACACACACACACATATATATATATATATATATGTGTGTGTGTGTGTGTTTGTGTGTGTGTATATATATATGTAGAGAGAGAGAGAGAGAGAGAGAGAGAGAGAGAGAGAATACTTTGAAAGGTTGTTCAATAGCCCTGTCTTACTATCTTACGATCTGATAGTTTTGCATCAAAACTTAAGAGTTGAAAATTTCGTACATCTACAGGTACTTAAAATAGATGATGAATATTTTTGATAGTCATTACTAATGTTATTCGTCCTTTCTTAAATCATTTTAAATCATTGACTTGATTCCCAATAGGATTCAGGTCATAGACACTAGTTGCACGTCTTTTTAGTGTGATTTAAAAGTAATATATTACGAAGGCCTCTTTATTAGGCAGCATATACGTGATTATGAGTTTTAAGAATGTTCATTTATATTACTTGCAGAAATATATTATGGTATAAATTTCTGTTTCGTCTACTTGATGATGCTTTTACTAGTAGATAACGGTGTCTGTAAGTCCGTTGGCTTCCACTGTTGATCAGAGAAATACTGGTGCATATCGCTTTGTTAAGAAATAATAGTGCATATTGCTTTGTTAAAAGATACTGGTGTATATGGCATTGTGAGGAAATACTGGTGCATATCGCTTTATGAAGAAATACTGGTTCAT
>NC_090743.1:6363017-6365517 GCF_036898095.1 Palaemon carinicauda
CATTATGCATCGGGTATGAATACATTAGAATATTAACCCAGGTGCGGTTCATGAATAGGTAATTTTGCCAGCGATGGAGGAAGCTCGTTTTTCCCGCTTGATAACGGAGATTGAGAGAGAGAAAGAGAGAGAGAGGGAAAAATTATAAACTGGAAAGGGGAATTAACGTTTGGTTAAGTGATGGAATAATTTGAAATCATAATTTTAGATCGAAAATACACCCGGGTATAGTGTGTGTGTGTATATATATTATATATAATATAATATGCATGTCTTTATGTGTATATGTTCATACACATAAAGATAATATATACACATATAAATATAGTATATATATTGTGTATATATATATTATATGTATATATATACATGTATATATTTATATACATACATATATATATAAATGGTGTGTCTATGTGTATATGTTTATACACATATAAAAACAGTATATATATTTATATATATATACATATATATGGTATATATATATATATTATATAAATATGCATATGTATACATATATAAACATGTTTATAATACATATATATATATATATATATATACACACACACATATATATATATATATATATACATACATATATATATATATATATATATTTTATATATATATATATATACTGTATATATATCTAATATATATATATATATATATATATGTATTAATATATATACTTATACATATATATATATATATATATGTGTGTGTGTGTGTGTGTGTGTATGATCCTTAATTTCCAAACTAAAACTGATCCATGTCGCAGAAAATACCCTCTCCCTTTAGCCGCTTCATAAACCTAATCATAAATATTTTATCTCATTTAATAATGTATTTGTTCTTTGTATCTTCGAAGAAATCATTTACATGAAGGAAATTTTCTCATCCAACATGTCAAACAAAACCAGAGAGAAACCATTTAAAAATAGCTGAACCTACACTACATAATACACATAATTAAAAGTAAATTATTATTATTAGTAAGATTAAATAATACCGAAGAATTGAAATAGCGATAGAAAGAGAGAGAATGAAGAAGGAAGTGACGTGAAAAAGGGATAAGGAAATAGTCTCACTCGCTCTGGTGACATACTGACAGACGACAGATTTGAATTTGAATAAACCGGTTGTTACATTCATAACGATTTGCATGGTAATTGCAACACACGGTCTAGGATGACATTTTGAGTTCCGCTGCTTTCTCTCTCTCTCCTCTCTCTCTCTCTCTCTCTCTCTCTCTCTCTCTCTCATATTCTTTTATTTATTTTATTCACAATAAACGATGTCGGCGTCAATGACCTTAGATGTCAGGATGCCAGAAAACCTCAAATCTCTCTCTCTCTCTCTCTCTCTCTCTCTCTCTCTCTCTCTAATATTTTTTTTTATTTTATTTTTTATTTGCAATAAATGATATCGGCGTCAATGACCTTAAATATCAGGATGCCAGAAAACCTCAAATCTCTCTCTCCTCTCTCTCTCTCTCTCTCTCTCTCTCTCTCTCTCTCATTTATTTTTGATTTGCAATAAACGATATCGGCGTCAATGATCTTGGGATATCAGATGCCAGAAAACCTCAAATCTTTCTCTCTCTCTCTCTCTCTCTCTCTCTCTCCTCTCTCTCTCATTCATATTCTTTTATTTATTTTTTTATTTGCAACAAACTAAGTCAGCGTCAATGACCTTAGACGTCTGGATGCCGGAAAACCTCAAATTAATATCTCTCTCTCTCTCTCTCTCTCTCTCTCTCTCTCTCTCTCTCATATTCTTTTTATTTTCTATTTACAATAAACTAAATCAGGGTCAATGACCTTAGATATCAGAATGCCAGAGAAACCTCAAATATCTCTCTCTCTCTCTCTCTCTCTCATCCTCTCTCTCTCTCTCTCGTCTCTCTAATATTCTTTTATTTATTTTTTTATTTGCAATATACGATATCGGCGTCAATGACCTTAGATGTCAGGATGCCCAGAAAACCTCAATTCTCTCTCTCTCTCTCTCTCTCTCTCTCTCTCTCATGTTGCCAGTTTAATTTTTTTCATACTCAGGCATACAGTTATATTTATTTGAATCATATTTTCAGCTAAATTTCTTATTTCTCTCTCTCTCTCTCTCTCTCTCTCTCTCTCTCTCTCTCTCTCTCTCTTTGTAAGTTTCATTTTTGTTCATAACTCATACAATTATTTATTTGAATCAGATTTTCAGCTAAATCCCTTATTTTATCAAACAAAATAATTAAATTTAACATCCTGAAGATGATCATTAGTATGTTAAGATTTTGTCACCTTTGTTAAATTTTAGGGTTATTATTATTATTATTATTATTATTATTATTAATATTATTATTATTATTATTATTATTACTAGCCAAGCTATAACCCTAGTTGGAAAAGCAAGATGCTATAAGCCCAAGGGCTCCAATAGGGAAAAATTAGCCCGGAAATAGCTACAGAGACTTAGAACATATGTGATAATAAGTGCACAA
>NC_090743.1:6370207-6375207 GCF_036898095.1 Palaemon carinicauda
CTCTAGATTGTTGTCGTTGTTGTTGTTGTTGTTGTTTGTTGTTGTTGTTGTTGTTCTTGTTCTTGTTCTACAGATTCAACCTTCAATAAGCCTCTCCCTTTAGAAGAAAGGCTCTTAAGAAAACAAAGGTGATATCAATTGGCTTACTCAATTTTTTTTTTAGCTTTTAAAAGAAACGGTAAGGTCACACTAATTTTGTATTTAAAAAAAAAAATCTATGGCTCCAATATTGGTATATGAAAAAATACTTTTCAGTTTGTTTAAGCCATCCCATTTACTGTATTATTTATCTTTTTTTTTTTAACTTTCTCTTTTAGTGCCATTTACCTCTTTCTTCAAACTTGAATCTTTAAGCATTATTTACCTTTCTTCGAAATTTGAATCTTTTAGCATCATTTATCCTATCTTCCAAATTTGAATCTTTTAGCAATATTTACCTCTTTTCTTCCAAACTTAAATCTTTTAGCATTTTATCCTTTCTTCCAAATTTTAATCTTTTAGCATTATTTATCCTTTCTTCCAAATTTGAATCTTTTAGCATTATTTACCTCTTTCTTCCAAACTTGAATCTTTGAGCAACATTTAACTCCTTCTAAATTTTAAGCTTTTAGCATTATTTATCCTTTCTTCCAAATTTGAATCTTTTAGCATTATTTACCTCTTTCTTCCAAACTTGAATCTTTTAGCATTATTTATCCTTTCTTCCAAACTTAAATCTTTGAGCAAGATTTACCTCTTTCTTCCAAACTTGAATCTTTAAGCATTATTTATCTCTTTCTTCCAAACTTGAATCTTTCAGCACTATTTATTCTTTTTTTCCATACTTAAATCTTTTAGCAGCATTTACCTCTTTCTTCTAAATTTAAATCTTTTAGCATTATTTAACTCCTTCTTCTAAATTTTAATCTTTTAGCATTATTTATCCTTTCTTCCAAATTTGAATCTTTTAGCATTATTTACCTCTTTCTTCCTAACTTGAATCTTTTAGCATTATTTATCCTTTCTTCCAAATTTGAATCTTTTAGCATTATTTACCTCTTTCTTCCTAACTTGAATCTTTTAGCATTATTATCCTTTCTTCCAAATTTGAATCTTTTAGCATTATTTACCTCTTTCTTCCTAACTTGAATCTTTTAGCATTATTTATCCTTTTCTTCCATACTTTATTATAGCAACATTTAACTCTCTCTTCCAAACTCAAACCTTTTAGCAACATTTACCTTTCTCTTCCAAACTTAAATCTTTTAGCAGCATTTACCTCTTTCTTCTAAACGTTCCTCAAGTTTTTGACATTTACCTTTCTTCGGTGTACCCTCGAACTTTTAAGTTTTAATCTTTCCTACATCGAAATCATTATCTGAATACCATTCTCTCCATTTTTCTTATCATGAGCACTTGATCTCAACACATTCTGATGTATCTTTTAACCATGCCTCTCTTTACGCCCACATCATACAGTTAGGAAATTTGCTCATACTATAGTCAATTTTTTTTTAGCGAGGCCGATTTGCACCGACTCGCAGCGGTGCCCTTTTAGCTCAGGAAAGTTTCCTGATCGCTGATTGGTTAGAATTATCTTGTCCAACAATCAGCGATCAGGAAACTTTTCCGAGCTAAAAGGGCACCCCTGCGAGTCTGTGCAAATCTGCCTCACTAAAAGAAAATTGACTATAGTGGCTTACAATCTCAGCAGGTTCTACATCTTTTCTTTTGTTTACGTTCAAGTACTCAGACTTTCTTCTGTACAGAGATTTAACTTGACATTTCATTGCACCTTTATACCTCTCCTTGTCTACCCTGTCATTAGCTATTTCGCTTTACCACCATTCGGAACTTTTATTTCGGTGAAGCTCCGGTATTCATAATAGAATTGTAATAGCAGTTTATATGTTTTCCTTCATATGAAATATGATGGTCTCTCTTCTTAAGGGATATAAATCTATAATTTTTAGGCCAATTGATAATGTACTCAGAAATTAAATTGAAGCTAAAGAATCCTGAAATTTATTTTTAAAATCTTAGTATGTGCTATCATCTAATAATAATGATAGCAATAATGATAATTATTATTATTGTTTTAAACGGGAAAGTATACAGACTTGACGTTTATAGGGTATGATATAAATATATGAATAAAATTCAAGTAGAGAGAAAGAAAGAGAGAACATGTTTCAAACAACTTCAACCTGGTTTAATGAAATTCACTCTGTTTTGGGCGTCATGTTTGCTATTACAAATTATGATTTATATTTTGATGTTAGATCTCCATTGCTTCCTCTCTCTCTCTCTCTCTCTCTCTCTCTCTCTCTCTCTCTCTCTCTCTGCGGCTTACAACAATTTACTAATAATTCTTTATTTCGACCAACAAAAACATCTTTCATTTTTAATGAAAGTACTCCTACCAGCTCTCTCCTCTTCATGTCCAGGGATCGAACGTTGGCCATTCAGATACGAACTATAAGTGAGAGAGAGAGAGAGAGAGAGAGAGAGAGATGTATTAGGAACCGTGCACTAGCTGTATTTGAGAGCGTACAGTATACTCAAATTGGGCTAAATCTTGAAACAGTTATTCGAAAATATGTTCCCTATTCAAGACTTAAAGAAAATGCTCACATATACACACACACACACTCGAATACCTTCTCTACCTGACACTTGTATGAAATACTTATAAGGGTCTTGTTCCCCCGCTCGTAAGAATCTAGTCTCATAAGAACAATAGAAATTGCAGGTGTGTAACTGGCCCGAGTATATATATATTCTCCAGTCAGGTGACCTCGAGGTCCCATAAAAATCCGAGAGGCACGGGTAAAGTCTTTCGCTAATAAAGAATTGAAAGGAACTCGTCATTAGGTAAATAATCCACCATTGGAAAAAGGGAGAGGGAGAGAGAGAGAGAGAGAGAGAGAGAGAGAGAGAGAGAGAGAGACGCTTGCTACCCAAGCATCAGGTCACGCCCAAGGTCACGGCAGAGGTCACACCCCTGGCGTCTCTCTCTCTCTCTCTCTCTCTCTCTCTGCCTTCATAATGTGTCTTCCATAAACCCGATGACCCATGACGCTGTTGTGGATGGGGCCAGGTTAGGTCTACTGGGAGTGGAAATCAAAATTCCTGTTACTCGCTGACAAGGCGTCGGCAGAAAAAGCCAGTCCTGACATACATTTCTTAAAAAAAAAAAAAAAAAAAAAAAAAAAAAAAAAAAAAAAAAACTGTGGGTCTGCTAGGAATAAGACGTCATTATTATTGCGTTCATCTGTCGAAATTGACTACTAAACACTGTATACCATAGTGATTCTAGGATAAGGGATCTACATTTCACTTGTTTATATAGGGTCCAGGTGATTATTAGTAATTTACTGAATTACTGTATTAAAACAGATAGTGTTATTTGAGATTAAATTCAACAACGATTGTGTTGCAACTTTTGGTTTTATTATTATTTTTTTTTTTTTATTTTGCGGTTAACCACTTACTTCATTAGCATTATATATGACCTATCTGTTTTAATATTGTTACTATTTTTTTAATAATTTATTGATAATTTTACCTAATCGTTTATTTATTTCCTTTCCCCACTGGGCTATTTTCCCTGTTGGAGCCCTTGGCCTTATAGCATCTTGCCTTTCCAACTATTGTTGTAGCTTGGCTAGTAATAATAAAAGGACACTCCAAAATCAAACCATTCTTCTCTAGTCTTGGGTAGTGCCATAACCTCTGTACCATGGTCTTTCACTATCTTGGGTTAGAGTTCTCTTGCTTGAGCACACTATTCTATTTTATTTCTCTTCGTCTTGTTTTGTTAAAGTTTTTTAGTTTATATAGGAGATATTTATTTTAATGTGTTACTGTTCTTAGAATATTTTTTTTTCTTCTTTCCTTTCCTCACTGGGCTGTTTTCCCTGCTGGAGCCCCCGGGCTTATAGCATCCTGCTTTTCCAACTAGGGTTGTAGCTTGGCTAGTAATAATAATAATAATAATAATAATAATACTTCTTAGAATATTTTTTTTTCTTCTTTCCTTTCCTCACTGGGCGTTTTTCCCTGTTGGAGCCTCCGGGCTCATAGCATCTTGCCTTTCAAACTAGGGTTGCGTAAATAATAATAATAATAATAATAATAATAATAATAATAATAATAATAATATAATAATAATCATCATCATCATCATCATCTCTAAAATTAAAACTATCCAAAATAACTTGGACACGAGAAAATTATTAGGATGTGCTTTTGCAAAGAATTGTGTTTTCTCTTATGTTTGTCGATAATGACAATTGTTGAGGGCGGAGCCCTGTTTTAACTTTATACAATCTGACGGATTTCTTGAACTTTTACTTTATCGGGGAGGCAACATCGTATTGCCAAACCTACTAAAACTTGCTGAGAAAAAATTGGCAAATTTTCACATTATTGCTGAAGAATTGATTTATGTAAAATGTTATGAACATAGAAAATAACATGTATATACAGTGTATATATATATATATATATATAATATATTATATATATTAAGTGTTATGTACGGAACAGGGATAGGACTGTTAAAGGGAGAAAAACAAACAGAAAAACTGTAA
Organism: Palaemon carinicauda; assembly: GCF_036898095.1. Classification (NCBI taxonomy): domain Eukaryota; kingdom Metazoa; phylum Arthropoda; class Malacostraca; order Decapoda; family Palaemonidae; genus Palaemon; species Palaemon carinicauda. The sequence continues at coordinate 6,374,782 of NC_090743.1, forward strand.
ATTATTCAGAAGTGAAGGGTAAGAATATTAACAGTTACTTATGTTGATGTTTAATTATATCAGATTTTTCTGTTTGTTAGTATTAGGATATTCCAGAAAGTTGTATCCTTTCACTTCGTCCCAATTATGATAGTCCTGAGATTGATCCTAAGTCGCAGAGGGCGTCTTAAGCGGGGGAAAATGTATCGTTAACCTTAGCAGTGAATTATGTGTTTGATGGTAAATGGAGTATAATAGGCATTTAGTAAAAGTGTATGTGTATATGTAAATATTATGACTATGAACCGTGAAGGAAGAAATAATGAATGGAGAAGTATTGATATAAAAGCTCAAGATAGAGACGACTGGTGAAGTAATATAGATCATACAAGATTAATAATTTTATCTCCTCAAAGCAAATCATATTTTTCGGTCAAAGTCTATGTG
>NC_090743.1:6377707-6392707 GCF_036898095.1 Palaemon carinicauda
GTTTAGTCTGTATGTAAGTGTAACTTACAAACATTTTATTTAGGTATTTACTTTTAAAAAACGTATTCCAGACTTTCCAGTGATAGTAATTTAATCTTTCTCTTTAGTCTGTATATAAGTGTAAATTACAAACATTTTATTCAAGTATTTACTTTGAAAAAAAATGTATCCCAGACTTTCCAGTTATTGAAATTTAATCTTACTATTTAGTCTGTATATAAGTGTATCTATAAACATTTTATTAAAACTATTTGCTTAAAAACCGTATTCCAGACTTTCCAGTGATTGAAATTTAATATTACTGTTTAGTCTGTATATAAATGTAACATAAAAAACGTTGTATTTAACTATTTACTTAGAAAAAAAAACTTATTCCAGTGACTAAAATTTAATCTTTCTGTATAGTCTGTATATAAGTGTAACTTAAAAAAAAAATTTAACTATTTACTTAGAAAAAAACGTATTCCAGACTTTCCAGTGATTGAAAATTTAATCTTTCTCTTCAGTCTGTATATAAGTGTAACTTACAAAAATTTTTATTCAAGTATTTACTTTAAAAAAATTTATTCCAAACTTTCCAGTGATTGAAATTTAATCTTTCTCTTTAGTCTGTATATAAGTGTAACTATAAACATTTTATTAAACTATTTGCTTCAAAAAAGTATTCCAGACTTTCCAGTGATTGAAATTTACTATATCATAGCCTTGCAAGGCCACGAGCAGCATTTGAAGCAAAAAAAAAAGCGAACTGGTTCGGAAAATGTTTTATCAAGACGTTTCCTCAAATGTATTGATCGTAAAAGATAACGTAAGATCATCCGAATGAAGATGAACTGAACATAAAATCGAGGAGAAAATAGGTTTTTGTACTTGGAAGTTTGACAAACAACGGTAATGATAACAATAAGAATGAAACATGCGTCAACACCCTTGCAATCAGTCATTCGCGAATGCTTCGAGATGTCGCAAAATAGTCCTGAGATGTTGCGAAATATCTGGTGTGGTTTACTTAAATGTGTATTTACGGTTGTGGCCTGATTTGTAACGTCTCTGCCTATAGTCCATTTCTTTTAGCGATGCAGATTTGCACCGACTCGCAGCGGTGCCCTTTTAGCTCGGAAAAGTTTCCTGGTCGCTGATTGGTTGGATGAGATAATTCTAACCAATCAGCAATCAGGAAACTTTTCCGAGTTAAAAGGGCACCACCGCGAGTCGGTGCAAATATGCATCGCTAAAAGAAATGGACTATAGCGCTTACCAGACGGGAGTTCGAGTCCCGCTCAGACTCGTTAGTGCCTTTAGCGTCTGCAACCTTACCATCCTTGTGAGCTAAGGTTTGGGGGCTTTGGGGGAGCCTATAGGTCTATCTTCTGAGTCATCAGCAGCCATTGCCTGGCCCTCCCTGATGCTAGCTTGGATGGAGAAGGGCTTGGGCGCTGATCATGTAAGTCAGTCTCCAGACGGGGGTTCGAGTCCCGCTCAGACTCGTTAGTGCCTTTAGCGTCCTGCAACTTTACCATCCTTGTGAGCTAAGGTTGGTTGTTTTGGGGGAGCCTATAGGTCTATCTGCTGAGTCATCAGCAGCTATTGCCTGGCCCTCCATGGTCCTAGTTTGGATGGAGAGGGGCCTTGGGCGCTGATCATATAATATATATATGGTCAGTCTCTAGGGCATTGTCCTGCTTGCTAGGGCTATGTCACTGTCCCTTGCCTCTGCCATTCATGAGCGACCTTTAAACCTTTAAACCGTTTATCATTCAGAGTCGTCGTCGTATGAGGCACGAGATATAGATTGCATATAAAAGGAATTGAAAGCTCGTAAAATTGGTTATTTGAAGCTTTATACTCTCTCTCTCTCTCTCTCTCTCTCTCTTCTCTCTCTCTCCTCTCTCTCTCTCTCCTCTCTCTCTCTCCTCTCTCTCTCTCTCTCTCTCTCTCTCTCTCTCTCTTTTTTTTTTTTTTTTTTTTTTTTACTGGGCGTTTTCGGAAGGGTGAGTTAAGAGCCACAAACTGTCGTGACGGATATGGAAATAAGACGAGAGAATATATGAAAATATTCATAGCTTTCGGAAGGTTAGAGTTTATAAGAATCTTTTTACCGTATTATATTATGGCAAATTTGAATCTCGTGAAGTGGATACTTTTTTTTTTTGCAGTTTATTTATTTTGGAAACTTTTAACCTACCTGCAAAGCACTTTCCTACCCCCATTTATCCATCGCTTCTGTATTCCAGCCAAACTGGGCTTCCTTTTTCATTTTAGCAATTTTGAATCTCTTGAAGTGGATAGACCTTTTTTGTACAGTTTATTTATTTTGAAAAATTTTAACCTAATTGCAAAGCAATCTCATACTCTCCATTTATCTATCGCTTCTGTATTCCAGCCAAACTGAAATGACTTTTTACTTTTATCAATTTTGAATCTCGGGAAGTGGATAGACTTTTCTAGCGCAGTTAATTATGGAAACTTTTAACCTACCTATTCCCCATTTATCCATCGCTTCTGTATTCCAGCCAAACTGAACTGACTTTTCTCTGTTGTTTTATAAACGTTTTCGTGACTTGAGTCATTTTTTGCCAACACGTTTTTGCACACAAGAAACCACTTGTGTTTTGTACTTCATCATGTTTATTCCTATGCATATAACATTCTACGTTATTCTTTTTCTTAATTTTCTTTCTAGTATTATCTAAAATACTGCGGATACACAAAGATTATGTATTAACACGACAAATTTGAACTGCAGTTCATCATGAAACAAAACTCTATATTCTCTCTCGCTGTTTTTCTTTAGAAATGTAGGTAAGGAATGAAATTGCTGGTAAATATATTGAGTTAACCGTAATGATTCACCACTAAAAATAACATTATTTTCAAACGTATTTGATATTTGCTCATTTTTTTTTTTTTTTGGCTTTCGACGATTTTACTTGTTTTATTTGTTTCTGTGTATGCAGGGTTCTCGATGTCTTTGGGTAGCGTTTATTCTATAATGAAAGATACCATAAAAAATATTTCGTTCGTCTTTATCTGAAAATACAATTGTTTTTTCGTAAAATATTGGTAGGTACCAAATATATTTGTAGCTGTTTGTATTATTATTATTATTATTATTATTATTATTATTATTATTATTATTACTTACTACTACTACTACTACTACTACTACTACTACTACTACTACTACTACTACTACTACTACTACTACTATTATTCACTAAAATATATTTTCAACAAACAAACAATCTTGCCGTGCAGCAATAATGTTTAATGAAATAGCATCCTCATCATTATTAATATTATTATCATTATTATTATTATTATTATTATTATTATTATTATTATTATTATTATTATTTTCATTACAGTCAATATAATTACTATTATTAAAGATTATTATTAGTAGTAGGAGTAGTATTATCATTTTGGAAAATTACTCATTAGCTAAGAAAACATTTGATTTTCATCATACGAACATATGTAGCTTTTATCATTGTAAATCATACTGATAGTGAAAGTAGTAGTAGTAGTAGTAGTAGTATGTTTCCTGTTCCAGTCCTTCCAGGACCTTTGGAAATGGGCGGCATCACGCCCCGTTAGCCCAGCCTTGGGGAGAGAAGGACCTGTTCGCCTTAAGACGTCGCTGAATTTATTCATGAAACCATATGGTTTTATCATGCACCGCCCTCTTTGCCTACTTGCCATTACCTTCATCTCTCTCTCTCTCTCTCTCTCTCTCCTCTCTCTCTCTCTCTCTCTCTCTCTCTCTCTCTCTCTCTCTCTCTCTCTCTTTTGAGAGGAATCTCTTTTAATGGGTTTTATTCTTCTATGATTTATGTTTAATACGTTGTAAAGTTTAGATCTTCTTAATTTTATTTTACAAACACGCACACACACACATACACACTCTCTCTCTCTCTCTCTCTCTCTCTCTCTCTCTCTCTCTCTCTCTCTCTCTCTCTCTCCTGAGAGGAATCTTTTTTAATGTGTTTTATTCTTCAAGGATTTTTTTATGTTTAATACGTTGTAAAGTTTAGATTTTCTTAATTTTAATTTACACACATACACACTCTCACTCTCTCTCTCTCTCTCTCTCTCTCTCTCTCTCTCACTCTCTCTCTCTCTCTCTCTCTCTCTCTCTCTCTCCTGAGAGGGATCTTTTTTAATGTGTTTTATTCTTCAATGTTTTTCTATATTGAGTACGTTGTAAAGTTTAGAGATTTTCTTAATTTTATTTTACTCTCTCTCTCTCTCTCTCTCTCTCTCTCTCTCTCTCTCTCTCTCTCTCTCTCTCTCTCTCTCTCTCTCTACTGAGAGGAATCTTTTTTAATGTGTTTTATTCTTCAATGATTTTTTATGTTTAATACGTTGTAGAGTTTAGAGATTTTCTTAATTTTATTTTATACTTTTTCTTATTTAAATTTCTCTCTCTCTCTCTCTCTCTCTCTCTCTCTCTCTCTCTCTCTCTCTCTCTCTCTCTCTCTCTCTCTCTCTCTCTCTCTCCTAACAGGAATCTTTTTTAATGTGGTTTTTTTCTTCAGTGATTTTCTATATTGAGTACGTTGTAAAGTTTAGAGATTCTCTTAATTTTATTGTAAATTTTTTTCTCATTTAAATGTTTCGTTCCTTTGATGCTTCGCGTTCCGGCCGTAGAGGTTGAATTTAGCATTTTCTGTTTCCTTTCTTAAAACTTTTAAGTCAACCTTTGGCGACCTCGCTTTACCTCTGCCACTATTTCAATTCAGACTACTCCCTCCAATCCGGACAATTATTGTTCTTACTTGTTCTGCTGGACTTTTATTACACATTTTCCCTTTTTTGAATTGAAAAACTTTCTCTTTTTCAGATCTCTCTCTCTCTCTCTCTCTCTCTCTCTCTCTCTCTCTCTCTCTCTCTCTCTCTCTCTCTCTCTCTCTCTTTGTATTTAAATATGAAATGCAAACTATATAAAGGGTATTCCTTTATCCTTATTATTAATCACGGTGCAGCCCTAGCTGGAATAACTGAATGTTACATGATTTGGTCACTACTGGAACGACACCTCTTAGAATATTGTCCATTACTGAACCTCACTAAAATTTACAAACCTCTTAGAATAAACTGCATTAATATAACTATAATCTGCATACACACACCAACACACAGACACACACACACACACACACATATATATATATATATATATATATACACATACATATGACTATATTTTGGAAGATGGAGTCTGGTAAGACCATGCATAGTTATCTAAACGACCGATATTGCGTGAGAAGTATAACGCATCTGAAATTGTATACAATTAAATATTTGGGTCAGCTGCATACAATAAAAAAGTAACCTTGTAAACGATAAGAGAAGGGTATCCACTGTCATATGTTGGGCTTTGTTAAGGTCCAGCTTCAGAGGATTGGCAAATGTCTGCAATCAGGAGATGGTGTTGGAGAGAATTTAGTTGCTTTATCTGCAAATGTAACTTGCTTATTATCTAGGCCAAACAACTTGTGCGTATATGGTATTAACTGAATTGGGTTGTTGTGGCCTAATTGGTAACGTCTCTGTCTGGTGTTTGCCAGACGGGGGTTCGAGTCCCGCTCAGACTTGTTAGTTCCATTAGTGTATGCAACCTTACCATCCTTGTGAGCTAAGTTTGGGGGGTTCAGGGGAGCCTATAGGTCTATCTGCTGAGTCATCAGCAGCCACTAACTGGCCCTCCTTGGTCCTAGCTTGGGTGGAGAGGAGATTTGGGCGCTGATCATATAATGTACGGTCAGTCTCTAGGGCATTGTCCTGATTGCTATGGCAATGTCACTGTCCCTTGCCTCTGCCATTCATGAGCGACCTTTAAACCGTTAAATACTACCCTAAGCAACAACCAAGATTGGATACCTGTAGTTACTAGAGTGGACATCAACAACTAATTGTGATATTGAAAACTCATTCTAAGAATATTTCTCGAACACCTATCTGTTTTAAGTTTGAGAAAAGAATGCTTCAGGATTGAGAGGATGAAAAGCAACACATACAGCCAAGACCAGTAAATAAACTTCATGACCAGAATCTAGTGAATTCTGAACTCCACCTAATTGAAAGTAGTGTGTCACACGCAATCAGTGCCTTATCAAAAACTACGGACCACAGTTTATTTCCAACTGTTTGGAAATGTAGAAATTTGACGGTGGTTCTCGGCAGGGTATAAACTACCACCTTTTCTTTTAGCTAAAATAGATAAAGGAAACATTGCCTCTCTCCAATTTATGCTTTAATTTAAAATACATCAGCCAAAGGTGTTACTTTTACCATATTGGATTCTTGTTCAGCTGAAGTATATACCGTATGAGCCACACCTCTTAGTTGGGTATAATTATTCCATTTTAGATAAGACCTATTTCTTATCCAAGTTTTCGATTTCTCCAAAGTAGCAGACGTACAATAGTTGATGAACCCAAAATGAATTCGTTGTTCAATTGTTATTGACACATTCATTTCAGTAAAACATAAAGAAAGAAAAAATTATTTTCTTGTCAGAATTTAAAGACAAATTTCTTTCAAAAGTTAATAGCTGAAAGAATATTTATTGTCATTTTATATATAAAACATAACTTCAAAATTTATAAAATTAAATATTTCATATATCCTTGAAATATTTGATTTTGTGAGGTTGATGGGCAAGTTTTAAAATGCTTATGTGGTAAATTATATATAGTCGTTCTCTTGTGCAATTTTCAGTAAATGCTAAAGCATTCATGGCATCTATTATTTAAAAGCAACACACACACATACATACTGTACATACATGCACACACACACACAAACACAGACACACACACATATATATATATGTATGTATATATATATATATATATATATATATATATATATATATATATATATATATATATATATATATTATATTTATATATCATCATCATCAGCCGTTACTTGTCCAATGCAGAAAAAGGCCTCAGACATGGCTTCCCACTTGCGTCTGTTCTTGGTCTTTCTGTGCCAGTTCACACTCCGAAATCTTCCTCAGTTCGTCGATCCATCGTCTTCTCTTCCTTCCTCTGCGTCTTTTACAATCTCTTAGGGCCCCATTCTGTTATTTCTCAATGTCCATCTATTGTCTGCGCACAGACATACAATCACACACACACACACACACACACACATATATATATATATATATATATATATAAATATATATATATATAAATATATATATATTTACAACAAATGCAACCGTTTCTAGTCCACTGCATAGCTGGAGTGTTGCCAGTCTTGATCACCATGCTGGCCTTTGCAGATTGGTGATGGTGGGAGACTTTCTGATGGTTAACAGCAAACCAACCTAGTGTAGCTTTGCTGATAATGGCGATACACGAGCCTTTTCACCACGTTAAGGGTTTCCCACTCAGAAAGGATATATATATATATATATATATATATATATATATATATATATATGTATATGTGTGTGTATGTAGTGTCTGAGTCACAAGTGGTCATTATATTCCTTGTTTTATTTTATAGTGTTTAGGTGACGGAATTTTTTTTTTTTTTTTTTTTTTTTTTTTTTTTTTTTTTTTTTTTTGGCTTGAACTTGCTGAAAATCAAATCTCGTGGTTTTGATAATGCTTTTTGTTTTGTTACTTCTGAAATATTGGTTTACTTACAGTTGCCATTTTAGACGAAGTCTGGTAATTTTTTTTTTTTTAATTATATGTATTGGACAGCTATTTAACCAAGAACTACCTTTCTCGGACTTGAAATACTGTTACTGTTTTGTTGATGAACATTTTTTTATTTGTTTTTAATGAGACTAAAAGCAGTATGAAAGTCAGTTTTACATCATGTAGTCATTTACTTTGTTGGATTATTAATAAACTTTTTGTACCTATAATGTCAATAATTAAAATACTTAAAGTGAAAGTCAAGATGGCGAATCTGGTTTTACGTTATTTTTCACAAAGACATTACAGTTTGTAAGATTAGAGCAAGTTTATAGTTAATTTAGAAGTGGTAATTAGTGATGATTACCAACATTGTTTTAAAGAAGATAGTAGCATATCAGTATTATGCATTTCAACCTCGGTAAGATAATCTTTAGTCAAGCCAGATTTCTCGCCAGGAAAAGTATCAATTCTATATATTTGTCTTACATGAAAGTGAAAAGGTTGAAGTAATTGATTAAGAAAGTGTTTCAACTTTATTCCCGAAGTTCTATTAGATCTTGTGCACTCCTAATATATATATATATATATATATATATATATATATATATATATATATATATATATATATATATATATATATGTATATATATATATATATATATATATATATATATATATATGTATGTATGTATGTATGTGTATATATATATATATATATATATATATATATATATATATATATATATATTCCTTTGTTCAATTTGTATCCTGCATTACATTTAACCCGCTTTTTATTTAGCCGATTTAAAATCCTTAACGAAAGATGCTCTGATCCTGTGCACTCCTACTATATATAATCCTTTGTTCAATTTGTATCCTACAGTACATTTAAACCAATTTTTATTTAACTGATATAAAATCCTTAACGAAAGATGCTGTGATCCTGTGCATTTGTCCCTTATATAGCCTTTAGTTCCTCCCCACATCCTGCAATGCGTCAACCCTCCTTTATACAACTTAAGGATGAAAGAGTCCTTCGGCCGTATCTGGGCTCCTCCCAGCCAGGCAGCCTCTCGCCAACCAGACTTCGCTTAAAGGTAAACAAAATCCTTTTTCATCCGTTATTTTAAAGAAGAGAAATTCAACCATCCATTGTACTGTGTTCGGGTCAAGGGGAGTGGCACCCCCCACCCATTTTCTCTCTCTCTCTCTCTCTCTCTCTCTCTCTCTCTCTCTCTCTCTCTCTCTCTCAGGTTACGAGTTCACCTCTATAAATCCTAAAATTGAAGTTCTTACTCGGTCATCTTTTTGGTTGATTTGTTTTCCTGAATTATTTTTTTTATATCAAGATACTTTTCCAAGCGAAGATTAAATGTATGCACAATGCCACACTTTACCAAGCTGGTAAATATTTGCATTATTTAGCGCCGTAGTTTATTTGATTTTCTGTGATAGTTCAGATCTCTCTCTCTCTCTCTCTCTCTCTCTCTCTCTCTCTCTCTCTCTCTCTCTCGCCATATTGACAGATGTATAATCGGTGTGTCGCAGTTTAGTCACGCATTTTGTTCTTGAAGGTTACATTTTTTCTGTATATTCTCGGAAGAAATATGATTTGAAACGGGAGACTCGAAAATGATTCGCGAGAAACGTCATCATCATCATTATTATTTTACATTGTAAAATCCCGGTTTGCTCGTATGAGAATATATTGAAAGATAGAAGGGAAATTGTTTCTCGCTTTGGGAACAAGAGGGACAATCCTAAAATGATTGTAAGAACGTCATCATCATCATCATTTATTATTTTACATTGTAAAATCCTGGACTGCTCGTATGAGAAAATATTGAACGATTTAAGGGAAAATGTCTCTCGGGAACAAGAGATTTTTGATTTACGCGCCCTGTCAGCCGGTCCCGAATTATGCGAAAATAATTTTCCCTGTCAGCCGGTCCCGAATTATGCGAAAATAATTTCTGGAGAATGCTGCTTAACACTTTCACATCTAAGGAGTTGCGGAGGACGAAAATGGAATAAAACATATAGGGAAGTTTTTTTTTGTTTGATTTTGAGATCAAATAGACCGGCTTTTATTTCATGAACCTACGAAGTGAAAGTGTATCATTTCCATATTTGAATTGGGAGGGGAACCTGCAGCATTGTACAACGCCTTCCATCTAGTGTGCGCTTCTGTGACGGGTTTAAAATAGGCCATTAAATCATATTGTTGTTGCATATATACATACATAAATATGTATTATATATATATATACAAATGTGCTTATTCATGAATATCTTTATTTATTATTGTTTAGCATTTGATCTAGTGTGTGCTTCTGTGAAGGGTTTGAAATAGGCTATTAAATCATATAGTTGTTGTATATATTCATACATACATAAGTATATATATACAAATGCGCTTATTTGTGAATATCTTTATTTATTAATGTTTAGCCTTCGTTCTAGCGTGCGCTTCTGTGGCGGGTTTAAAATAAGCCATTAAATTATATAGTTGTTGCATATATACATAGATAAGTAATATATTTACAAATGTGTTTCTTATTTATGAATATTTTTATTTATTGTTTATAGGGGTCGCCCTTCCAAGTGACTAACACTGCACCAGTCTCCTATCACCGTTAATGGGTGCTCAAGTGAATGAAAACAATAGCTTGGATTGTTACATGTAAATATATTTTACAGCCCCATTACATAGGGAAAATATTCACAGATGGATTCTTGGTGTGATTATAATATGGCTCTAAATCATCCCTTCCTTTAACCTCTTTTGTTTTGTTCTTTTGCAACATTTGGGGGGAAAATAAGAAAAAAATAAACTTTAATTTTCGCTTCACGACCGTGAAAATGCTGTTCTCAGCTTTACGGGCGAAGTCATTGTTTTCTGTATTGTTGCAATACAGCCTTTATTTACTGTACCTGTAACCTGTAGAAATGAAAAATCCAGCCATGCGTTACACCAAAGAGGATAGCAACATACGGATGTCTTCATTGCTATTAAGGAAGAAACATTTTGCTAATTGTCACAAGGGTTGTGGTGGCCGATGTGGTAACGTCCCTGGCTAGTGAACACCAGCAACCCCCATAGTTTCTTTGGTGGCTGCAACCTCACCATCCTTGTGAGCTAAGGATTGGGGGTTTTGGAGGAGCCTATAGGTTTATCTGCTAGGTCATCAGCAGCCATTGCCTGGCCCTCCTTGGTCCCAGCTTGGATGGAGAAGGGTCTTGGGCGATGATCATATGTATATATGGTCAGTGTCTAGGAGGGCATTGTCTTGCTTGATAGGGCAATGTCACTGTCCCTTGCCTCTGCCATTCAAGAGCGGCCTTTAAACCTTAAACACCTCATGTACAGTATATTGATTATAATATCTCGATGCCTGTTACATAATGGTTTTGTGATCGTTTTGACTAATTATTTCGCATCTTGATCCCATGAATGATAGAGCAGTAAGAATAGACTATTTACAGATGTTAGAAGTGCTAATGTTGGGTGAAGTTTGTGTTTATAAATCACAAGGTTGATAGCCATCCATTGCGTATGCAAAGAGAAATGTTAATTGTAATTAATATCTACCTAGTCTTGTTCGTATGGCTTATGCTTTGGTTGCTAAGTTCTCTAGTCTTGGATAGTGCCATAGCCTCTGTACCGTGGTCTTCCACTGTCTTGGGTTAGAGCTCTCTTGCTTGAGGGTACACTCAGGCACACTATTGTATCTTAATCCTCTTCCTCTTGTTTTGTTAAGTTTTTATAGTTTGTATAAGAGGTTTTTCTTCTAATGTTACTGTTCTTAAAATATCTCATTTTTACTTGTTTCTTTTCCTCACTGGGCTATTTTCCTTGTTGGAAACCCCTGGCTTATAGCATTCTGCTTTTCCAACTAGGGTGGTAGCTTGGCATTTAATCATAATGATGATAATAATAATAATAATAATAATAATAATAATAATAATAATGATAATATGGTATCCTAATTATTATTAACCTCGGCCATGTAGACTCCGAGCCTCTGATTACTTGCTTTGGAAATTAACTATCTAAATAATATTAATTAAATGGCTTTAAAGGCGCTTTAACTCACTTAGTATATTAAGTATAAAATAGGTTCTAGGGTAGAATAACAAAAGTTATAGAGGTGTTATTATATTATTTTTTTGTATAGGAACCTAAAAATACAGGAAATGATCAATGTAAATTATAACTACAGAAATGTAGTTAAATAAACCAAAATCCCAAAAGAATAAAAAAATATGATTTTATGATTAATAGATAAGAATTTTAAACGGAATAGGAAAGAAATAGAGGGTGAAAAACATAAATATATAAGCGAGAGTTGCAAAATTAAAAGCAAATATTACCCCTCAACGTTCATGTCTTATGGTTATTATAAAAGTGGTTATATTGATTATAATAATTTCACAATATGTTATTAATTTATACTTTTCTAGTGCTTTTAAAACCTAATACAAATTTAACTTGAGTCACAATTTCTATGGTCAACGGGTGCGACAATATTTCCTTTACCATAATCAATTTTTCATTTTTTTTTTCAAATTAATACATTAAATAAAAAAAGTTTGATATGAATAATTTAATGGACTTGTCATGTTATGAATATTGTCAGATATTAAGTCAATGACCTTCGATGTCAGGATCCCAGAGAACTTCGAATCAATCAATCAATCAATTAAGTACATGTAAATAATACAATGAAAGTATGAAATGAAATTTTTCCATGTACCTTCACGTTATCATATTTAAGGATTTTAGTTTTATGCTTTTGGAATTTGCCTGATAATTCTACCTATTTTTCATTATTTTTTTTTTTCCAATTGAAACATTAAATAAGTATTTGATATGAATAGTTTAATGGACTTATCATGTTATGAAGATTGTCAGATAAGTACATTTCAATAACACAATGAAAGTATGAAATAAAAAATTTGCATGTACCCTCACGTTAACATATTTAATGAATTTTTTATGTTATGCTTTTGGAATTTGACTGATAATTCATTACTTTATTTTTTTAAACCTCGCTATTTTTATTTTAATGAATTCTTTATAGATTTATTTTTGTTTCCCAAAGGTTGAGGAATCTCAAGTGTTGTTTCAAGGGGGTGTTTCACGACCCGTTCCGTTGCGCATCGTCAGGTGGCATCGGAAGGGCAATGTAAATATTTGCATCTTAGTTTTAAACTCAAGAATTTAAAAAGAATTTTTTCCCACACGGCCGGTTGCTAATCTCCCCTATGTAATAAATAGGAAGTTTCTGTCTATATATATATATATATATATATATATATATATATATATATATATATATATATATATATATATATATCCATCCTCAGCGTGAATAGGATGAAATATATATATGTATATATATATATATATATATATATATATATATTATATATATATATATTATATATATATATTATATATATAAATATATATTATATATATATATTATATATATATAAATATATAAATATATATATATTATATATATAAATATATAAATTATATATGTATATATATATGTATACAGTATATACATATATATATATATATATATATATATATATATATATATATATATATATATATATATATCCTATTCACGGTAAGGGTGGATATATATATATATATATATATATATATATATATAATCTTTCTAGTCACGCTCAGGGGGGAGATTGAATAGTCATACCCTGGTGATAGGGGTACCCCGAGACGTACACTCAGAAACCACACTTTCCCACAAATTGCCGAACCAGCGTGTTGTAGTTAGGAAAGGTGGAGAGGATGAGAGGGTTGAATCTGTGTTTGTGTGTATATCTAAATATTTAGATTTCCTTTTTGCCGGCTGGGGTACACTAGTTTAAGTGAATGATTACTGTTCTTCGGTGGGTATAGATAATTTGATATCAATCACAACATAGCTTTTTTATGGAAAAAAAAACGTGCATTAGAAATTCTAATCTTTGAAGGTAGATTGTAAGTGAATAATTATTGTTCTTTGGTGGCTATAAATAATTTGATATCATTCACAACACTGTGCTTCTTTTATTAAAAAAAAAAAAAAAAAAAAAAAACGTAAATTGGAAATTCTAGTCTTTGAAGGTAGATTGTAAGTGAATAATTATTGTTCTTTAGTGGCTCTAGATGATTTGATATCAATCACAACACTATGCTTCTTTTATTGGAAAAAAAAACCCTAAATTGGAAATTCTAGTCTTTGAAGGTAGATTGTAAGTGGATAATTATTATTCTTTGGTGGCTATAAATAACTTCATATCAATCACAACACTATGCTTCTTTTATTAAAAAAAAACGTAAATTGGAAACTAGTCTTTGAAGGTAGATTGTAAGTGAATAATTATTGTTCTTCGGTGGCTATAGATAATTTGATATCAATCACAACACTATGCTTCTTTTATTTAAAAAAAAAAAAAAAAAAAGAAAAAAAAAACGTAAATTGGAAATTCTATTCAATGAAGGTAGATTGTAGCCTCAAGTCGAGTATCTGAAAGCTAATGATTCTTGTTCAAATTATTTCAGCTTCACTGACCTATCTAGATTTTCAAGGCTTCAAGTAAAATAGATTGGTGACCTTGTCGTGTGAGCTGCCTTTTTTTTTTTTTTTTTTTTTTTAATAAAGAAAGCCTATCTCGCCACTCCCAAGGTCCGCCATAGGTTCATGGATATTAACATTTGCGTGCAAACCCATATTATTATCTAGTTTCATTTTGACTCTGCCCAAGGTCTCGGAATTGTATTTCGTGGGCACAAATATGTTCTTTTGAGAAACTGGACTCCTTGAAAAGGGAACTTGACTTGAATTACCTGTTCTTCATAAGAAAAATGGCGTTAATATTGATAATGTAATGTGTTTATTCCAATCAGAAATGTAACGAGAAATCATTTAGGTTTATTCTTGGTTTATTTTAGCTACTATCTCAACTAAAGATTCTATTGGGCTTTATTATTATTATTGTTATTATTATTATTATTATTATTATTATTATTATTATTATTATTATTATTATTATATCTTTTACTCATTATGATTTCCTGTGAATACTATTCATAACGTTACCTTAGCCCATCGGTAACTTTACATATATATATATATATATATATATATATATATATATATATATCTATATATATATATAAATGTGTGTATATATATATATATATATAAATATATATATATATATATATATGTGTGTGTGTGTGTGTGTGTGTGATATAGGATGTTATCTATTTTCTTTAAATTTCATATGAGTTAGTAATTTTATG
>NC_090743.1:6397707-6400207 GCF_036898095.1 Palaemon carinicauda
CGGGTTGGTGACCGTAATATCACTCCTTTACGTCAATATATCCGTTTTTAAAACGGTAAAAATTCTTGAATAAACGCTTTTACAACGGTAAAATTTTTGAATAAATGTTGCCAGCCATTTACCGTTTCTTTAATGCAAATTTTTAACAGTGCAGAATGATATCTATGCAGATATCTGCATTGGTTAGCCACTACACAGTTTTGCTTTAACTGTACCGAATTAAAAAGAGCCCCATCTCTTGTTCATCATATCTCTCTCTCACATTTGGACTCGTGTTTTTCTTCTTTATGGTCTTGATGTAAAGATGTGAATTATGAGTCATAAAGTTGTTATCTCCTTGAATGATGCCATAGTTTAACAATGCCACTTTCTCCTTCCAGGTACAGTACTCGAGGTGCGCTGGAAGCAGCGTCGGGGGGTTTCCATCATTTCTGGACTCCAGAAAAGGGTAAGACGCTTGCTTGTTCACTTAGGCAGACTTATTAAAAGTCTGATTATTCGCTCAAGCAGAGAAAATGTCAGACGTGAGACTAATAGCTCTCATTAAGAGGGAAATTAGAATTGTAAGACTAATTCTTCACTCATGCAAAGAAATTAGAACTTAGTAAGTGCTAGAGACATTAATTCCCGTGTTGTTTTGTGCGTTTGCGACCTAGCAAGAGAATTCGTAACCTTGGGCATACGGTTGTTGTTGTTATTGTTGTTGTTGTTGTTGTAGATTGCCTGGCTCTTGTGGCCAAACACGGGCTCTTGCAATTCTGCAGCCCGTAGGGTCATACGGGTAAGTAAGAGGCCGTAACCTTTGTTATGCGATTAAGAAAAATATTCTTTTCAAAGAATATCCTTTTATTATTATTATTATTATTATCATTATTACCTGCTAAGCTACAACCCTAGTTGTAAAAGCAGGATGCTATAAGCCCAAGGGCTCCAACAGGGAAAAGAGCCCAGGAAAGGAAACAAGGAAAAATAAAATATTTTAAGAGTAACAACATTAAAATAAATATCTCCTATATAAACTATAAAAACTTTAAAAAACAAAAGGAAGAGAAATAAGATAGAATAATGTAACCGAGTGTACCCTCAAGCAAGAGAATTCTAACTCTAACTTTTCCTGTGATTCAAAAAACTTTGTAATCTTTACCGCGTAACTAAGAAAAAAAAGACTGTAACATGGACTACAAGGTTAGGTCATTGTAACCTTCCCCATACCTGTAACCCAATTTTTTGACGGAAGAAAAGCAACTGAAAGCAAGCAGGAGCAATCTGGGCTGAAGAAATGCCTCGGTGAGAATTAGCATACGTTGGGCCCTTGTGCTTGTGTACGCGCTCCTTTTGTTGCAAAGGGTGGCACACGCTATGCATCATCTGGAGTTGCAACATGGCTCGTTTTCTGATGCAGGATACGCCTGTTGGGGCGGAGGGGGAAGGGGGAGGGGGGGTCCACTGGCTTCGCCCTTCCCCCCCCCCCGCCCCCCGTTTTATCTGCTTCATGCAAAGTATTTTCAGCACTTCTTTTTCTCTGGCGAATTCATCTACATTTCGTAATATGACTTGAGGATAAAATTTCTCCTTCTCTATACCGTCATGATGTTACATTTCTGCAGGTGTAATGATGCATGAAATTCAGGTGTTTTCTCTCTCTCTCTCTCTCTCTCTCTCTCTCTCTCTCTCTCTCTCTCTCTCTCTCTCTCTCAGTTTACAAGTATGATATTTTTCTCCTTTTTTATGCTAAATTTATTGAAGATGTGTGTATATACTTAATATTGTGAGTTTTTGCTTAACACTATTTTGCACATTTGTATTCTCGAGCAAATTTCATGCAGGAATTACTTTCTTAGAATATAATATGTTGTAAAATCTGGTGGAAATGTCTCTGCGTATAACTTCTCTTATATTTATGTGATGAGAAAAAAAAAAAACTGATGGGAACGGTTTCTTGGAGAAAAAAAAGTTTTTATAGTTTATAAATTATATGAAAGATCTATTTTAATGTTGTTACTGTTCTTAAAAGTATTTTATATTGTTCATTACTTCTCTTTTAGTTTATTTCCTTATTTCCTTTCCTCACTGAACTATATTTCCCTGTTGGAGCCCCTGGGGTTATAGCATCCTACTTTTCCAACTAGGGTAGTAGCTTAGCAACTAATAATAATAATGATAGTTAATAATAATTAATAATAATAAGGAGTTTCTTGGCCGTTAGATGAAGGTTATCGGAGGACTCAGGAAGTGTTTTACTTACTTTACTTTAAAGGATACCTTTCTGGTCCTATACAGCAGAGGAACTCTACTCTCTACAGGACCTCCGCAGTCATTTTATCATGTTCGTATAAAGCGAATTATCATAAGGGCTTTCGTTGTTAGAACTGGAGACCATCCTAAGAGACCAATGCAAAAAAAGACTGTAATATTAATGTTTCAACATTTAAAATGTTATTTCATAGGTAAATGAAGATTTTATGAGATAAATTGAAACTAAAACTGCAAATTAAACCCT
>NC_090743.1:6405207-6407707 GCF_036898095.1 Palaemon carinicauda
ACGGTCGCCAGTATTTTACTGAAATACGGTTAAGAACAGGAGAATTTCCCATTAAAATTACGGTTTTTTTTTTCTAACAGTGTATAGGTATTCTGGATAGATTTTTTTAATCTCCTTCCATTCAAAGAAATAACTAAATTAAAATCATTTACGAGGTCGCCCTACTGAAGAACGTAGCCATGAAATAATTATATACAGATATTTCATCATGGTTCGGAAAATATTCATTTGAAAAAATGTTTCTTATGGATATTTGTAAAGAACCAAATCAAGATAAGAGACAGGAGGAGGAGGAGGAGGAGGAGGAGGAGGAGGAGGAGGAGGAGGAGGAGGAGGAGGAGTCTTAAGATGAACTCAGGTGTTGCTTTCCATTTCTCTTATTGATGCAAAACAGGTTTTTTTTTTTTCAAAAGATTTTTAAATCACAATTTCAAGGATAGATTCGAACTTTTTTTTATTTTATCAAAGATTACTGAATTAAAACATTTCTGGACTTTAAATTAATTCTCTCGCCTATATGTAATTTCAGGGCATTATATAATCAAGTCTTATTGGAAATACCTGGGTTTATTAGAGTTCCCCTTTGGTCGTATCTCTGCAGAACTTACAAAATTAATCACAAATAACGTTTCAAATGCCCTACCCAAAAATTCTCAAATGGTCAATACTACCAGATGTTGGTTATTCTGTTTTCTTATTATTGTTATTATTATTATTATTATTATTATTATTATTATTATTATTATTATTATTATTATTATTATTATTATTATTATTATTGTTGTTGCTGTTGTTGTTGTTGTTGTTGTTGTTGTTGTTGTTATTATTAGTATTAGTATTATTATTATTATATTTGCTAAGCTACAACCCTAGTTGGTAAAGCAGGATGCTATAAGCCCTGAGTCTCCAACAGGGAAAATTAGCCCAGTGAGGAAAGGAAGTCAGGAAACTACAAGAAAATAATTTTCAATTGGTTAATTTTTTCTCATTTTGCATTATCCTTTAACGTTACCCGATATAAAAAAAACACATTTCCTTTCATCATTCCTGTTTCATCTTTGAATTCCTGAAAGTTTCGTGAGAGCAGCCTTTTAATCCGTCCGATCGGGCGGAACTAAAAGGTCGTTATCCTTCATAATGAAGACTTACGAATGGCTGTGCTCCTCGGCTTCGGAGAGAAAGTGTACCTGTAGGAGAAGGAATTTAAGATCGTAGGTCTTGCCTGGTATGGAAAGAATTTTGGTCTTGCCGTGAAAAAAAAAAAATTCACCTATAGCTTTTTTTTTTTTTTTTTTTTTGTGCATCTAGTTCTACATTTGTGATTAACGAGAAAGGAAATTACTGTTAAACATTAACCTAATATGAAAAAAATACTGCATCGAACTAGATTATATATTTATACTTATAATTATATATATATGTATATATATATATATATATACATATATATATTTATATATAAATTATATATATATATAATTTGTATAATTTGTATATATATATATATATATATGTGTGTGTGTGTGTGTGTGTATGTATGTGTGTATCATTGTACTTGTAAGTACGTATGTGCGTGCATATAATAACAGTACGATTAAAGTATTGCCCTGTAACATCAGTATGCTCGTCCCGACTCGCATTGAACATTGTAAATAGGAAAATGAAAAATAAACTGCCTTTTAATAACAAAGTAAATCACTGGAAGTATATATCAGCAAAGCTCCTGTATGCCAGTTGATTAATTATCCCTCAAAGGAAGCCATTCATTTTTCAGGTGCTACTTTTCATGGTCATTATTCCCCCCCCCCACCCTTTTTTATATCATTTATTATTTTTATATTCTCCATTTAAACATTTTTTTCTGAGAACAAACACTTGTCCAATTGTATTATACTTCTTATATCAGAAACAGTGAGAGTATGATGTTACTTTTTTTTCGATATCGTAAAGTACTTAAAATGAGAGAGAGAGAGAGAGAGAGAGAGAGAGAGAGAGAGAGAGATTTAAATCGGTGCCTGTGTTTTCTTGAACTATATGCAATGAATTATGGATTAATCAAAATAATCACCTAGTATTATTAATTTCACTTGATATATGGGTCAGTTCACTGGTAATTTATCACAAGTATTCTATATGTACATACTGCGTATCTACAGGGCTGGTATTATACATTTCAATACACACGCATGCCTTTTTGCTCAATAAATACCTATATTACTTATATAGGTAATGACTTCTTTCCAAAATTATTGTTATTACTACTTTTTAGTTTCTTTTTCTTTTTGTGTTGAATTACATTTGTCTAATTATTTATATTTGAATACCTATATTACTTATATAGGTAAATGACTTCTTTCCAAAATTATTTTCATTACTATTTTTATTTTAGTTTTTTTTTTTTTTTTTTTGTGCTGAATTACATTTGCATGATTATTTATATTCATAGATCTTATTCGTTTCAAATTAATTCTTACTCACCCAAGGGGTTAACTACTACAGT
>NC_090743.1:6412439-6422439 GCF_036898095.1 Palaemon carinicauda
TTTGGTAAATTTCAGTTTTGCTTGAAGGATATCTCTCTCTCTCTCTCTCTCTCTCTCTCTCTCTCTCTCCCCCCTGAGATACTGTTCTCGGTAAAGTTTTAGTTGTGCTTCAAGGATTTCCCTCTCTCTCTCTCTCTCTCTCTCTTCTCTCTCTCTCTCTCTCTCTCTCTCTCTCTCTCTCTCTCTCTCCTCTCTCCTTAGAGATAGGTGACACCCTTTTTTAATTAATCGAGTGAGTGATCAACTGAAGATCTCCTTTAATTAAACCAGAAGAAGAAGAAGGTATCCTCCACTACCGTCGCTGCTACGAAGGTAGGAAAAACTGACTGGAGACCAAGAAACCGGGACGGAGCGAACTTCCAGAGCGAAGTCGAAGCCGCAATGTCATAAGGTGTCCGGTTCCAAGGTTATCTCAAAGAGGTCCTCTCGCGGAGTCAGAGTCGTGCGCGCGGGGCTCCTGTAATTGCTCCCAATGACAAAGTGAACGCTTGTAAACTTGTCATTTGGTTGCCCAAGTGGTAATCCTAATAACGAGGCTTTCCCATACCGCAGTAACGCCAATGTTTCTTGTCAACGTCGATACCTGAGAAAAGATGCTGCTGCTCTCTCTTGCTGGATGTGGCCCGCCCACCTGTTTTAAATGTTTTAAATGTTCCGTCCCTTGCAGCCTTGTCACCCGTTTGCCCATTTGTGGACATTGTCAGGTGGACCGGCTTGGATGCTGTTGATTCTCATCTCCCTGCCCATAGAGTCCTTTTAGGGTAGGACTCGTGGCCTCTTGAATAAAAGAGGGAGGCAATTTTTCTCGTTAGCAAGAGAGTAAAATCAAGAAAGTCAGCTTTTATTGCAATTGTTACTGGTAGTGTTTCTATTATTATTATTATTATTATTATTATTATTATTATTACTACTTGCTAAGCTACAACCCTAATTGGAAAAGTAAGATGCTATATGCCCAAGGGCTCCAACAGGGAAAATAGCCCAGTGAGGAAAGTAAATAAGAAATTAAACTACAAGATATGTTTAAGAACAATAACAACATTAAAATAAATCTTACATTTGTAAATATAAAAACTTCAAAATAGCAAGGAGATGAAATATAATAGAATAGTTTTCCGGAGTGTACCTTCAAGCAAGAGAACTCTAACCCAAGTCAGTGGAAGGCTATGGTACAGAGACTATGGCATTACCCAAGACTAGAGAACAATTATTTGATTTTGGAGTGTCCTTTCTTTTTAGTGAGGAAGATTTGCACCGACTCACTGGGGTGCCCTTTTAGCTCGGAAATGTTTCCTGATCGCTGATTGATTGGACAAGATAATTCTAACCAATCAGATAGCAGGAAACTATTCCCAGCTAAAAGGCACCGCTGCGAGTCGGTGCAAATGCGCCTCATTAAAAAGAATTGAGTATAGATGTTGAGTTTTTCCTGGTCGGTGTTTTCTCCCCTAGTTTGTGACCCCCGAGATTGAACGGTATCGCATTGCTAGACTTCCGGTAATACTTGTTGATTATGAATAGTTTCGACGATGGCTGGCTGACGTATGTGCTCATTACGCACCGAAGTTCATTAGATCAGTTACGCCTGGGAGAGAGACACACTTGAGGGAGATTTGTTATGTTTGAGGCACACGTCACTCCTCGTCGTTTGTATTCTAAGAGGGATTATGTTTTACGCAATTATGTCAGATGTGACCAAAAGATTATTTTAGGTTGTAAGAGTTTTTTTTTTTTTATTTATTTAATGAAAGAGATGATTTTGGCTTGAATATGGTGGAATTTCGAAAAAGGTGTCTATTATCATTTTGGGGCCTTTGGGTAAACGATTTTGGTGAAAACATACAAAAAGATACCCATTTAGATGTATTTATAGTTTGTGGTATTTAAATGTATGTGTATATATATATATATACATATATATGTATATATATATATATATATATATATATATATATATATATATATATATATATATATATATATATATTGGTATCGAACAGTCAACACTTCAATTGAGAGGCAATTTGAAGTGCTTTGGGTTGTATCATCACAGTATGGTAGAAATTTATTTATATTGTATATATGATATTTTGTGGTGATATACATTATTTACATAATATATATGTATATATATATATATATATATGTATATATATATATACTTAAATTATATATATATATATAATATATATATATGTGTGTGTGTGTGTGTGTGTGCGTGTGTTTGTTTGTGTGTTTTTGTTGCGTGTTGCGACATTGCCAAAAGTATACTATTGCCATAGACAGGAAACTGAGTCTTCTAAATCATAACTGCCATTCTCTCTCTCTCTCTGTCTGTCTGTCTCTCTCTCTCTCTCTCTCTCTTTATATATATGTATACATATACACATATATATATACACACACACACACACACATATATATATATATGTATATATATATATATATATATATGTACATATGTATTTGAATTAATGTAAGTATAGATGTTTTTATATTATGCAAATATTTGTGTATATATGTGCATAAATAAACACATAACAAATACAGCCGGTTCTAGTGCACTGCAGGACAAAGGCCTCAAACATGTCTGTATTCATGCCTGGGGTTTTGGCGAGTTTCATCACCACGCGTCTGGTCGCTCACGCAAACCAACCTAGTATGAGTTACCCTACCTAGTTCAGGTTTGCTGATCATGGCGATAGGCAAAACCTTTCACCACGTTAAGGTGTGCTGGCCAGGGCACCAGCTACCCGGGGAAATACTACCGCTAGAGAGTTATTGGGTCCGTGAGTGGCCAGACAGTACTACATAGGATCCCAATTTCTGGTTACGGCTCATTTTTTTCTTTGCCTACACACACACACACCGAATAGTCTGACCTATTCTTTCCACAATCTCCCCTGTCTTCACACACCTGACAACACTGAGATTATAAAAAAATTCGTCTTCGCTGAAGGGGTTAACTACTGCACTGTAATCGTTCAGTGGTTACTTTCTTCTTGGTAAGTGTAGAAGAGGGACTCTAGGTATGATAAGCAGCTTTTGTAAGAAGAGGACACTTTAAAATCAAACCATTGTTCTCTAGTCTTGGATAATGCCATAGCCTCTGTCTTGGGTTAGAGTTCTCTTGCTTGAGGGTACACTTGGGCACACTATTTTATTTTATTTCCCTTCCTCGGTTTTTTTTTCTTTTTTTTTAAGTTTTTATAATCATATGAAAAATTTATCTTAATGTTGTAACTGTTCTTAAAATATTTTATTTTGATTGTTCATTTCTTATCTTGTAGTTTGTTTATTTCCTTATTTCGTTTCCTCACTAGGGTATTCTTCCCAGTTAGACCCCATGGGCTTATAGCATGCTGCTTTTCCAACTAGAGATGTAGCTTAGCTAGTAATAATAATAATAATAATAATAATAATAATAATAATAATAATAATAATAATAATAATATACACGTCAGTAGGATGAGTATGTATATGACTACCACGAGTATTTTGATATAGATATTAGTTACAATCAGCGTCCATTTGTTGAAGGTCATTCTCATATAATGTCGTCAAACAGGGAACCTTTCGTGTTCGTTACAAAATTATATTAAAATAAAGAGAAACGTAAGATATTACGGTACCATCATTTGTAATGTGCATTCCTTCTCATTTGTTATATAATGACCGTCCTTTTAACTTGGTGCCTACCCACTCCATAACGTACATTCGAAATTTTTGCTCTTCTTTTCAAGACAAGTGATTGTTTTCTCGAGAGGGATGGACCCACATCATCGTCTTTCCTCGAGTCATTATTGTTGCCACAATCGCTTATTGACTCAAATTAGAAGCACAATTATTTGATTACCAACGTTGAAACCATCGATGGTATCTCGACACAGCCTCGACGATGCTTTCATTTCCTTTCCCTCCGTTGATTATTGTTCAGGTGATGGTGGTGGTGCTCAATGATTCTTGCCATCCATTTTGCTTGAGACCTATATTTTCTTTATGCCAATGCTCATCCGAGGAATAAATAAATATATATATATATATATATATATATATATATATATATATATACATATATATACATATATATATATATATATATAATATACTGTATATATTATATATATAAATTTATATTAATATATATATATATATATATATATATATATATATATATATATATATATATATATATATACATATACACAGTATATGTACACATATATATTTATTAATAAGCAGTGTTTATATGTATAATATATATATATATATATATATATATATATATATATATATATATATATATATGTGTGTGTGTGTGTGTGTATGTATGTATGTATGTGTATATTTATGTATGTATGTGCTCCTACACATGCATCCTAATTAAATCTGATTGAAACTTGTTTTTGAGCAGAGATGCCACATTATGTAAAATATTTCACCTTACATTTCAACATTGATGCCGTCATGCGAACACATTTTCTATACTTACATGATGTTTCCATAAGACTAAGCACAAAGTAATCAATAGTTATTTTCCCATATCAGTGCCGCATGTTCAATGAGGTGAAGTACAGGTACGGACGTTAGTGACTACAATTTCCAGTTTAGGTTTCTTGTGCAAAGCTTGGAGGCAAGATGATTATTGGTTTAAAGGTTTAAAGGCCGCTCATGAATGGCATAGGCAGGGGACAATAACAATGCCCTATCGAGTAGGACAATGTCGTAGAGACTGACCATATTACATAAGATCAGCGCCCAATCTCCCTCTCCACCGAAGCTAGGACCAGGGAGGGCCAGACAATGGCGGTTGATGATTCAGCAGAAAGACCTATCGGATCCCCCCCCCCTAACTCCTCACATCCTTAGCTCACAGGGATGGTGAGGATGCAGCGACCAGGGGAACTTAACGAGTCTGAGCGGGACTCGAATCCCAGTCTGGCAATCACCAGGTAAGGACACGACCACCAGGCCTCCACAGAGTATGACTGGTGTGACACCGCCGTCAAGTACTTGTCTAAGTAAGTGAAGGTACATTTACCCTGTCTCCAGGAGAGCTGTCTTTCGGTAGTAGAGATTTGAGGACGATTCAGTTTTTCACTTCGAAGTTTCACCATATACCGTTAATTTATTTTCTTTGGATAGGTAATTTCTTTGCCTATCGAGTTCCTTCATTCCTTTGTTATTTTCTTCATTTCAAGATTTGTTTTCTTATTTTCTTGTTTTACACTCTTGCATCGTAACTTAATGTGTACATGGGTTTGTTCATAAGAATGTTTGCTCTGTTTGAATAATAGAATCAACAAGTTGGTTGAAGTATCAGTTATAAAGAGGGATTTTATCTCTAGAATTATCAACTTTGCACTTTTTTCTTCTTAAACTTATTTTTAGTCATTGCTAAGTACTATTTATTATGTAATGATTATATGTTTCATTCGCAACGGCTTTAACATTTCATTTAAAGTTTCTAACATTTTTTGTTTTGACTATTTGCTTACTTTTTCGAAAATTTTGAAGTTTATTGAATCCTTTTAATTATATTTTATATCAACTGAATTTGGACATTTCTGCACATTACAAAGGAAAATCTATGTGATAAATGGAATACGTTTCTAGGTCCTGCTTCACCAAGTTATTATGAATGTATTTTTTAACCTAAATAGTGAAGTTCGCGTTATCGAAAAATAATATACTCCGATCCTTTAATACCTGTTATTTATTATAATTTTTCTTTAAACAATTTCCAAGTCATGTTTGATTTTTTTTTTTTTTTTTTTTTTTTTTTTTGAAATGCGGTTATCAATAGATCATCTGAGATGAAGCATCAAATACAACAACTTTAGTGTAATGGCGAAACATTAATGCAGCTCATCTGTTAGTTTTTCTCTATTTGATATATTCATAATGAGGGAATCTTCATGTCATTCGTATTCATTGCTGTGATTACCATACTTTCACCACTGGCGCCAATTGCTTTTCCTCTTATTTTTTGTCAAGTAATCATATTTCTCTCTCTCTCTCTCTCTCTCTCTCTCTCTCTCTCTCTCTCTCTCTCTCTCTCTCTCTCTCTCTCTCTCTCTCTCTCTCTCTCTCTCTCTCCATATATATATATATATATATATATATATATATATATATATATATATATATATATATATATTTATCTCTCTCTCTCTCTCTCTCTCTCTCTCTCTCTCTCTCTCTCTCTCTCTCTCTCTCTCTCTCTCTCTCTCTCTCATCACCTGTATTTCAGTGGTTCATCAACCTCTGATCTGCTGATTTTACGCTGTTATGCAATTTTTACCTTTTTTTTTAAGTATTTGTCTAGGTATTTTTTATCCCTAATTCGGAATTTCTTTTGTGTGCTTCTCCGAGATATTCCATTGAAATTTGTATATTCATTTGTATCCATTATTTTTTCCCATTTGCTTTGTTGCTTCAAGTTGAAGCAAATTTTCTGTCTAAACGTTTTTTGTGTGGATATTTAATACTATATTTGTAGATTGCATATCGCTTATTCCATTCTGGAATGATTCATTCCATTTTTGAATGATTCATTCCTTGCCCAATGTTTTTTTTAGTATATCTCTTATTCCAGTCTTGAATGATTCATTCCCTTCTCGAATGATTCATTTCTTACCCAATGTTTTGTAGCATATCCCTTGAATGAATGATTCATTCCATTCTTGAATGATTCATTCCTTACCCAATTTTTTTTAGCATATCCCTTATTCCATTCTTGAATGATTCATTCCTTTCTCGAATGATTCATTTCTTACCCAATGTTTTTTAGCTTATCCCTTATTCGATTCTTGAATGATCCATTCCTTTCTTGAATGATTCATTCCTTACTCAATGGTTTTTTAGCATATCCCTTATTCCATTCTTGAATGATCCTTTCCATTCTTTCCATTCTTGAATGATTCATTCCATTCTTGAATGATCCATTCCATTCTTATTGATTTATTCCATTCTTGAACGATCCTTTCCATTCTTGAATGATTCATTCAATTCTTTCCATTCTTGAATGATTCATTCCATTCTTTCCAATCTTGAATGATTCATTCCATTCTTGAATGATCCATTCATGAATGATTCATTCCATTCATGAATGATTCATTCCATTCATGAATGATTCATTCCATTCATGAATGATTCATTCCTTACCTAAGGTTTATTTTTTTTTTATCTAATATTAGGCTGTACTGTGTCATTACCCGAGTAACATTTCCTATATTTCCTGATGGAGGTTTGCTTTAGGACCCGTCTCATACCCATGTCATAGTTCTCCTCCCTCCCCCCATCCTGCCCTCCTTCCATGCCTTACCTTCGTACACCTCCATTTGACCTATGCCCCCGAACATGGTACGGTAGCAACGACAGAAATTTGTCATTTCCGGCACGGGAGTACGCCTTCTGCTCCCTCCCTCTCCCATTTCCCCTCCCCTCCCATTTCCCCCTTCCCCTTCCCTTTCCCCCTCACCCTCACCTTTCCCCCTCACCCTCACCTTTCCCCCTACCATTTCCCTACTCCCCTTTCCCCCCTCCATTTTCCCTTCCCCCTCCCATATCCCCCTCCTCCCATCTCCCCCTCCCATTTCCCCCCTCCTCATCACCTTTACTCCTCCCCCTCCCCTTCCCCCCTCCCATTTCCCCTCCCCTTCCCCCCTCCCATTTCCCCTCCCCTTTCCTCCTCCCATTTCCCCCTCCCCTTTCTCGTCTCCTCTTTTCCCCCTCCCCTTTCTCGTCTCCTCTTTTCCCCCTCCTCCCCTTTACCCCCCTCCCCCTCCCTTTTCCCCCTCCCTCTCCCTTTTCCCCCTCCCTCTCCTGGGAGTAGGTCTCTTTCAGTTTGTTACAACTAGATATCTTGATTTTGAGGTCGGGCCTTCGAGAAGCTTTTTGGTGCTTGAACAAGACGGTGGAGCTCTTAATAAGTGCTTGAATATGGCAAGGCGGGAAGCTGGGAATAGGGTCTTCGGGGGTACATGTTAAGAGGACATTAAAATTTTTGGGGTGGGCTTGTAGAGTGGGTTCTGTGTCGGACGGTTGACGAAGCAAGATTATGTTTTAAGTTGATGCTTCTTGGCACCTTTAGATTAGCTTAGCTTCTAATAATAATAACAACAACAACAACAACAACAATAATATTAATTTTTAATAGTAATATTATTAATAATATTAATAATATTAATAATAATAATAATAATATTAATATCGATATTAATATTGATATTAATATTAATAACAACAACAACAACAACAACAACAACAACAACAACAACAATATTAATAATAATAATAATAATAATAATAATAATAATAATATATAAATAGGTGGAAGTTGTTGTTTGGAGTTATGTTACTGTATGACATTAATGGCTTGACATTATGAAATAGCTATGGAGTAAAGTTACAAAATAATTGTTTGTTTGTTATGTTAGTTTGCTTACATTATTAATTTTTAAGCCTTCAAGTTTAAAATTGATTACACATTAAATTCATAGGTGGAATCGATTAAAAATATGTTAAATCAATATCATAATAGACAGCACTCAAAACGTTTTTTGTTTTTGATTTTGTATGGATTGTAACATGAAAACAAATACACATGCATACACACATTTAAGAATACATGCACACACGATATCAATTCCTTTATTCAATGAACGAATTCAATAATTGAATGTGGTAGCAAATGCACCTTATGTTACCTCGTTTCATCTGCAATTGTGGTCGGCAATTTGAGTTTTGCAACATTTGGTTTCGGCTTATGCAGCAAATCATGCGAACTTCCGTTCTAAATTCACCAATGCAGTTTCACTGTTGTCATCCGCTGCTTGCAATTTCTTTTCAGAGCCTCTGGAGGTGTACCCTCTGGAGGTGTACCCTCAGGAGGTGTACCTTCTGGAAGTGTACCCTCTTGAGGGGACCATCTGGAGGTGTACCTTCTTGAGGTGTACCTTCTGGAGGCGCACTTTCTGGAGGTGTACCTTTTGAGGGTCTACCTTTTAGGGGTCTACCTTTTGGAGGTGTACCCTCTGGAGGTGTACTCTCTGGAGGTGTACTCTCTGGAGATGTACCTTCCGGAGGTGTACCCTCTTGAAGTGTACCCTCTGGAAATGTACCTTCTGGAGTTGTACCTTCTGGAGGTGTACCCTCTGGAAGTGTACCCTCTGGAGGTGTACCCTTTGGAGGTGTACCTTCTGGAGTTGTACCGTCTGGAGGTGTACTCTCTGGAGGTGTACCTTCTGGAGTTGTACCGTCTGGAGGTGTACCGTCTGGAGGTGTACCTTCTCGAAGTGTACCCTCTGGAAATGTACCTTCTGGAGTTGTACCTTCTGGAGGTGTACCTTCTCGAAGTGTACCCTCTGGAGGTGTACCTTCTCGAAGTGTACCCTCTGGAAATGTACTTTCTGGAGGTGTACTCTCTGGAGGTGTACCCTCTGGAAGTGTATCCTTTGGAAATGTACCCTCTGGAGGTGTACCCTCTGGAGGTGTACCTTCTGGAGTTGTACCGTCTGGAGGTGTACTCTCTGGAGGTGTACCTTCTCGAAGTGTACCCTCTGGAAATGTACCTTCTGGAGGTGTACTCTCTGGAGGTGTACTCTCTGGAGGTGTACCCTCTCGAAGTGTACCCTCTGGAAATGTACCTTCTGGAGGTGTACTCTCTGGAGGTGTACCCTCTGGAAGTGTACCCTCTGGAGGTGTACCCTCTGGAGGTGTACCTTCTGGAGTTGTACCGTCTGGAGGATTATTCTCTGGAGGTGTACCCTCTGGAGGTGTACCCTCTGGAGGTGTACCGTCTGGAGGTGTACTCTCTGGAGGTGTACCTTCTCGAAGTGTACCCTCTGGAAATGTACCTTCTGGAGGTGTACTCTCTGGAGGTGTACTCTCTGGAGGTGTACCCTCTGGAAATGTACCTTCTGGAGGTGTACTCTCTGGAGGTGTACCCTCTGGAGGTGTACCCTCTGGAAATGTACCTTCTGGAGGTGTACTCTCT
>NC_090743.1:6424939-6437439 GCF_036898095.1 Palaemon carinicauda
AAATATATATATATATATATATATATATATATATATATATATAAAAATTTATAATATATATATATATATATATATATATATATATATGTGTGTGTGTGTGTGTGTGTGTTTGTGTGTGTGTTTGTATGAATTACGTTCTTTATAAAATTTTCATATTCAAATTATTTTCAAGATATTTATGGGTTAATTAAAAGAATATTTGTATAAATTCTATTCTGTGTTTATTCCACATTTCTGGATTATCTCCGGGAAACCTGAATAGCTTACTTTATTTCTTCAGTTATTTGTTTTATTTTAAAATATTTGTTAGTATGCTTACCAAGGATGTTTTCGTCTTTCTTATAGCGGCATTTTTTTTTTTTTTGGAATTTGACACAGGTGGTTAATGACCTTATGAAAATGTTAAGCCTGATTTCTTGGAAAATTGAATAATAATAATAATAAGTTATTATTATTATTATTATTATTATTATTATTATTATCATCGTCATCATCATCATCCACCTTTGAACCTTTCCCAAATCTTGTAACGGCACACCTCCTTAACTCGGTTTGAATGGGGATTGTGGTAATGACTATAAGGTTGAAAGTACAGCTATAAGAAAGAACTACCACCCATTCCCCTCCCTCCCCCCTCACGAGCAGTATACCCCCACCCATCTATTTCCAGCGGTATTTCCGGCGATTCTTTTCCCTCCGCGGATCCTGGAAATTCATTACGAGTTATGATGGGTGAATGCACTGCGGAACGCCTTGTTGTGCTCTGCCTCTTAAGAAGAGGAATAAGAGGAAAGGGGAAGGAAGGAAGGAAGGATGGATGGGAGGAAGAATGGGTGGGGGCGAGAGAGGAAAATACCTCTGGATGAGGAGGGACACATTAATGGCCGTCATGCGTTCTTGGCCTGGAAATCAATGTCGTTTGGGTCTGGAAGGCCGAAATGGTAACTAAATAGAATTCCATGGATCATTGCTAACTTGGTCTGATTCCTTCGATTATTCTTTTGTGTTGGTATCCGTATTGGTACATACACAATTACTTATAGAACATTATAATCTGTTTTCACGTCTCGTGATTAAGGAACTTTATTTTTCTTTACTTTTTGCTGTCTTCTTGATCGTCAAACAAGAAATAGGATACTTTTATTGAAAGGAACTAAATTATTCTATTTGGCAAGTGATGAAATATCAAATCATAATTCATAGAATGAAAATTATAATTCACTATAGTCAGATGATAAATAAGGAAAGTTTTAAAGGTTTCAATTATGCGAAGTATAAGTATTAAATATTGAGTGCCCAATACATTTAATTATTTCAGTTTATTTGTTCGATTTCAGGACGACTTTTTAAAAAATAATTTTTTTTTCTCTTTTATCAGGTGTGAAAAACAATATCTCATATCTTTCATTGATTTTTTTTAAATCAAATTAATCAAACATTAGTGAATATAAGGCCATTGATAACGACTGGAAGACTTAGATAAAATTGTCACCTTGAGAAACAAGATGCCATTTCTCAACGTAAACTTAGGACGGATTGAGCAAGGTTTAGCCAGAGTACTGTACAAGAATAAGAACAGAAAATAGTACTGCCGCTTTCCAGTTTCTGTTTTGTTTCGATTTTGCATTGAAACATGCATCTTTGCAACGTTGCAACAAAACTGAAGCTGAAAAGCGCCGATCCAGCTTCAGTTTTGTTTCGATTTTGCATTGAAACATACACCTTTGCAACGTTGCAACTAAACTGAAGCTGGAAAGCGCCGGTTCAGCTTCAGTTTTGATTCGATTTTGCATTGAAACATGCACCTTTGCAACGTTGCAACAAAACTGAAGCTGGAAAGCGCCGGTTCAGCTTCAGTTTTGATTCGATTTTGCATTGAAACATACACCTTTGCAACGTTGCAACTAAACTGAAGCTGGAAAGCGCCGGTCAGGCTTCAGTTTTGTTTCGATTTTGCATTGAAACACCTTTGCAACGTTGCAACAAAACAAGCTGGAAAGCGCCGGTTCAGCTTCAGTTTTGATTCGATTTTGCATTGAAACATACACCTTTGCAACGTTGCAACTAAACTAAAGCTGGAAAGCGCCGGTCAGGCTTCAGTTTTGTTTCGATTTTGCATTGAAACACCTTTGCAACGTTGCAACTAAACTGAAGCTGGAAAGCGCCGGTTCAGCTTCAGTTTTGATTCGATTTTGCATTGAAACATACACCTTTGCAACGTTGCAACTAAACTGAAGCTGGAAAGCGCCGGTTCAGCTTCAGTTTTGATTCGATTTTGCATTGAAACATACACCTTTGCAATGTTGCAACTAAACTGAAGCTGGAAAGCGCCGGTCAGGCTTCAGTTTTGTTTCGATTTTGCATTGAAACACCTTCGCAACGTTGCAACAAAACTGAAGCTGGAAAGCGCCGGTTCAGCTTCAGTTTTGATTCGATTTTGCATTGAAACATACACCTTTGCAACGTTGCAACTAAACTGAAGCTGGAAAGTGCCGGTTCAGCTTCAGTTTTGATTCGATTTTGCATTGAAACATACACCTTTGCAACGTTGCAACTAAACTGAAGCTGGAAAGCGCCGGTCAGGCTTCAGTTTTGTTTCGATTTTGCATTGAAACACCTTTGCAACGTTGCAACAAAACTGAAGCTGGAAAGCGCCGGTTCAGCTTCAGTTTTGATTCGATTTTGCATTGAAACAAACACCTTTGCAACGTTGCAACTAAACTGAAGCTGGAAAGCGCCGGTTCAGCTTCAGTTTTGGTTCGATTTTGCATTGAAACATACACCTTTGCAACGTTGCAACAAAACTGAAGCTGGAAAGCGCCGGTTCAGCTTCAGTTTTGATTCGATTTTGCATTGAAACATACACCTTTGCAACGTTGCAACTAAACTGAAACTGGAAAGCGCCGGTCAGGCTTCAGTTTTGTTTCGATTTTGCATTGAAACACCTTTGCAACGTTGCAACAAAACTGAAGCTGGAAAGCGCCGGTTCAGCTTCAGTTTTGATTCGATTTTGCATTGAAACATGCATCTTTGCAACGTTGCAACAAAACTGAAGCTGGAAAGCGCCGGTTCAGCTTCAGTTTTGATTCGATTTTGCATTGAAACATACACCTTTGCAACGTTGCAACTAAACTGAAGCTGGAAAGCGCCGGTCAGGCTTCAGTTTTGTTTCGATTTTGCATTGAAACACCTTTGCAACGTTGCAACAAAATAAGCTGGAAAACGCAGGTGCAGCTTCAGTTTTGTTTCGATTTTGCATTGAAACACCTTTGCAACGTTGCAACTAAACTGAAGCTGGAAAGCGCCGGTCCAGCTTAAGTTTTGATTCGATTTTGCTTTGAAACACCTTTGCAACGTTGCAACAAAACTGAAGCTGGAAAGCGCCGTTCCAGCTTCAGTTTTGTTTCGATTTTGCATTGAAACTTACACCTTTGCAACGTCGCAACAAAACTGAAGCTGGAAAGGGCCGGTCCAGCTTAAGTTTTGTATCGATTTTGCATTGAAACACATTTGCAACGTTGCAACAAAACTGAAATTGTAAGGAGCCGGTTTAACTTCAATTTTGTTTCGATTTTGCATTGAAACATACACCTTTGCAATGTTGCAACAAAACAGAAATTGTAAAGCGCCGGTTCAGCTTCAATTTTGTTTCGATATTGCATTGAAACATACACCTTTGAAACGTTGCAACAAAACAAGCTGGAAAGCGCCTTTGCAGCTTCAGTTTTGTTTCGATTTTGCATTGAAACATACACCTTTGCAACGTTGCAACACTGCACGTAGATATGCTTGTTTGTGAGAACGAGCAATTACAACAGGGATTGAATTTCTGTTTCCTCTTCAAAATGCGCTTCATGACTACCCAGGTCTTTAGTCTCAATAATGGGTTACATGATGGAAAGCCAACCAAAGGTTAGCAAATGAGTTGGGAAACACTCTTGCAGAGAACAGGAAGGATGGGTCTTCTTGGAGCAGGAGGAGGAGCTGCAGTCTTGGGTAATTTCGCTGCATTGTCTTCTCTTGCTCCAGGCTGCATCTTGCTTTCTCTCTTGTTTCACTGTTTGGATTTTTTTGTCTCGTGAAATTGGCTCATTTTCCAGATGCCTTTTATATCTTTATCTTTTTTATACCATTTTTAAAAAATTGGCAAAGGAAAAAAATCATAGTGCTTTTACAATATTTGCAAAAAATTACATCAATCGTGAAATTTGCTCATTTTCCAGATACCTTTTATATCTTCATCTTTTTATAGTATTTTTTAAAAATTGGTAAAGGAAAAAATAGATCATAGTGCTTTTACAATATTTGCAAAAAATTACACCAATCATGAAATTTGCTCATTTTCCAGATCCCGTTTATATCTTTATCTTTTTTATACTATTTTTAAAAAAATGGCAAAGGAAAAAATAGATCATAGTGCTTTTACAATATTTGCAAAAAAATACACCAACGCGATTTTAGTAACCAGGTAAAGAAATAAAGCAACTGATAACGTTAGGCATTCTTCAATAGTTTACTTAACAATGTAATAGAATTTTTGCATTGTTCTGTTTAAATTTTAGCACATTCTGAAGAATCTCCAAAGCACTTTTTACCTAACTTTATAATGGTAGACCTGTTACTTAAGCTTAGACGTATCTCAAATCTCGAGAACCACAGAATGGAACATAATTTCGTATTCAATGACGAAATGTTTAAACAGGTGAGGAGAGTAATTGACTTTTGTGTTTCCAATTAAGTATGATAATCTTTATAATATGAAGTGATTCAGACGTGTGTCACACAGAAGGGAAAGTGTCGTTATTATACAGTATAGCGGTACATTGTGGCAATAAATAAGTATTCTTATGTAATGTGCTCGTATAAAAGCAGAATTTTATCAGTTTTAACTAAATTTGATTGGAAGTATGACGTTGATATTTTATTACCTATAAGATTAAGGATTTGATTCTTGATTTGGTCAATATAATATATTGTGAAAGGTAAACCCATAATTGTAGAACGAAGCAAGTTCGTATCTACACGGAAGGCTCATCAGCATTACGTCGACATCCCTCATCCTACCTGCATCGATTCTTTCCTTTTGAATATCATATACTCTCATGCTTCGGTGATATCAGTGACGTTTCCCTGAGCCGCTTTCACTCCCTCTATTTAGCATTTTCTAGGTTCTGCTGTTCTTAACAATTCTCCCTTTTAGTTGGTTACTGTCGACATTACTCCTGCTTAAGCTGCACTGTAAGCATTCCTTTGAGATGTTTGTGGTGCCCTTTCGTCCCCTAGATGCACCCGCTTTTTTGGCCTTCTACCATACCTTTATTCTCCATACTTTTCATTCGTCTTGGTTCCAATTTAAAGTTTACTTCATACAGCCACTGCCACATTTTTCCGTTGAAGGGCCTCCCAGTCTCCAATGCCGGCTCCTATCGTCGAAATCTATAAATATAAAAAATTTCGAACTTTACCCTTTCAAAACAGTATCCTATCCATCTAACATCCCAGTCTTTACGGAAGATCAATCCATCACTAAGTACTCGGATCCATCTTTTCACAAACGTTTTCTCCACTTCAGGGTATATGCATTTTTCTCTTACAGAATTTCTTGTGCTAATATTTATTCCATAATGGAGAGTTAGCTCAGCAATCCCTTGATAGGTTTTTACCTCGTCTTCCAGTGACGCATTGTACTGTAAGTTGTTGTTGTTGTTGTTCTTCTTCTTCTTCTTCCACTTCTTCTTCTTCTTCTTCTCCTTCTCCTTCTCTCTCTCTCTCTCTCTCTCTCTCTCTCTCTCTCTCTCTCTCTCTCTCTCTCTCTCTCTCTCTCTCTCTCTCTTTTTTTTCAGTGCCCACTCTGCTACCTTCCTTGCTTCAACTATTCTTCAACTTCTATATTCTCTCATACGTCATATTTCTATTTAATTTTCTATTTATTTTCTATTTACGTTTCTATTTTATAATCTTACATTTCTTTGTATAAACTAATATATTTGCTCCTTTTGCAAAACTTTTCGAACTCACTCCCGCTTTTGCTTTATCTTCACTGTCTCTATTCATTATTGCATCGTTTGCAAACGTCAGCCATTCCACACTCCATTCCTAACTAATTTTCATGTCCCAATATATGTAATTTTTATCTAATTTATTTTCCCTAGATTTCCACATAGCTTCATTCATAGAAATATTGAACAACCTTGGAGACATAGCACAGCAAACCCTTATTCCAGATTCAGTTTTATACCAAATCCGGAACTAATGTTTTTATATTTCATAACATTTTTCATTTGATACACAAGACTTTTAAATGCCCTTGATTATTCATCTTTTATACTATGCAACTTCAATATCATTTTCTTTGCCTCGGTCGAATCTGTCATGGTTTTATCTAGGTCCTTGATCACACACACATAGATATATGTTTTTGTATATTTATATATATATATATATATATATACATATGTGTATACAGTATATGTGCATGTATATTTACTGTGTATGCATATATTTACATATATATATATATATATATATATATATATATATATATATATATATATATATATATATATATATATATAAAAATGTACATATATATATATAAATGTAGATTGTATATGTATGTGTATATATATATATATATATATATATATATATATATATATATATATATATATATATATATTTGTATATATATTTAAATTTATATGTATGTATGCACGAAAATTTCAAGGAAAATATGCCTAGAAGCAAAATACATTTTCATTATTCCAATCCTAAAGAACATCATGAAAATGAAAAGATAGGAATGTGGTACTTACATATTTTTAAGGGTATTCTTTTATCTTTTAGATGTAATTTGGAATGAATAATAGTGGGTTCTCAAGTAATTAACGCTGTTCAGTAATTGAAATAGTTTATCTAAATTATGCATCATTTGAAATGGAAAGTGTTTTCAGTAACTTCCCCACCGAAGGGTTTGTATCTTTGCTTGTTTGTATGTAGGTTTATATAATAAATATTTTGTTTATTTTTACCTGATGTTTATAGAAGATAGATTTAAGAAATGCTAACAAATGGGTATATTTTGGGAGAAGTTCGTCTTTTGATGATGTATTTTTTCTTTATTATTATTATTATTATTATTATTATTATTATCATTATTATTATTAATTATTATTATTATTATTATTATTATTATTATTAATTATTCTTAATTATTATTATTATTATTAATTATTAATATTAATATTACTAATATTGATATTAATATTATTATTATTATTATTATTATTATTATTATTATTATTATTATTATTATTATTATTATTATTAGCTAAACTAGAACCATAGTTAGAAAAGCAGAATGCTATAAGCCCTTGGTGGAGGATTCCGGTCTGCAAAATATTTTGTTTTCTTTTCATTTCGGTTTGCGTTTTCATCTGTATATTATAAGTGATATACTTTTTATGAGGTACTTTAGTATAATTTTTGTTATTTTGAATGGAATATTCTTTCGAATTTAGATAATTAATAATCTTGTTTAATTCGTATTTCTAGGTTTTGACTTATATCAAGTATGATCACAAGTCGACGGAAGAAAATTTTGATCTCAATATTGTTTAATCAAATCGGTTTAGTTGTTATTATTATTATTATTATTATTATTATTATTATTATTATTATTATTATTATTACTAGTTTGTATGTTTTTATTATTTTGGTATGAACCGCAAACATAAATGATTTTTTTGTCACCCAATACGTATCTTATTATAATTACCAATTGAAAGGCATATATTTTTTTCCGTTTTCCTTTGATTTGATTCCTGCCAGCATTTGATAGAAGTCGCAGCAGGGGATTATTTGATTTTATTTTTTCTTCAGGAAATTGTTCTTTGTAATTTTTAGAACCGTGTAAATTGTTTGTATATTTGAAATTTAATTCATGATATTTTTGCTTTTTCAACTAGGGTTATAGCTTAGCTAATAATAATGATAGTAATAATAATAATGATAACAATAATAATTTATAATTAATAATAATAATAATAATAATAATAATAATAATAATTGATATTAATAATAATTGATAATATTAATAATAAATAATAATTATAATAATAATTAATAATTATTAATAACAATGATAATAATCATAATAATAAATTAAAAATAATTAATAATAATTATAATAATGATAAATAATAAAAATAATAATAATAATAATAATAATAATAATAATAATAATAATAATAATAATAATAATAATAATGATAACAATAATAATGAAAAAAAAAAGATGAAAAAAAGGAAGCCATCAGATCTTATCTCTGAAAGTGTAAATTTGAACATAAACCACATCGAGGCATATGATTTGAGATGTTACGAATCTCGTAATAAAGGTAGCTATAGGGCAGAAGCCATCCCATCCCCCACACCACTGCAACAGGATGTCTTATGACTTCTGCTGACATTACACATTAAGTGGCGAGAGAGAGAGAGAGAGAGAGAGAGAGAGAGAGAGAGAGAGAGAGAGAGAGAGAGAGAGAGAGAGAGAGAGAGAGAGAGAGAGAGAGAGAGAGAGTGTCAGTCGCAGGAAAGAGCATCACATTACGCCCATCTATTTTCGGGCGTTTTTCTTGTCGTAAATGTGGATTTACTTAGGTTTTTTTTTATGTGGATTTACTGTTTTCCTGTACATTAACGTTAATGCCCTTGCAATTTGTTTGCAACCCCCCCCCCCTTTTTACGTAATATCGTCTTATTATTTTTTTTTTTACATTAATGTTATTGCCCCCAATATTTGTTTGCAAACCCCCCCCCCCCCATCCTTTATGTAATATCTTTTTGATAATTTTTTTTTTGTACATTAACGTTATTGCCCCTGCAATTTGTTTGCAAATTCCCCTTTATGACTAATATCTTTTTAATAAACTTCAGTGTTTGTATTTTTATACGATTTTTTTTTATATAATTTGTACGTAAGAAAAGTAACAAATAGAATGAGAAGGAATATCGATACTCCAAGCATTAACCGTGTTTTGTTATTACGTCACGGTATAACAATACACTGCTAATGATGTTATGCAAACCAGATAAATGTATTTGCTCATGCGCATTACGTTTGTATAGCCTTGGTGTATACACGTGCATGGGTATGGGACAAAAGAATTTATTGACACACACACAAACACACACACAGGACGTACACGCACACGCACACGCACAAGGCGTACACACCTATACGTACACTCGTGCGCGCGCTGGCATATACATCCACTTGTTCACGAGGTAATGGTGAATATCTGGAGGGGGTTATGAGGAAGGGGGAGGAGGGGGGGAGGTAGCAGGAGAGTTCAACGCCTGCGGCCAAGGCTCCATCGTGAGAACTGTCTGTGACAGACGAGCAAGAAGAAGGGGGTAGGGGGTAGAGGGAGAGAGAAGTGAGGGGGGGGGGAGGAAGAAAACACCGAGAGAAAAGAAGCCACTGTTGCAGGAGTTATGGCAGAATGAGGAA
This sequence comes from Palaemon carinicauda, assembly GCF_036898095.1. Lineage (NCBI taxonomy): Eukaryota > Metazoa > Arthropoda > Malacostraca > Decapoda > Palaemonidae > Palaemon > Palaemon carinicauda. The sequence goes on from NC_090743.1 coordinate 6,434,454, forward strand.
ATTGCAACGGATGAAGGGCAAGGGTATGGGGTAGGGTCTTCCAAGGGTAGTGGGAAAGAAAGTATCTGTCTGTCTGTCTGTCTGTAAAGATATCCTTGCTCTTGCGTTGGCAGTCCGTAATCGAATGTAATTGCAATTTGCTTTGATTTACTTCGAAAGAGGGAAGAAAGTATCGATGGTAGCAGGAAGGTATGGCTGAGCAGTGCAAGGGAAAAGAAAGCACAGTGGTGTGCAAAAGGAACAGGAAGAGGGAAGATGAAGAAAAACCTGGGGGGAAGGAAGAGGATGTGAATGATTAGGTAGGAAAGGAGGTGAGGTGAGTTGAATTGAGTTGACGAGAGGAGAGAAAGGTGGATTTTTTTTTGCTTAGAAGTGTTCAGTATGTAATTCATGCTTAAATGAACTTGTATGTATTTGCTTAGAAGTGTTCAGTATGTAATAAATGCTTAACTGAAGTTAAATATGTATTTGCTTAGAAGTGTTCAGTATGTAATAAATGCTTAACTGAAGTTGAATATATATTTGCTTAGAAGTGTTCAGTATGTGAGTCATGACTGAGGTTAAATAAGTATTTGCTTAGAAATGTTCAGTATGTAATTCATGCTTAAATTAACTTGTATGTATTTGCTTAGGAGTGTTCAGTATGTAATTCATACTTTACTGAAGTCAAGTATGTATTTGCTTAGAAGTCTTCAGTACGTAATAAATGCTTAACTGAAGTTAAATATATATATTTGCTTAGAAGTGTTCGGTATGTAATTCATGCCTGATTGAAGTTAGATATATAATCTGCTTAGAAGCGTTCGATATGTATTTCATGTTCAACTGTGTAAAGTTGACAATTAACGTTTTATGACAGCGTGTCTTATTTTCCTATAGATTATTTATAATTGTTGCTGACACAATAGATTAGTCATACAGTGAACCTCATGTAATTTGGTCGCTTTTGTATTTTTGTCTCACTTGTCTTGAAACTTTATAACACTGAATTGGATTATCAGATCTATGTACCCAAGATGGAATTGAGAAAAGACTGATGGGGTGATACCCTTTATGTATTAGAAGAATCGCATTGATAATTGTTAACTAGAAATTCCTCTTACCTTTTCTATCGTAAAGTACAACACCATACAGTTATTATTATTATTATTATTATTATTATTATTATTATTATTATTATTATTATTATTATTATTATTATTAGTGCCATAGCCTCTGTACCATGATCTTCCACTGTCCTTTGTTAGAGTTCTCTTGCTTGAGGGTACACTCGGGCACACTATCTAATTTCTCTTCCTCTTGTTTTGTTAAAGTATTTATAGTCTATATAGGAAATATTTATTTTAATGTTATTACTGTTCTTGAAATATTTTATTTTTCCTTGTTTCTTTTCCTCACTGGGCTATTTTCCCTGTTGGGGCCCCTGGGCTTATAGCATACTGCTTTTTCAACTAGGGTTGTAGCTTAGCAATTATTATTATTATTATTATTATTATTATTATTATTATTACTTGCTAAGCTTCAACCCTGGTTGTAAAAGCAGGATGCTATAAGCCCAGGGCCTCCAATACGGAAAATACCCCACTGAAGAAAGGAAACAGGGAAAAATAAAATATTTTAAAAACAGTAACATTTAAGTTAATATTTGTTATATAAACTATAAAAAATTTAATAAAACAAGAGGGAGAGAAATTAGATAGAATAGTGTGCCAGAGTGTACCCTCAAGCAAGAGAACTCTAACCCAAGAGAGTGTACCCTCAAGTTTCTCAGAAGTCTTATTCCAACAGACTAAATAATTGAATGGTCTCTGTGTTTAGCAGTAGAATCTTTGGAAATTGATATTTCAAAACTAAGTGCAAATTGTTTCTTGGTGAATAAACTCAAAGAAGTCTTCCTGCGTAATTATTTCTAATTCATATTAGATTCTGTTATACCATTTATTATTGTTTTCGTCCTATTTTGGTTTCCTTTTGAAGCCATAAGGCTCGTAGCATTTAGTCGTTAGTTCCACATGCGTTTGCCGCTTGACTACTACTACTACTACTACTACTACTACTACTACTACTACTACTACTACTACTACTACTACTACTACTACTGTCATTAAGAGAGATGTCCCAGATGTATTATTTAGTAAAGAGAACTAAAAACAAGATAAACAACCAACTGTAGTTTCACTTGTACATGTTACATTGCATAATCAGATTGCTAGATAAGACACTAATCAATATCGTTGTATTTTTAAAATGGGTCTTCGTTTCCCTCTTGATGAGCTTAAAAGAAAAAGGATACTTGGAAAACTGATTAATTGCCATTTCTTACAGCATAACCGAGCTTCATAATTAATTATCTTTTATTGGAGTTAATATTCTACATGTTTATGAGGAGAAAGACTCAATACCCTTGCTTACAATTTAACTAGAAGTTCTTTTTATAAGTGCATTTCATTGTGTTAAATATAAGCTCAATGAGTCCAAAAGGGGAAAATAGCACAGTGAGTTAAGGATATTAGGAAATAAACAAAACTACAAGAGAAGTAATGAACAATTAAAATAAGATATATGTATATATATATATATATATATATATATATATGTGTGTGTGTGTGTGTGTGTGTGTATCAAAATGAAAATACACATACGGATATATGTATATGCATATATATAGATACATATAGATTTATGTATGTATGTTTTATATATATATATATATATATATATATATATATATATATATATATATATTATACATATATATATATATATATATATATATATATATATATATATATATATATATATAATGTGTGTATCAGTGGAAATAATGAGTAACGTTCGGTGGTACTAAAAACATACCACAAGAGCTTCACATCCTGCTTCTTTGCACCACGTCCTTCAAAGTAGAACCTTGAATCCCAAGAAGGAACAAATATGATGGAAGTTAACCAACAAGGAGAATTAACCTAACCAGTGTTGGCAAATAAGC
>NC_090743.1:6449939-6452439 GCF_036898095.1 Palaemon carinicauda
GCAACAAACAGACAAATATCTTAACTAATGTATTTTTGATAATGAGTACTCCAAATATTTAAACAAAATGCTTTTCTAATAGATATCTTGTATTATAACTAACTTTAAGGAATGTCACGTTTAGAAGTAATCGCTTGCCAATGCCCAATGTCAATTTTTCATTTATTAAGGCATGTATTAATTTTAACTTTATCAACCCCCAGTAATGTAAAATGTGTATTTGTTTACCTCGAAGCAAAAAAATATGTTTTTATGGGGCTTAATTGCAATTTGCGTCATGATGTGTCCTATTATGCGAGCGACATTTTTAGATTTATTTCAGAAGCAAGTCTTCTGAAAACTATTCAACTTCTATAATGACATCTTAACTTTTATGGTTTTAATTGAATATTCTATTAATTTTTATATAAAATAAATGATACCGGCGTCAATGACCTTAGATGTCAAGATGCCAAAAATCTTTAAACCAATCAAGCAATTAATTGTGATTTGCGTAAATGTAAGTGTGTAAGCTAACCAACGTTTAAATGTGGTAAAGAAATCATCACATAAAAATTAAAATACCTTTAGGATTATAATTAGTTAATTAAAAGAAATCGAAGGACTTAGAACATTTATGTCTCATATATAGAAATCTAGGTAATCAAAATCCACATAAGAGATTAGATTTATAACCGAAGTCTCGGAAATAAATATCTCTAAAATGTTTGAGGGAATGGAGATTCCGATGCTGCCTTATATAGTTAACTTCTAAGACTCCACGTCAAAGGTATCTCGCTCAGAATGGGAGGATCCTTGATAGACTCAAATACAGATTAGATATTATATTCGTGTTTAGGAATGAGGAACTTAGGTTTCCAGGAATACTGTCGCAGTAGAAGATACATGCTTTTGATATTTGAAGACTGTCAAAGTAAAAGATACATGCTTTTGATATTTTGAATACTGTCAAAGTAAAAGATACATGCTTTTGATATTTTGAATACTGTCAAAGTAAAAAGATACATGCTTTTGATATTTTGAATACTGTCAAAGTAAAAGATACATGCTTTTGATATTTTATGCAATCAAACTCACTATAAAATAGGTCTCCTGGAATACTGTCAATGTAAAAGATAACCTGCTTTTGATATTTTATGTAATCAAATTCATTACAAAATAGGTCTCCAGAATACTGTCATGTAAAAAGATACATGCTTTTGATATTTTATGTAATCAAACTCACCATATATAGGTCTCCAGTAATACTGTCAATGTAAAAGATAACCTGCTTTTGATATTTTATGTAATCAGTTCATTATAATAATATATATATATATATATATATATATATATATATATATATATATATGTATATATATACACACACACATATATATATATATTTATATATATGTTATATATATATGTATATATATGTATATATATACATATGTGTGTATATATATATATTTATATACTATATATATATATATATATATATATATATATCCATATATATGTGTATATATATGTATATATATACATATGTGTATATATATGTATATATATATATATATATATATATATATATATAATATATATATATATATATATAGTTCAATATATTCGATTTTATAAACTAATCATCTTTTTTTCAAAAAAAAATAGAAAAAAAAAAAACCTTTATTGTTTATTACAAAAACCGTAGAATACTCTTTTTTTCTTCTTGTTCTCCGCCGGAACTGAGATATTAGTCATCGTTTCTTCATAAAATGCTCTAGCCGTTTTCAAGGAGATTTCTGTGGTTCCGTGACCATCAAAGGTGGCCAAATTGCGGCGCTGTTTGCCTGGAGCTTCTCTTTAGTCGTTTCTTTTATTTCCCTTCATTATTTTACAGTTGAAAATTTAAATTTATGTATCTGTTTTTTTTTATGGTTGGAGATTTAAATTTATGCTATCTATGTTTTTTTTTTATAGTTGTAAATTTAAATATATACTGTATATATCTTTTTTTGCAGTTAGAAATTTAAATGTATATGTATCTAAGGTTTTTTTTTACAGTTGGAAATTTAAATGTATATATCTAATGTTTTTTTATAGTTGAAATTTTAAATATATATATATATATATATATATATATTATATATATATATATATATATATATATACATATATATATATATATTAATGATTTTACAGTTGAAATTTAAATATATATACCTAATGTTTTTTTTTTCTTTCTTATTTCGGAACTTATGCTTTATCCAAATCTGCTGTAAATGTCCATGGACCTGTTGAAGGGGGAATGTGCCAGTGAACGGAGACTTGAAGAGGAGGGGGCCAGGGGAAGGAGTAGGAGTAGTAGTAGGATTAAAAGATAGGGGAGGGGGAATATATGATACGAAGGAGGAGGAGGAATGTTGACTCACGGAGTGTGGCAATACATTCTGCGAAGTCTGCCGAGTGGTTTATTTTTGTTGCATTGTATAGGAAGGTGTGTGTGTGTTTTTTTTTTTCT
>NC_090743.1:6457439-6459957 GCF_036898095.1 Palaemon carinicauda
TTGTAAGGGTGCACCTGTGAGTGGTTGGTTGGCCAGGTGTGACGCCCTAACAAGCGACTTGCCTCTTCCTGACGGTGCTCCTGTTGCTGCCCTTGCTGCTGGCTGCTGCTTTTCCTTTTCTTAGTTTCGTCCTCGTATTATTGCCGCCAAGTCTGTCTCTCTCTCTCTCTCTCTCTCTCTCTCTCTCTCTCTCTCTCTCTCTCTCTCTCTCTCTCATGAATTTATTGTTTTTCATTCAGGCTACTGCGCAGATTAGATCATAATTATCGGAGTTATTATTATTATTATTATTATTATTATTAGTAGTAGTAGTAGTAGTAGTAGTAGTAGTAGTAGTAGTAGTAGTAGTAGTATGGCTATTTATTTAGTTAAATATACACACATACGCAGACAGATTCAACCCTTCCTACCCCCCTCCCCCTATCCTAACTACAACCTCTCTCTCTCTCTCTCTCTCTCTCTCTCTCTCTCTCTCTCTCTCTCTCCATAGTTATACGTCTGGCCATGCCGCTGAGCGTGACCGAAAAATATATTATATATATATATATATATATATATATATATATATATATATATACTATATATATATATATTGTTATTGAGTTACAGTTTTCATCAATTATTTTGAAGATTTAGCATTGTTAAGTTCAGCAAAATAACTGTCACTGCACAATGTGATAGCATGTATAATATACAAAGGGCTATCATTATCCCAAACTATATGAAATATAATAGAAATTGAAAAAAAAACTATATGAAATATAATAGAAAATTGAAAAAAATCCACAAGTAGAGAACCTCTGTTCTTTATGATTTCTTCTATCTCTCATATATCCCATGGACCGGCTAAGATTTATTTTTTATTACCATTAGTTTGTATTAACCTTAATATGATATTACAGTAAATATCTATGTGCATTTTTAGATTGGCATATTAATCTAAACCTACAATACTAATAGATTTATCAATCAACTCTTTTTATAGGCCATATAGAAATGAATGAAGATGAAACTAAGATTCCACCGGGTTGTGTCAAATAGGGAAATTGGGTCTACCTTTCATACGACGCCGGAAAATGAAATGTGGTCAGCGTTGCGTGAAATGATGCATTGGAAGTGGCTGCCAATCGATTATTTTTATTTGAGAAATGGCAGAAACAAATTTAATTGTAAGGGCTTATTATTTTTATTATCGTCGTTGAAATTATCATCATAATTATTTACATATTTTTCACATTTTTCAAATATTCCAAATTCAAAATAAGCAAATATTTATACATACGGAGTCTAACAGGCCTTCGGGTATCTAAACGCACATTTAGAAGGCTTGTATGTGGGAGACAGAATATATAGCTAAAGAATAAGATACTAAAACAGCTAATTTAATCAAAATGTATATCAAATTAAGAACAGAAAAAGACTCATGTGCGATGGATGCTTGGTAATCTCTTGCACTCAGAGTAGGGGTAAGATATAGGCTTGCAATATTTGAAGTAAAGTTATTTTATTACATGAGAAATTGTCATGACTGTTGAATAACACATATTTCCGGTCACGCTCAGCGGTATTGCCAGACGTGTAACTACTCTATCTTTTCCCGTCCCTCGGGTAGGGGCCGAAAGAACGGGGCTACCCCGAGAGGAAAATTGAAGAGTGTGTGAAATGCATTGAATCTGTGCCCATCTATCTAGGTCTTTAGACGTCATTTTTGACGGGTCACGTACACTAGTAATAGTATATATTTAAAGGTGCTAAGATACTAAAGATACTAACTATGCATTAAATTAGCTGAATCTATTTGAGGGCCTTACAAGAGGATTTGGTATGGCATCCATTTAATAATCACTTATTATTATTATTATTATTATTATTATTATTATTATTATTATTATTATTATTATTATTATTTGCTAAGCTACGACCCTAGTTGGAAAAGCGGGATGCAATAAGCCCAGGGGCTCCAACAGAGGAAATAGCTCAGTGAGGAATGAAACAAAGAAAAATAAAATATTTTAATATGAGCAATAACATTAAAATAGATATCTCCTATGTAGATTATAGAAACTTTATCAATACAAGATGAAGAGATATAAGATAGAATAGTGTGCCTGAGTGTACCCTAAAGCACGATGTTCTATTTTGCATCCCACAGTTTAATCCGTTTTCAAAATATTCCCCTCAAATTGGCAATTGCCTCGTTAGTCACCGATTTAATCGGCAGTTAAGCGATGTGAGGCGGTGATAAGGTCACTAGCTTCACCTGTTCTGCTCTCGCTCTGGCTTTACGCATCGTCGGAAGATGACCGTCCTTTCGAACGCCCTTCTCCCCCATTATCGGGGGGGGGGGGATTTCCACCCCCCTTCCCCTGGTCTAGGCAAAATCCCCCCAACCACCTTCTTTATTTGAACCTGTCGTCGTCGTACCCTGAGATTGGAAAAATCGTTTAGAAATAATTTCCTGATTGACGGTCATCGGGTTACAAGGTCTCTCTCTCTCTCTCTCTCTCTCTCTCTCTCT
>NC_090743.1:6465457-6487957 GCF_036898095.1 Palaemon carinicauda
GTGGTCTATGGGATTATTATTTTTATTGTAGAGGATAGTCTGTTAATGAGAAACTTATAGTAATGATGTGCAACTCCTAAAAATGTCAAAGAGAGCTAGGAAATTTGGCTGTTTTTTACTGCTGGTCAATATTTTTATATATTGATATATTTTTATTTTGTTTTATATACATCATAGACTTTCCATTCTCTGTCGCCAAGTGAGGAGCCTGGCCTCCATTCCTTGGGTCTTGGGTTTGGAATCTCCCTGGATTTGTTATTAGTTTAATGTCATAAATTACTTTACTTACAAAGTTTGGTTTCAGTTTTACGCTAAATTTGATAACGTGGTGTAAAGCGTTATTTTTATGAAATTGGATGTCTCATACATTCATTGAACTTTTGATTTGAATAAAGAAGTTTCTTGTATATGTTTGAATATTTATTTTAATATTACTGGTCTTAAATATTTAATTTTTCCTTGTTTCCTTTCCTCACTGGGCTATTTTCCCTGTTGGAGCCCCCGGGCTTATAGCATCCTGCTTTTCCATCTAGGGTTGTAGCTTAGCAAGTAATAGTAATAATAATAATAATAATAATAATAATAATTATCTCTCTCTCTCTCTCTCTCTCTCTCTCTCTCTCTCTCTCTCTCTCTCTCAAACTTCGAGATTATAACTTCTTGTTCGAATACGAGAAAATTAATAAGCATCAAGAAGTTCCCCTAACCTTTGACGTGCGGAAGTTAGAAGCTGTTTTCCAGTTCCTGGAAACAGTGAGAACTTGGAGATCTTGAGAAGCATCTTCATCCCGGTCCCTTCCCCCTCCCCCTTGCCCCCTTTCTCCAGTGAGGGAGATGACGAACCCTTTGTTTTCCCAGAACCCGGAATCCATTTGAGGGTTTGAATTACTTACTGGGGGAAAAAAAAAGCTTTTTGTTAATAAAAAAGGAAAAATAAAACAACTTTTGACAGGCAGAGGCTTTTTGTGTTTTTGTGCGGTTGCATTTTCTTTTACCTGGAATAGCATGGAATACGCCATGTTCCTTCCAGGGCAAAAGTTATCTCTCTAGAAGATGGATGGTCGACAGGCTTCCTTCTCTTACCTTTCTTTTCGCTTTCGACAGTAATTAACTTTTTTTTCTTCTTTTTATTTTATTCTTTTTTATTTAGAAAGAATGTTTTTGGTATTGTTTGCTTAAGGCAAACAGGGCGTGTTCTTTTGATTTACATGAAATTGATTTAATACAGACTTATTTGTTTTATTTGCAATAGTGTAGGTGTTGCAATACTAGTTTGCGTATTTTATTTGTTATTTTTTTCATTTTAGTTACTAAGTTCAGAAAGAATGTTTTTGGTACTGTTTTTACAAATGGAACTTATCCTTTTGAATGACATAAAATTTATTTATCACATACTTATTCGTTTAATTGCAATAATATAGTTATTGCAATATTAGTTTGGCTATTTTATTTTTTATCTTATTTTTATTCTAGTTACTCATTTCAGAAAGAATGTTTTTGTTATTGTTTTCTTAATACAAACGGGACGTTTCCTCTCAAGTTACATAAAATTTATTTGATACATAATTATTCTTCATTTTTGCAATTATGTAGTTGTTGCAATACTAGTTTGCGTATTTTATTTTTTATGTTTTTTCATCCTTTTGTAAGGAAAAAGTATTTTTCATCTTGCTGTATCTCTTACCTAATTATGTTATTCTTTTTTAATTGAAATTCCACAATGGATAATGACAATATCTATGTGACTGTATATTTTGTATATGGACAACATTCAATAATAGATTCAGTTTTTTTATGAATGATAGATTATGAGGTGTCTGGCGCCAATGCAGAAACAGATTTAAGGTTAAAAATTACGATATTTTATAGATGGAGTGACGTGTTTTAATAACTCTAGAAGGCAGCATGGTTTGTTTGAGAATAATTAGCGCTGTTAATATTTTATGACCCGCCTTTAGACCGTTATCTTTTCTATCGGTGTCTCACAAAACAAAATATTCAAAAAATTGAAAGGCCGAATTTAATGTATTGCAGATAAAATGAATTAACAGATAAAGTAAAATCAGTACTGCTGAAGCTCAATTAATAAAATCGAAGTAAGATGATTGAATATAATCAGGTTTAGTGGGTCGAACCTCTGCTCAAGAATTCATTAAATACAATCAGTAAATCAGGTTTACTGGGTCGAACCTCTGCTCAAGAATTCATTAAATACAATCAGTAAATCAGGTTTACTGGGTCGAACCTCTGCACAAGAAATCTTTGAATATGTCGAACCTCTGCTCAAGAAGTCATATCCCTCTCAAAATCCATGTAATAAATGCTTATGTTAAGTGATCACAACCCAACAAGGAGAAATGTGTGAAACAAATCACTTAACTGATCGTCAACCATTTTAAGATTCTTTCATCATGAACACAATCTAATCGTTATAAAATGCTTTTGGTGTGTGATTTTATTCTTTAAAATACATCGGGGAACAGTTTTGGACAATATAAAGGTGTCAGAAATCATGTGAACTGGGATGTTAGTTAACTATGCTATTCAAAATCCGTAGTCCATCGAGAAGATCTTTATGACAAAGCTAAAAGATGAAAATTCACATCAGTGGATTGTGAAATAGAAGCTTCAGTTATATATCATAGCTATTTGAAAACATTTTTGAAAAATGAAGAAAGTAACCGTAATTCATTGAGAAAGTCATCTATATTGCAAAGCTGGGGCTGACATTAATGGATGGTTATGACATAGAAGCTTCGATTTTCGAAGCTATTTGAATGCATTTTAGAAAAAATGTAGAAAACAACCGTAGTTCATTGAGAAGGTCGTCTGTATTGCAAAGCTAAAAACTGAAGCTGACATCAATGGATGGTTATGACATAGAAGCTTCGATTTTCGAAGCTATTTGAATGCGTTTTAGGAAAATGAAGAAAATAACCGTAGTTCATTGAGAAGGTCATCTGTATCGCAAAGCTAAAAGCTGGGGCTGGCATCAATGGATGGTTATGACATAGAAGCTTCGATTTTCGAAGCTATTTGAATGCGTTTTAGGAAAATGAAGAAAATAACCGTAGTTCATTGAGAAGGTCATCTGTATCGCAAAGCTAAAAGCTGGGGCTGGCATCAATGGATGGTTATGACATAGAAGCTTCGATTTTCGAAGCTATTTGAATGCGTTTTAGGAAAATGAAGAAAATAACCGTAGTTCATTGAGAAGGTCATCTGTATCGCAAAGCTAAAAGCTGGGGCTGGCATCAATGGATGGTTATGACATAGAAGCTTCGATTTTCGAAGCTATTTGAATGCGTTTTAGGAAAATGAAGAAAATAACCGTAGTTCATTGAGAAGGTCATCTGTATCGCAAAGCTAAAAGCTGGGGCTGGCATCAATGGATGGTTATGACATAGAAGCTTCGATTTTCGAAGCTATTTGAATGCGTTTTAGGAAAATGAAGAAAATAACCGTAGTTCATTGAGAAGGTCATCTGTATCGCAAAGCTAAAAGCTGGGGCTGGCATCAATGGATGGTTATGACATAGAAGCTTCGATTTTCGAAGCTATTTGAATGCGTTTTAGGAAAATGAAGAAAATAACCGTAGTTCATTGAGAAGGTCATCTGTATCGCAAAGCTAAAAGCTGGGGCTGGCATCAATGGATGGTTATGACATAGAAGCTTCGATTTTCGAAGCTATTTGAATGCGTTTTAGGAAAATGAAGAAAATAACCGTAGTTCATTGAGAAGGTCATCTGTATCGCAAAGCTAAAAGCTGGGGCTGGCATCAATGGATGGTTATGACATAGAAGCTTCGATTTTCGAAGCTATTTGAATGCGTTTTAGGAAAATGAAGAAAATAACCGTTGTTCATTAAGAAAGTCATCTATATCGCAAAGCTAAAAGCTGGAGCTGACATCAATGGATGGTTATGACTTAGAAGCTTCGATTTTCGAAGCTATTTGAATGCGTTTTAGAATAATTAAGAAAATAACCGTAGTTCATTGAGAAGGTCGTCTGTATTCCAAAGCTAGAAGGTGAAGCTGACATCAATAGATGATTATGAAATAGAAGCTTCGATTTTCGAAGTTGTTCGAATGAATTATTAGAAGAAAGAGCAAAGTAATGTAAGAGTCATTGTAGAAAATAACCTTAGTTCATTGAGAAGGTCATTTGTATCGCAAAGCTAAACGCTGAAGCTGACATCAATGGATGGTTATGAAATAGAAACTTCGGTTATCTAAGCCATTCGAATGAATTATTAGAAGAAAGAGCAAAGTAATGTAAGAGTAATTGTAAGTAATTGTATCCTAACTTTCTTCGCCTTCTGAAGGGACACAGTGTGCACGAATGTGTGGAGGAGGGATGTGTAATTGAAGGGAAGGGGGTAGTCGAAGGTAAGTGGGGAAGAGCAAAGGGGGGAAGTTGGGGAGCAAAGGGAAGAAGAGCGTCACGGAGTTGTGGACTTGTATCCGGTCTGGTGACTCCTGGCTCTCTTAAGCCGTATGGTCACGCGTCTAGTTGCCTCTGGATGTAGAAAAGGGGGGCAGAGGGGGGGGGGGGGGTAGAAGTTATTCCCCCTCCCTGGATAGAAGCCTTTTTTTATAGTTATAAAGGAAAGGTTCCCAGTAAAACCATGGCTGGGAATTAATATGATTTGGATATGGTGTGAACTGATGCAGATTTCATGTACTGTTTAAAACAGGAAGGGGTTAATGAGTGATCAATCCATTGTTTGTACTATAAGTAGCTTTTACCATTTGCAAGGACACTTTTTTATTCAGCAGGGTATTCGTGTGTCTCCCCCTCTTCCCCCCCCCCTCTCTCTCTCTCTCTCTCTCTCTCTCTCTCTCTCTCTCTCTCTTTCTTCTCTCTCTCTCTCTCTCTCTCTCTCTCTCTACACCTGAGATTAAGTCTTGAGCATTGTAAGACCCAAGTTCTTCGTCTGCTGATGATTGTCATTCAAAAAGACTTACTTATTTACTCTCACAAACAGTTGATTTAGGCATTTTTATTTAAAAACATTTTAACAATTACGTCCTGAATAGCATGTCTTTTTAACTAGTTTGAAAGGCGAATCTAATCTATATTTAAAAAAAAGAAAGCATACTTTATAGTCTCACGTACGAAATGTGTCCATGCGAAAAGCTTGTATATGTATATCAATATTTGCTTTTAATAAACTACCATGTCTGAGTTTAGGGGAAAATTTTCAAACTTATTTTGATTTCATGCGAATATAATGTGTTGATTTGGAAAAATAATATTTTACCTTTTTAAATTATTGAAGATCTCAAGGACCATAATTAACAAGGTTACGAAGGGTTTTGCTCTTTATTATTATTATTATTATTATTATTATTATTATTACTTGCTAAGCTACAACCCTAGTGGGAAGAGCAAGATGCTATAAGCTCACGGGCTCCAACAGGGAAAATAGCCCAGTGAGGAGAGGAAAAAAGGAAAATAAAATTTTTTAAGAAGAATAACATAAAAATTGATATCTCCTATATAAACTATAAAAAACTTTAGCAAAACAAGAGGAATGTAAATTAGGTAGAATAGTGTACCCGATTGTACCCTCAAGCAAGAGAACACTGGTGATTAATTTTGATTTCATCACGAAGGAGCTTGGCTCTAAGCATTTATAATTTCAGTTTTATTGCTACTTGTTGTTAGTACTATTAAAACTAATTATTTTATTATAAGCACCATTCACACATACTACACATGATGGACGGAAGGTCTAACCCTGAAAGCCACAACCACGAACACACTAATTCCTCCATTCCGCTCATAATTACAAAACTTCAAAATTGTGAGTGCTTGTGTTCTCCAAATCTGAAATCTGTATATTACTCTTCAAACGTAAATAAGAATGTTTGGAGAACAGAAATATTTCATTCTCCAACAGCTTCGGTTTGAGGAACGAAAACGTTAAGTAAATCCTTTCATCAAATCCAGATATATATATATATATATATATATATATTTATATATATATATATATATATGTATTTATATATATATATATATATATATATAAGGCTGAAGAAATCAAAGGTAGTTGGTGAAAATAGGGTTCAATAATAGATATATAACACAACATATGGTTATAAAATGGAAATGGATGTCATTAACCACAGTAGTTTGCAAAAAAAAAAAAAAAAAAAAATAGGTAAATTTTATACTCAATAAAAAAATTGTTTTTAGAATATAATTTATATATACCCGAATTAATAGCTATATAACACAATGTTGGGTTGAAAAATAGAAATGGATGTCATTAACCACAGTAGTTTGTAAAAAAAAAAAAATGGGTAAATTTTATACTCAATAAAAATATTGTTTTCAGAATATAATACAAATTTACCACATTAATAGCTATGTAATACAATGTGTGGTTGCAAAATGGAAATGGATGTCATTAACCACAGTAGTTTGTAAAAGAATACAAAATGGGTAAATCTTATACTCAATCAAAAATTTGTTTTTAGGACATAATTCATATTTACCCCATTAATAGATATATAACGCAATGTGGGGTTACAAAATAGAAATGGATGTCATTAACCACAGTAGTTTGTAAAAAAAAAATGGGTAAATTTTATACTCAATTAAAAGTTTGATTTTAGAACATAATTCATATTTACCCCTTTAATAGATATACAACACAATGTATGGTTAAAAAATGCAAATGGATTTCATTAACCACCATAAATAGTAAAAAATGGCTAAATTTTATACTCAATCAAAAGTTTGTTTTTGGAACATAAGTCCTATTTACCACATAATTCATATTTACCACATAATTCATATTTACCCACATAATTTATATACTACATAATTCATATTTACCACATAGTTCATACTTACCACACAATTCATATTTACCACATAGTTCATACTTACCACACAATTCATATTTACCACATGAACATAGAACAAACTGAACGTTCGAACTAGTCATCTGGAAACCTATATCCTCTGAACGCTGGGGCATTTGGCAGGTGGTATCGATGTCCGTTACAAAGTCATTATATTCATCTTAATATGCCGTCTTGTGCTTGACGAAGATGACACGCGCTGTTGCGGCCACAGACGCCACCGCCGCTGCCGACGCAGACGACGCCTTCGACATCGCACGCGTCAGTTGGCTTCCAGGGTATGAGGAGGAGAGCTTAACGAGCTACTTCCGAAGAGGGCGGAGCAGGTGGTGGTACTTGAAGGTTCCAGGCAGGCAGGTGTTGTTGTTGAGGGGCACGCTTGGGAAGCATATGGAAAAGAGAGCTGGAAACGGGGAAAAAAAGCTTAAGGAAAGCACTCTGAGGTGGTGGGCAAGTATAAATAACAGAAGGAAACCACTAGCATGAAAAAGGGAAGGAAAAATAGAAGGAAAGCACTTGGAGGAGGAAGGGATGGAAAAATAACAGAAGGAAAGCACTCGAAGGAGGAAGGGAAGGAAAAATATCAGAAGGAAACCACTAGCATAAGGAAGGGAAGGAAAAATAACAGAAGGAAAGCACTAGCATGAGAAAGGGAATGAAAAATAGCAGAAGGAAAGCACTTGGAGGAGGAAGGGAAGGAAAAATAACAGAAAGAAACCACCAGCATGAGGAAGGGAAGAAAAAATAACAGAAGGAAACCACTAGCATAAGGAAGGCAAGGAAAAATAACAGAAGGAAACCACTAGCATGAGAAAGGGAAGAAAAAATAACAGAAGGAAACCACTAGCATAAGGAAGGCAAGGAAAAATAATAGAAGGAAAGCACTTGGAGGAGGAAGCGAAGGAGTAATGAACAGCGGGAAAGTACTTAGAGAAGGGTTGGAAAGGGAAGATTAAAAAAAATGGTAGAAATGCAATGGGGGGAAAACTCTAGTGCGGGGCATAAAAGTTCAAGTATTGGGTATATCTACCGCCATAGGATACCATCGGTCAGTATGGAGACAAAGGTAACTCATGAGGACATTTTACTATGGTAAGAGGCTCACGTTGCAGGTGGCTCTATTCGTATGCTTAGTAAAAGGCAGTGCAGGTGTGACGGCCAGGTGTGTTTCAATGGGTGAATGTGCAGGTACACGTGCATCCATTCCCCTCTGTGTCGTCATTTGAAGGGCTGCTCGCCCCATTCATTCATTTTGTATCCTGGGCAGATGCTCTGGTATCCCTGGCGTCGCTGTATTTATGTGCACTCCTAAATCTTTTTTTAACTCTGGAAAAAACTTTTAGCCTCTCTCTCTCTCTCTCTCTCTCTCTCTCTCTCTCTCATACACACACACACAGATCATTGACGTATTTATGCGCACTCCTAAATCTTTTTTTATAACTTGGAGGAAAAAAAACTTTAAGCACCTCTCTCTCTCTCTCTCTCTCTCTCTCTCTCTCTCTCAGACCATTGCTACTGTAAGCATGGATGATTACTTTGTCTTTTTATTGCGAAGAAACATGTAAGTAAATCTCTCTCTCTCTCTCTCTCTCTCTCTCTCTCACACACAGAGGTTAGGAAGTCTCTATCATATTTATATTTCTCTCTATGTCCATCTTTTAAAGAGTCAAAACAAGTTGACTTCCCGAGAATGTAAATCTGAAAAAAACTCGTTTTGTTCTTGAAACCTGAGTTTCCTTTTCATGTTTGGAACATTTATGCCTTATTTATATATGAAAAAACTTTTTCTGTGTTTTAAACCTGAGTTTCCTTTTCATATTTGGAACATTTATGCCTTATTTATATATATAAAAAAACACTGTTCTTCAAACCTGAGTTTCCTTTTCACGTTTGAAACACTTATGCCTGATTTAAATAATATTCGTTTTTTTCCTGAAATAAGATGTGAATATCACAATGGCTTTCAGCATATTTCAATTTCAAATGACGATCATTGTGTCCACGCAGGTGACTACTCTCTTTAAAATTCATTTGCGTAGCTGAAGTTCTAACCATTCCCGTTCTGTGTTTAAGGCTGCACCGAAAGAAGAATTTATGCGAGTGGTCCATTGTCTTTCGGAACAAGAATTTCGTTGCCAGTTTAAAGGATTTTATCATTAATTCAGTGAATAAGTAGAATAGCAATGGGCTCTTCTTCCATGCTACTTGAATCTCTCCTGTTACGTTCCTCCTTTCCAGCATAGCCTTATTATCCTTAGCCTCTTCCACTATCAGTCTTTATCCTTCCTTGATATATTGATTACTCGTCCTTTGCAATATATTCTAAGAAAAAAAATGTTTTAGGGACACTCCAAAATCTAACCATTGTTCTCTAGTCTTGGATAGTCCCTTAGCCTCTGTGCCATGGTCTTCCACTGTCTTGGGTTAGAGTTCTCTTGCTTGAGGGTACACTCCGGCACACAATTCTGTCTTTCCCTTCCTCCTGTTTTGTGAAAGCTTTTATTGTTTATATAGGAGATATTTATTTTAATGTTACTGTTCTTAAAATATTTTATTTTTCCTTGTTTCCTTTCCTCACTGGGCTATTTTATCTGTTGGAGCCCTGGGCTTATAGCATCCTGCTTTTCCAACTGGGATTGTGGCTTAGAAATTAATAATAATAATAATAATAATAATAATAATAATAATAATAATAGAACTCGACAAACTGAATACTGTATGTCATTAAGTTGACTGTAGTAAGTAATCTAGCCTTGTAGTGTGAAGGTATTCTAGTACTCAGGAAGATCAACAGTGCTGGTTCAGAGCCATTGCTCTCCATAATGCTCGGCAATGTCTTTCGTTAAAGGATGCAAACTTGCTTTTTTGGGACTCCTGTAAATGGGGACACATCGGCATACTTAAATTTTTGACATCTGCTTTCTATATGGATTATTGGTTCTTATAAAAGTGCATAGTTATGTATAAACTGATTATTGATCCAAAAGTAAACTTTATTCATTTATTTCCTTTTCCAAATGAGGTAAGTTACTTTTTGAAATGTTTGGTAGGATATTTTTCTTCATTTAATGACAGTAACCAAGAATTGATAATTATTCATTATAATCTTTCAATTGGTATCTTTACATTCGGACCTCAAATAATCATCTAGATAAATTATTATTATTATTAATTTTTGAAGGTGGCCATACGTTAATGGATAAGGGTAAGTAAACCTTTTCCTTTCCAAAGGCTGTGTTGTAATTCTGATTTACTTCAGCTCCGTCTTATATTTCTTTAGGTCTGGGGAAATTAGTCGTATATTCATGGAGAAATGTCGTTCTAAGATTATTTTCTTATAACAAGCTTAAAAGGAAACTTCTTCTTCTTCTTCTTCTTCTTCTTCTTCTTCTTCTTCTTCTTCCTTCTTCTTCTTCTTCTTCTTCTTCTTCTTCTTCTTTTTTTTTGTGCATAAAATAGTGATAAGAATTATGCATCCATTTAACATTTTGTTTGAATATGATTACATTGAAGAAAGCTAAGGAAATCTTTCTACGACCACTCTCTTTTGTGAAAGTAAGATATAATTACCTCATTTGGTCGGTCTGTTGTGAAAAATTGTAATACAGCGAATTTAAAACTTTTTTTCCATGGCCTTTATTTCTTCATTCCTACCGTGAAAGAAAATCATCACTTATTTTAGAGTTGTTGTGGCCTATTGGAAACGTCCCTGCCAGGGCGATCTGGCAGACTGGGGTTCGAGTCTTCTTATGTGTCTGCTTGTAGTGTCTGCAGTCTCACCATCCTTGTGAGCTAAGGAGTCAATCAGCAGCCATTGCCTGTCCCTCCTTGGTTCTTGCTTGGATGGATTGGGTTCTTGTACGCTGATCAAATGGTCAGTCTCTAGGGCATTGCCCTGCTAGCTAAGACATTGTCAGGGTCCCTTGCCTCTGCCATTCACGAGCGACCTTCAAACCTTTATTATTTCCACGCCAGGAAATTCGTATGCTTATCAGATTGCCCTTTAGATCAGAAGGAACCGTCGCATCCTATTGTCCTGTGAACATCCTCGTAGCCTCTTCTAAAGCAGTAATTATAATTGCGTTAAAGGAAATAGAAAACCTTAAGGCTAATTGCTCGGGAAGGCCTAAGGCTAATTGGTCATCTCCGTGCCAATTTGGTGATCGTTGGAGGATGCTCTAAAATTCCCCAACAACTTTTGTGATTAAGAACGGAACTGGACGGAAGATCCGTTAAACGGTCACTCCAAAACCGAAACTTGTGCGTATGTGAACATAATCACCACCGGAAGGAACGAAGCGTCGAGAGGCGTTGCTGTAGGGCGTCCCTGGCAGGAGGAGTAGGAGGAGGAGGAGGAGGAGGAGGAGGGAGGAAGAGGAGGAGAGATGATGTTGCGTCATGTAATGCCCAGTTGAGGGATGCTTAATAGCACATCCTAACTTCCTTCCTTCTTTTACCCTCCCCCTATTTTCATCCGTAATTACGTATCCTACAGAAACCTTTTTTTTGGGGGGTATCACTTTTGTGCCGCGTACATGCGTGGTGTGTGTGTGTGTGAGTGTGTGTGTGTGTGTGTGAAACTCCATAGCCATTGCAGATAAGGGAATGTCAGTATTGTTAAATGTTATAACTTTATTTCCATTGGTTTTTTTTTTTTTTTTTTTTTTTTTTGTTAGTGTTAACTCTGAGGTCGTAGCGATTTTGTGTATCCTTCTTACTCAATTTTGCTGATTTGCTAGTGGAGGAAACATAGTTTGAAATGATCTGCCCCAAAATTCTGGATGGGTGTAACCGTTCTCTCTCTCTCTCTCTCTCTCTCTCTCTCTCCTATGTGTATTAAAAGTGAAATATAATTAGAAATTTTTTTATTTAGAAGGTAATATTCTCTCTCTCTCTCTCTCTCTCTCTCTCTCTCTCTCTCTCTCATATGGGGGTTTAAAGGTCCTATAGCTGTGTATTTAAAGGTTACTCTCTTCGTTAAAGGTATACTTTTTTTTTTTATTCAAAACATTGCCTTTGCCCAAGTTGCTGTTATCACATTGGCTAATTCAAACGGCAATTCCGTAGAGAAATGTAAGTAAGCCGAAGAGGAAGAAAAGGACCATTTTCACATAGATATCGTTTATTAGATTCAATTAAATGGGTGATTTACTCTGGTGAACGAGTTTTGCTCCTTTAGTATTAGTTGCCATTTGTATTTAAAGAAATCTTATCTTTAGGAGCCAACGGTATTCTGTGTAAATGTCTCATTCCTAGATAAGTTTTAATGAAGTTATCTCCTGCTTGTCTTTTCTGTCGGATTAACCAATATATTTATATCAAACTTCATTTAGTGAAGCACATCATAATGGTTTTGTTATGCTACACCCTCCATTAAAGGTTTCGATTTGCACGCTACACAGTAGGCAGCACTGTAAATGTTCTGTGAGGTATGCTTCAGGTAAAGTTTAATTTAGTTAACTCGCTTTCTTTTTCATCATCCAGCTAGTTAAATCTCTTATAACTTTGCTTTGCTTTAATTATCACCAGCTAGTCAGAAACTAACTCTCTGGACTGGCACTAAATGAGATTAATAATCATGATGATAATGATACGTTGAATTGTAGCGGAAGAGTTGGAAGACCCAGGCCTACATGGCTGATGACTATGAAGCACGAAGTAGGAGATGATGAATGGAGAAGTATTGACTTAAAAGCTCAAGATGGAGACGACTGGTGAAATCTAACCGAGGCCCTTTGTGCCAATAGGCTTTGGAGGAGATGATGATGATGATGATGATGATATGGTCAATGAGTATTTTTATTATTAGTTTGTGCAGGACGATTTTGAACTGGTTGATGGCAGTATATTCCGTCCTTTTGTTTGCACGCCTGAGCTACTTCAGATAAATTTCAATAAACAATCTTGAATAGAATTTACTACTGAGTTATCTAGTGATTAGTTGTCTTTGTGCAGTATCTATTTGTCTTTTTATACAATGTTTTGCAGAAATAACTTGAAATATGCACAATTTTTGTCTTTCAGCTTATACAAATTATTTATATTTGTGAGTTGTTCCGGTGTCAACGTGTGGCAATTACGAAACTAGCCAGGATTGGAAATTGCTGTGTTTTAACCTTTTGTCACAAAGTTTCCATAATTTTCAGTTTATTTAGTATTTTGTATCACTTGATTTGGAGTATAATTACCCTCCAAGCCCACCACAATACTGTCCATGTACTTTGACTTCTGCCACTTCCTCTATTTTCTCTCTTCTTATGATGAGCCCAACTAAACTCGGTTGTCTTTTCTTATTTCGTTTACCTTTGCTCTCTGCACTCCAAGTCTTGCCATTACCTCCTCATTTGTTACTCTGTCCCTCCAAGATATTCTGGGCATCCTCCTGTATAACCACATTTCTTCTGCTTTCAGCTTGTTTCCCAACATTCTTATTCTTGTCCATGAATGATTTGAAGTTCTCTGGCATCCTGACATCGATGGTCATTGACGCGGATATCGTTTATTATAGATAGAGATTAAAAGAATATTCAATTATAAACAGAAAGGTAAATGTGTTATAAAACCTAAATAACATTAAGAAGACCTGCTTCTTATATAGATTTAAAAATGCCACTAGCATTGTACGACACATCATGTCCAAGGATCTTGGCAGTTCTCTGATCCATACATAAGGGTTGATCATACATATGTTCTTAAAGCTCTGATTCTTGTTTGCGCACCAATTCTATTATTTGCTTTTAGATTTTTTCATGATTTTAAATGCATTTTGGTTATCAGGATTCTCTTCTCTATTTCTCGTTTTGCTTTACCATCTTGAAATTGTTTGATTGCTTTATTCTTTCATTGTTTAATGTTAATGGGGCTAAAATAAGTGTAAGAAAACCTGAAGTGGTTGTGGCATATATATATATATATGTATATATACATATATATACATATAACTATATATATAGATATATATATATATATATATATAGTACCTGATGTAATTGTAAAAATACTTTTAAAAATGAGGGGGAATATGATTTCATAATTTCATGGATTTGTAGATATAATTTTCCAAGAATTCCTCTGAACTTTTCTCCAGAGGCCCATAAAATCTCAGATTTAATTAAAAGAAAATCAAAACGACTCATCTTTGGTAATTGCGAAATAATGGATTTTCTTAAGTCTTAATGACACACTTTAGCTGATAAATGGCTGATAGTGGATGGGTGTGTTGCTTCACAGTGCTCCCGATTGCTTCAGATTGCTCCCGATTGCTAGGCTCCACAATGTTATCCGATTGCTAGGCTCCACAATGTTATCTTCGAGAGACATCTGAGGAGGAAGAGTTGCTGCTCCCTTCCGTCTGATTCCTACAAAGATACCCGAGGTGGGGGGGGGGGCCTTAGTGCCGTCAGTACACTTTATGTAATGCATTGTAGGAATAACTTTTATGTCTTTGTAGCATTTTTTCGTCCCTTACCAGCACGCACTGATTATCATCATCATCATCTTCATCCTCATCATCATTATTTTTATTATTATTATTATTATTATTATTATTATTGTTGTTGTTATTATTATTTTTATTACTATTATTAATATTGTTATCATTATTATTATTATTAGGTATTATTATTATTATTACTATCATTATTATTATTATTTATTATAAAAAGTTTCAAGGAGGTAAAAACATTATTATATGAACTTATCTTTATATAGGTTAATGTCTACAACTGAGATTGCCTGTACTAGAAATGTATACTGTACTTGCATAGATTTATAGAGTAGTCGGATACATAATCAAAACAAACACAAACACAGATTTATGTGTATGCATATATACAAATATACACATGTATATATACAATATATATACATATACACAATATATACATTATATATACACAGAATATATATATGCATATATTATATATATACTGTATATGTGTGTGTATGTATATGTATACATACATATGTGTATATATATATATATATATATATATATATATATACTGAATATTCAAGGCATAGCTCCGCTTAGCATGGTCCATAGTTCAATACAATCCTTTCGCCGGCCTATCCTGTTGTAAAAGGGTGCCAGAGTGAGTTAGTCAAAAGAAATCACAGAGCACTAATCCTTAACGATTGCCGGATAAACGAAGGCCTATAACATCTGACGTCACCCATTCATAAAAGAGAAAAATACGACAGGAGATATATATGAAAATATTACATTTTACCTTGTTTCCTTTCCTCTCTGGGATATTTTTCCTGTTGGGGCCCCTGAGCTTATGGCATTTTACTTTTCCAACTAGGGTTGTAGCTTAGCAAGTAATAATAATAATAATAATGATAATAATAATAATAATAATAATAATAATAATAATAATATGCAATGATGTGATAGTTTCGTCACCCATCTTTGGATAGTGCTAAGTGGTACAGCACTTCGCTTACATGTGTTAGGTCCCGAAATTGATTTAGGCCTTTAGCTCACCTGATCACTCAGGTGTAACTGTGTTCCAATAACAGCTGTTCTCAAGGAAAAAGACCGAGGGTCGCAACCTCACACGTAACAGTTGTATCCTTTTGGCTCCAGCCGGCTAGCTAAAGCGCTAAACTTATGGTGGAAAATAATATATAAATACATGTGTATATATATATATATATATATATATATATCTGTATGTATTATACATATAACAATAACGACAACAAATGCAGCTGTTTCTAGTCCAAGGCACGACAAAGGGCTCAGATATGTCATAAATCATGTCTGGGGTTTGACTATTTCATTACCACGCTGACCCCTGCAGATTGGTGATGGTGGAAACTTTTGTCTGATCGCTCACATCAATCCAACCTAGTATAGGTGTCTTGACCCGTAAAGTTTTGTTAATGTATATATATATATATATATATGTGTGTGTGTGTGTGTGTGTGTACGAATGTATATACGTCTGTATATATAGATATACAATAAATATATTTATAATCTCATACATAAATATATAAAATTTATAACACCCACATATATATGCATATATATATATATATATATATATATCATACGTATCCATTTTGTCATAATCAAATCTAACACCACGATATCCCCTCAACATGCAAATATAATTTAAGCACAATTGAAAACCAGACAGGAAGTAATCTCGAACTAAACCACACACACAAACACACACACCAATACCTCTCAATATCACGGACATCACAATACCAGATACACAGACGGAGACCTCGCCGGCATAAATGCAATATCAAAACCTTTGGCGGCTCAATCAAAGCACATGAATAATCATGACATGCAAATGAGGCCGAATGGCAGACAGGAATCCGGGGGAAGTTCTTTGAGGAGGATTCTATATATTAATTCTCATTTTCAGAAATGGTGATATCATGTTCGTATGGCTGGAATTTTCTATTATTATTAATTTGGTTTGATTATAATAATATAATTAAAAGGGAATAGCAAAGATATGAATAAAGAATTTTTAATTTTTTTAGGGATTATCTCTGTTCCTCCCCTTCTGTCTATATGTTTCAGGAATACCGCTATTTCATATAACATATTCTCACTCTCTCTCTCCCTCTCTCTCTCTCTCTCTCTCTCTCTCTCTCTCTCTCTCTCTCATTTATAATTTCCCTTTATGTCTCTCCATCTTATGCTTCAGGAAAACTCTCTTTCTCTCTCTCTCTCTCTCTCTCTCTCCTCATGTATAATTTCCCTTTGTCTCCATCTTATGCTTCAGAAAAAACTCTCTCTCTCTCTCTCTCACTCTCTCTCTCTCTCTCTCTCTCTCTCTCTCTCTCTCTCTCGCATTCAGGGCATATCTGTGAGCGATACCGCAGAATCAGAACTGGTCTGAGTGACAAATAGATTTTCTTTAAGCATGATTTTATTTCCTTTTCTCCAAACATCACTCACTGAGAACTTCCTGTTTTCCAGCGAAGATCAGTGAAATATTCAACGTTTGAGCATCATTTGAAGGTGTAAGCATAGGCGTTTGATATTCAGGTTATGACTTTGAAACAGAGGAAATCAAAAGATGGATCCAGCTTTATGCCATTTTCATAGCACCTCGGGCTGTTCTAGGGTCAGATAACCCAGTAAACAAACAGACTGGAAAATTTCAAAACATTAGATAAACTATTTCCAGGATATTGATAAACTCCAATAGTAGAATTCTCTCTCTCTCTCTCTCTCTCTCTCTCTCTCTCGGAAAATTTTAAAATATTAGGAAAACTATATTCAGAATATTGATAAACTCCAATAGGAGACTTTCTCTCTCTCTCTCTCTCTCTCTCTCTCTCTCTCTCTCTCTTCACGGAAAATTTAAAGACATTAAGAAAACTATCCAGGATATTGAGAAACTCCAATAAGAGAATTTTCTCTCTCTCTCTCTCTCTCTCTCTCTCTCTCTCTCTCTCTTAGAGGTTATTGGGCACATTTGTGCAATAGGGGGAAATCCGGGCAGTTTAAATGCCACTCATGAATGGCAATGACAAGGGACAGTGACATTGTCCTATCGAATACGACAATGCCCTAGAGCAGGGCTACTCAACTATTATGAGGAAAGGTCCAGTTAGACAAGTTCCACTGTATACATAGGTCCGGAAATTTTTATTACATGAAATCATGAAAATAAAACAACCAATTCGAGAACAGGGTAGTAAACCATGATTTTTGTTAATTTCATATTCACTGTCTGTTTTATTTATACAAATTTTCAAAACGTGGAAATTAAAGTATTAAATTTTATACCTAAAGTATAGCAAGACTTGAATGTTTTTGTCGATAAAAGCTACTGAAATTGAGAGTTCTAAAATGAAATACTATTTCATATTATGGTATTTTAATAATAAAAAATTACCTCTTTTAAAACATAACATGATATGAGCATTCCCTCTCAGAAAATGAAATGAATTTTCAAATTAAATGCAAGAGCAGTAACAGAAAATGCTAAATCACGTGGAAACTATTATAAATAAGTAGATAAATAAATATATATATATATATATATATATGTATTATATATATATATATATATATAAGGTCCTGGGAGCATTTGTAAGTTAAATACTGTACATAAGTACTATAGACCCCCTGACTCACAGCCGAGGAAATACACTTGCAAGAATCCATCACCAGGACCTTCCGTATTACTTTAATATATTTTCTTCTCCTGGGCCTGAGTCCAACTACAACACTCAGAAGGTCCGGATTCGGACCGCGGGCCGCCAGTTTGAGCAGCCCTGCCCTAGAGACTGACCATGTATACATATGATCAACGCCCAAGCCCCCTCTCCACTCGAGCTAGGACCAAGGAGGGTGAGGCAATGGCTACTGATTACACAGCAGATAGACCTA
This sequence comes from Palaemon carinicauda, assembly GCF_036898095.1. Lineage (NCBI taxonomy): Eukaryota > Metazoa > Arthropoda > Malacostraca > Decapoda > Palaemonidae > Palaemon > Palaemon carinicauda. Next base: position 6,483,710 of record NC_090743.1, read on the forward strand.
TAAGCTCACCCAAACATCCCATCCTTAGCTCACAAGGATGGTGAGTTGGCAGCGACCAAAGAAACAAACGAGTCTGAGCAGGACTCGTACCCCAGTCTGGCGTTCACCAGTCAGGGACGTTACCGCACCGGCCACCACAACCCTATTCCTTGCATATGAGAGAATAATAAGCAAAAGGGGTTGGTCAGTGAGAGGGAAGAAATGAAGCGGGAAGTATAGTAAAAGTATAATGATGATAATCATTGATGTCATATCATCAATGTTGATTTATGGCCTTAATGCGATTATTATTATTATTATTATTATATTACTACTACTACTACTACTACTACTACTACTACTACTACTACTACTACTACTAGCTAAGCTACAACCCTAGTTGGAAAAGCAAGATGCTATAAGCCCAAGGGCTCCAACAGGAAAAAATAGCCCAGTGAGTAAAGGAAATAAATAAACGATAGAATTTGTAATGAAAATTAAAATAAAATATTTTAAAAAACACTTACAACATTAAAACAGTTATTTGATATATAAACTATAAAATGACTTATGCAAGCCTATTCAACATAAAAAGATTTGCTGCAAAATTGAACTTATAATCTTTATTGGATTATATTTCCCTTCATTTGATCTCTCGCTGTTCATCACACGGTTGATGAAACCCCGGGGAAAGTGGGGGCCCCCCCCCTACAGTTATGATGTTTACCATACGATGCCTTGTTGGTTGTGCCAGCATGGACTTCCTTCATCCACTGTTTACTTTAATTTCCACCGTTATCGGGTTTCTTGCCGACGGCATCTGCTCATGTCTTCATATTCGAATTAGCTCCTAGGGCTGAGCCTCCAATCACGTCTTTGGCCGGCCTTCACAGCTATTTGATATATTGTGTATGCTCCTATTATCATATCTCATATATTTCAGGACTAAATTTAATTTGATGCGATTCCGTTATTTAATTTCTAAGATGTATTGATACAAATATTTTTGTTTTCTTTAGGTACGTTGCATAATTATCAGCTGATAGGAATTATATATATATATATATATATATATATATATTATATATATATATATATATATTATATATATATATATATTATATATATGATATAATATACAGTATATATTAAGACTAAATATAATTTTATGCGATTTCGTTATTTAATTTTTAAGATGTATTATTTAGAATATTGTTTTTCTTCATTTATGTTGCATAATTATGAGCTGATAGGAATAATAAATATTCAAGGCTAATTTTAATTTGATGCTGTTTCGTGTATTTAATTTTTAAGATGTATTAATTAAAATACTGTTTTTCTTCAGTTATGTTGCATAATTATGAGCTGTTAGAAATAATGTATATTTCAAGGCTAATTTTAATTTGATGCAATTTCGTTATTTAATTCTTAAGATGTATTAATTAGAATATCGTTTTTTTTCTTCAGGTACTTTGCATAATTATGAGCTGATAGGAATAAAATATATTACTGGACTAATTTTAATTTGACGCGATTTCGTTATTTAATTTTTAAGATATATTTATTAGAATATTGTTTATTTCTTCAGGTACTTTGCATATTATGAGCTGATAGGAATAGTATATATTTTAGGACTAATTTTAATTTGATGCGACTAAGTTATTTAATTTTTAAGATGTATTAATTAAAATATATTTTTTTAGGTACGTTACATAATTATGAGCTGATAGGAATAATATATATTTCAAGACTAATTTTAATTTGATGTGATTTCGTTTTTGAATTTTTAAGATAGGCCTATATTACTGAAAATATTTTTTTTTCTTTAGGTACGTTGCATAATTATGAGCTGATAGGAATAATATATATTTCAAGACTAATTTTAATTTGATGTGATTTCGTTTTTGAATTTTTAAGATAGGCCTATATTACTGAAAATATTTTTTTTTCTTTAGGTACGTTGCATAATTATGAGCTGATAGGAATAATATATATTTGAAGACTAACTTTATTTTGAGGCGATTCCGTTATTTGATTTTTAAGATGTATTAATTCAAATATTGTTTTTTCTTCAGACGTTGCATAATTATGAGTTGATAGGAATAATATATATTTCAAATCTAACTTTATTTTTATGTGATTTCGTCATTTGATTTTTAAGATGTATTAATACAAATAATTTTTTTTCCTCAGGTACGTTGCATAATTATGAGCTGATAGGAGACGGTTGGCGATTTACCAGGTTAATGTGTGCTGTTTTGTTTGCAGTTATGTAATTTAAATTGCATTTGTCTTAATCATGTTATTTCACATTATTTTAAGTCCTTGTAGATACACAAACTGCGTTATATGTTCATTAATACACATGAACATATTAAATATATATATATATATATATATGTATGTATATATGTTTATATATATGTATGTATATATATTTATTTATATATTGAATGCTTATCTCATGTATGTATGTGTGTATATATATATATATATATGTATGTATGTATGTATATGTATATATATATATATGTGTATGTTATATATATGTATGTATATATATATATATATATATGCGTCCACCACATTTATCCCTAAAATTATGAATCGGAATCTCTCTCTCTCTCTCTCTCTCTCTCTCTATATATATATATATATCATCAGCCTTTGCTTGTCCATTGTAGGATAAAATCCTCAAACATATCCTTCCACATGTCCTTTCTATGCCAGTCTATACCCGCAAATATTCTTAGAATCCTGAATCCATCGTCTTCGCTTCCTTCCTCTGCTTCATTTGCAATATCTATTGAATCATTCTGTTATTGTTCTTTTCTATTTACTATCTATCATCTTCAACATATGTCCTGCCCATGTCTATTACTTTTTCCTACTCGTTACAAATTCCTCTACTTTAGTTTGCTTTCGTATCCATGTTGTTCTTTTTTTCTGTCTCTTGGTGTTAATCCCATTATTTTTTTTTTTTCCACAGTTCTTTAATTTGTAACTAGCTAATGTTCTTAAGTTCTAAGGCTCTAGTAAGGCTCCAAGTTTCTGATGCATAAGTTAATATGGGTAAGACCATCCATAATGATGTAGACAGTGTATATATAATGTGTGCAGTTATATATATATATATATATATATATATAAATATATATATATATATATACATATATACTGTATATGTATATATACATATAAGATATAGTGTTTGTCGATATATATGTATACAGAGAGAATGTTTTGCTTGTGTAACATTAACATTATCTTTTTTTAGAGAGAGAAAGAGAGAGAGAGAGAGAGAGAGAGAGAGAGAGAGAGAATACGACACACAATCTGTTAGCAGTGCCTCATTTATTCCACATTACAAAAAATAGTATGTAATTTTATTTTTCCTGAATTCAGTATATATTCAATATATATATTTCTAGCAACCTCTTTTTAAAAGGGCACATTAACACGACGTGGAATGAGAGATGCGGGCGTATGAAAACTTCTCCCCATCTCTGCCGCACTGGGCAATGACAATAACCAGATGTCACCTCTGGGGAATCGATATGAGGCGATCGTTAACCTTATGTCAGGTTGTTCTGAGGTTGTTGGGCCCGGGGTGGGGTGGGGGTGGGGGGTGGGGGGGCGTTCTTGGCTTGGGTATGGGGTGGGTAATTCCCCCTCCCCATGGGGTTTTTGTGGAAGGATATTAGGTCTTTATGTTATTATTATTATTATTATTATTATTATTATTATTATTATTATTATTATTATTATTATTATTTATTTGGTTTTTTTTTAATTGCTCTTACACAAGCAGTTTCCATGGGGATTATTTAATGCAAGTAGGACAATAAGTACAGTATTAACATATATATGGTCTGAAACCTCTCCTCCAGTCTCCTTTGTCAAATAATGGAAAGAATTATGAGTATATTATATATATATATATATATGTATATATATATATATATATATATGTATATATATATATACACACACACATATATATATATGTATATATATATGTATTATATATAACATATACGCACACAGTATGCCAAGTATATATACACACATACACACATAAATTTATATATATATATATATATATATACACAGTATACCGAGTATATATTCACATACACACATATATGTATTGTTTATATGTATATATATATATATACACACAGATATTGAATATATATACACTTATATTACACACATGCATATATTATATATATATATACATATATAAAGATATTGAATGTATATACA